>NC_137839.1:40946693-41346693 GCF_948465745.1 Chenopodium album
ACCCTATAAATAGGGATATTCTGGCATTTATGACAGACAAGTGAAAAAACACAGAAAAAAGGAGAGAGAATATACACACAATACGAGACAACACGTCACTTACCACAGAGCTGTCGTTTTCAAGGAACACACAGCACCTTACCTGAGCTTGGAATCCAAGCAGATAAACTTTACTTTCGCACGTTTTATTTCCAAACGTTTACTAAATCTTCGGAGGCGGACCACCGACCATCCGGCGGTCCGTTTGCTTTGTAGGTACAGGCATCCTGAGTCGAATCCAGTTTCAGTGTTGTAACTCTCCCAAGGGACAAAAACCCCCGAAACACTACACGTTAACCCTAGACGGAATATAACCGCCTGGGTAAGAAGCTCAAAGCACCCGCTTTTATGGTCGGCTGTTCACTTGGTTTGGGGCAATCACCATTGTGATTGATTGGCCTAAAAACACTCCATACTTCTCCAAGTATCAAGTGTTTTCAAGCCAATTAATCAGCTTGGCACTAAACCAACCACACAGCCGCCCAGGGGCAAGAGCACCCGGATTGCAAATTGCCGCATGCTTTTTTAAGTTAGGCAAAATACTAAAGAATTGCAAACAGATGAAAAATTCAAATTGAAAAAACTCAAAATAGACATATATAAAATCTGACTGAGTCGGAATACTTCATTTATATTTGAAATGGCACAAAGGCCAGAATAATTGTTAACCGGACACATCCGGTGAAGAAAGAAAGTGGAAATGTTAATCAAACCCCATGGTTGGTAAAAAGATACAACAAAACACGACATGCAAGCCGGTAAATAACATTGATTGGCATACTGCCGCAGAAAGGTGGGAGGCCCGCCTAAGGCTGAGGCGAAGTCTTCTCCGACTGAGTCTTGATGGCTTGGCCCTCGTGATAATCATCCGCCGGCTCCTCATCATCAGAGACTTCATATCCCTGCTCAGCAGCCCAGTCTTTGAAGCGAGGCGGAGGAGCATCACCTAGTTGCTGGGCATCATACACCTCAGTGGCGTAATCATACCTCAGCTTATAGACCTCAAAGTCTATTTCTGGGTAGAGGAGGCCCCAGGTGATCTTCAGCCGGGCCAAGTTGTCCCGTTCATTCTCCTCAGTCAGCCGGGTCTGCTCCTGGGCCAGCTCATCCGACTGCTTGTTGCGCAGGGTCATGAGCTCGAGCTTCAGGCGGTCATTGTCAATCCGGATTTGGGAATTCTCCTTGTCAACATCTTCTAATGCCTTGAGATCAGATTTGGCATCTTTCAGCTGCTTGTCAAGGTCATCAGCCCGGCTGTTAGCTTCATAGTTTGCAGCCGTCAAACTCCGGATCAGCTCCTCCTATTTCAACTCTACTGCTTTAATCTTTAAATTACACATATAATCAGAATGTTCAGCAAAGTTGAGGTTTTCTAGGGCCCTCCGTTTGGCGTCATTTACCTCTTCTTGCTTCCGCCTGAAGGGACCCCGGAGATTGTCCACTCTCACCATAGCCTGAGTCAATAACAGCCGGTTTATGAGTTACTTAGTCAAATTAAAGATTAAAGACATCAAGATAGAGGAATCATGTACCTCAGCCAGAGAACCCATTATCCGGTCGAAGTCCACGACCTGCAGATCAGGTATGGAGGCCTTCTCAGACCGGGTGAGGGTCCTCACCATCCGCTTTGTGAAGCTTGCAAGATCCGGCTGGTCAGGAGTCAGATCTGCATCAAAAGTAGTGCTTTGTGAGATAGAAGCAGCGTAGCTGGCATTCATCCGTTGCCGGCTGCTGACTGACCCTTTTGAAGAATCAACCTTGGTCTTAATTCTCATAAAATCAAGTGGCCAAGGTATTCCAGTTCGTTCCTTACCTTGAGCTTCTGGATGGGTCTCCGGCTTATTCTCCTCCCTAGTGGTTGCCGCGCCGCATGCAACCTTAGGTGGCTCGCCACCCTTCGATGCCGTAGAGGCATCCGGCGTTTTCTGCTGTTCTGAGCATTCACTTAGCTTTTTCAGAACAGCAAGGGATTTGACCCCAGCCGTTGGACGACCGGATTGGGCTGAACTTTGCTTCTGGGGGGGATCCTTCCTTGTGGCTTTGGCAGCCGGAGCCTTCTCCAGATCATCTCCCTGCCTTTTGAGAAGCTTGGAGAATGATCGAGGGATTCTCTTGACGGACTCCTGAGAAAGAAGCAAAATATAAGTATACCCAACCGGTATATATAAAAAAAAAATGCAAACATAAAGTCAGGCGGTCTTACCCCGCCTTTCTTCGTGTCCTTAGCCTCGACGGCTGCCTTTTTGGCAAGTGCCGCCTCCTTGCGCAATTGCGCCGCAGACTTGGCAGGAGTTTTATCCTGGTCAACCATCCTCAAGGCTTCGTCTGCAAAAACAAGAATTTCAAGTTAGAAAGAATTAAGGCAATTTGTAATAAAAATGAAACAACAATTATTCCGGATGAGAAGTACTCTACCCCTGGGAAACATTGTACTCAGCCCGCAGGCGGACAAGAAGAACTCATCCTTGAAGAAGTCCGGATGGGGGATCCAGTTCTTGGGAACAATAATGTGAGTCCCATCCCCCATGAGCTCAGTTGTGGTTTCAAAAAATCTCGGCTCCATGATTTGCTCCCGGGCTTTAGTAGATAGTGCCGGGAGAGGGCATTTACGTCCAAGAAGAGCCGGCTCAGTATTGTACCGGCGCAGTGTCCGGTTGTGTCTTAGGGTTGGAGAGGAAATCAAATAGAACTTTTCCTTCCACCCGGACCATTTGGACACTTTGTCCAAAGTCATCAAGTATTGGGGCAAGGTAGTCAGTGTATACCATGCCCCATGGCCGCCTGGAGCCTTGCTCAAGTAGTGCATGTGAGCGAAGGCAGAGAAACTGGGGTTAAAGTTTTGGAACTCGCAGGCGGCGATGTAACTTAATATGTTCACCCACGAGTTAGGGGTGAGCTGCCAAACCCCCAGATCATACCCCTTGAGGATTTTCCTAATCTCGGGGTGGAGGGGGAACCGGAGGTCGGCTTCTATAACCGCCTCATAGCAGATGAAGTAGTCATCTGCATGGTCAATGTCGTCCCCCCAGGCCATCACAGCATCAGCCGGAGGGACAATAACTTCCCAACCCCTTCCAAATGGATGTTTCTCTTTAAAGGCCCTGAACCCGCTATTAAGAAGGGAAATGTTACTCGGCAGCATCCGGGTCCTTTTGGGGTTGGGATGGTCAGCAACTTTAAGCGGCTGCTGATAGTCAGCCGCAAAATCACCCTGGTCAAAGCCGGAGGATTCCGCTCTTGATCCCTGGCCGGCCTCAGCGTCGCCGGCTTCATTGGAGGAGGCGGCTCCCTCGCCGTCCACTTCTCTTACTCCAAAGCTCCCGGAGGTAGAGGGAGCCTCTTCGTCAGATCCACTCTCCTCCCAATTCCTCTGTTCCCCTTCCGGGAAAACCTCATCAGCTGGCACTCTCATGGTGCGCCGGCTTTTAGACCGCCTGGCCGTTTGTTTCGTTCTGGCCATTGTGTCCTGCACAGACACAGAGAGGGAGGAATTCGGAGATGAGCATATTTGTTCCGACAGTCCAGAAGAGGCACCCCCTGTTCTAGACTCAGCCGTTTCGGGGGATCGGCTGAGTGTCCTAGGCAGTGCCGAGTGGGTGGATTGGGAACTCATTTATATTTTCTATTTTCTAAAGAAAGCCGGGCATACAGGCGGAAAAATGGTATGTAAATTGAAGGGGAAAAAAGCTAAAATGGTACAGGCGGTTACCTTGCTTTAACTCTGAAAAATCTGAAAACCGCTACAGCCGGTGAACCGGGTGATGTACTGCTAGCACTCGGAATCTTGAAACTTGCTGTTATGCAGGCGAGAGCAGAGAAAACTCTATCTAGAATCTCTCTTTTTCTCTCTCTAAAAAGTCAATATGAACGTAAAGTGTGAAAAGGAGGGGGGGTAACTTTCTATTTATAGAAAGTAAAAGTGGGGGGGAAATTTTGATTTGAAATTCAAAATTTTACCCGTTACTGTTCACCTATGAAAGGTGGACACGTGTCACAGGCCCCACGTGACATGCACGTGCGACCTGTGAGGGGCAAATGTTTAGGGTATTTTTACCCTAGACACGTGGACCAATGAGAGGTCGCCACGTGTCGAGCTCAGGATGGCCCATGTGGCTCAACATCCTCTTGACACGTGGACCAATGAAAGGTTTCCACGTGTCGAGCTCAGGATGACCCATGTGGCTCAACATCCTCTTGACACTTGGCGCCCTCAGATATGTTTCTGAAATGGCGGCTTTCAAAGGCCCAAACTCCTAGGAGCGCCGTAAAACGGCGCAGCCCACTAAAATCTAGGTCAAGTGACCTAGGTAGGGGCACATTTTCCAACGACCCTATAAATAGGGAGATATTTCCCCATTTTGAGGACACATTAAATCATTTTTTACACCCTTATTCTCTTACATCAGAGAAAGACCTGAGCTTGGAATCAGAGTAGATACCCACCTAAATTTTCGTTCTCTTTATTCCGTTTCAAGTTACTAACTTGACCGTCGGAGGCGGAGCTCCAACCACCCGGAGTCTCCGTTATTTTGCAGGTACAGCCCAGCCGGATCAGACTTCGTGACGTAACTCTCCCAAGGGACAAAAACACCCAAAACGCCTCAGCTGCTTTCTGTGCTCGATAAAATTTTCCAGTTTCACGCAGCATTTTTTCGATTCTAGTTGTGAAAGATATTTCTCAAATTTCCTACGTGAAAAAATCCTATGTTTTTAACTCATTACGGATGGTATTTCCAATGAGATATTTTTTATGCATATGACAATAATGTTAATCAAAATTACGCGCATGAAATACTTAGAACTTTTTGAGTCTCATCCACTCATTCTAAATCATTGTCGAAATAAATTTCTAGAATTAAAATAGAAATCTTCCCCAGTGAAGTCGCCAAAAAACTGTAGGGAATATTTCAAGAATTATCCCTAGCTTGAACCCCATTGTGATCATACACTAAAGTACGGTGGCGTCCAAAGGGAAAGAAGATAGAGCAAAAGAGTCGCAAACAAGTTTTAGGTACTTGTAAACAGTTCACGAGGTGAAGGTTACACCTCTTAACGATCTAGGAGATCGTTAACTCCAATAGGTTTGGAACCATGACTGGTAGTTCGGGGATGAAGGTACAAATCCAACCTAAAAGACATTGAACCTGCCCTAATAATAGGCCTCTACTTTATTCTGATCGTATTCATGTACGCTTTCTGACTAACATGCAATCAATATGATTAACCCTAAACCTGTTTATCTATGTTGGTTGAATATTAATGCACAAACAAACTATTATTGGCGATCACTTGAATTATAATCATATTAACCCTAAACAAGATTATTAATTATCTTATTAACAAGTACAAATTCCCTTTAAACATGCATAAAAGGTGTGATCAAGCAATAATAACAATAAATAAATATCAAGCAACATAATAACCATGATAAAAATAATGATAATTATGACAATTATAAAAATAATGATGAATCATCATCATAACAATTATAATCATAATATTCATGTTAAAGCATAATAATAGAAAGATCTTAAGCATGATACTAACAAGATTAATAACAAGTCCTAGCATGTCACTAAACAATAAAGATCAAATATATAGCCCTAACATGATACTATCATGAATATTAGGAAAGAAAATAGGAAGCATTATAGAAATCATAATTGATTTAAGAAACTTATCCTTTACCCTAAACATCATACTAAGAAAAGCATCCTAACATGATACTAGGAATCAAATAATAACCTAAACATGATTTCTATATCAAAATATCCATTAAGCAATTAAAGCACTTACTTGGATGCCTCGTACCTCTTTCTAATAACAAAATACACGCGTTAGTAACTTCAAGGAAAATATAAAATCAAACAATTAAATTAATTAATTAAAAGAGAGATTTGGGACCAAACCCTCAGAAATTAAAACCTTTCACGTCTAGGGCGAAGGCAACTTCGAACAATGCTAGGTGTTTCTAGATCTTGTGAATGCGGAATTTTGTTGAGAAAGCTTAAGAGAGAGAAGAAATTCTTGAAAACTAGAGAGAATAAGAAATCTAATTGTTGTTCATGATAATTGATACGAATTAGTGATTTTTGATGATCAAAAACGGAGGTTTTAGGAGGCTATTTATTGAGAAAATCATCCGGACAGATAGAAAAACGAATCAGAGTTTCGACGAGAATAAAAAAGCTTATCGCCTGTAGGCGTCGCTAGAAGTGCACTTACGTTAAAGCATGTGTGAATATGCTTGGTACTCATAGGAAGTGGGAATTGACATTAAACGATTAGGGACAAGGAAAGTAGGGAGCCCCCAACAAGTTTTTAAGGAACTTGTAAACCGTTCACGGATCATAAAAGGCAACCACGAATAAGGGACAACAAAGGCAATAACGATTGACCCGTGAAGGTTACACCCCATTCATAATCCATGAGATTACTAACTCCATATGGTTTGGAACCACGAAAGGAGGATCGAAGATGATGGTACGAAGTGAGTTATGGAGTCACATTCGCCCGTATTGGCCTCTACTCGATTCTTATAGTGAAAAGTGATTCCTGCGATCTCAAAGGCATACAAACAAAATATTCAATTTTCTCCAAACTATTATTAAGATAAATTAGTTGAATATTAATGCAACATATAATTCTAAAATATTTGTGATCACTTTAATTAAAAACAACTCGCACTTGTGTGCGTGGCTTGTTGGGCCGAGGCAGCAACTCTGTGATGGGTGTCATAAATGGCACCCATTTGATGATCATATAGGTTGTTTTCTTTCTCTTTTCATAGCTTTCATGCTCAATAAATGCCTAGTTTTATGCATTTGGTCTTGGTTTTACCTTTCCTTTCTTATTTTGTAGCTTTTGTGCATTTTATTTGGTTTTTCTACTCTTTTATCCTTTATTTGCTCTATGTTTGTATTTATAGGTATTGTACGAGGTCCGAGTCTTGATATTGGTGATTTACTAAGGTGGAAGATGCTTTTGGAGCAAGCTCATGGCAATTGGAAAGCTAAGATGCGAGGAAGTGGATTCTCCAAGTTCTAGCTCTTGCGCTCTCATGAAGATGGGGTGTTGAACCCACTGTCAAGTGATTTTTAGGATGGCCACTCTTAGTGTTCATCATCATCATCATCATATTGTGCGTTCATTCGAAGACCTTAACGAACGCACGAAACCGCGAGAAGAATCGAAGAAACCCACATCAGCGCGGGCGCGAAGCCCACTTACGCGGGCGCGCCACCTTCTGGCGCGGAAGCGCCACCTGCGGGGGCGGGCGCGCCTCCTTTCCCGCGTGGGCGCCTTCCCCTGGGTATTCGTTTTGCGCCTTCTATAAATACTACTGTAATCCGATTTTTGGGGCAAGTTTGAAGAAAGGGGAATTCATAAATTTAGATCATAATTTTAGCTTAGTTGAGAGCTTCTCTCTCTAGTTTTTAAGGTAAGTTTAGGAGTAGATTTTAGAGAGAGAAAGTGAGGAATTTTAATGGTGATTGAGAGATTGAATATTCAATGGTGATAATTGTGTTGGAGATCTTCTCTATTATCAATGAGCATTTCTAAACTCTATCTCATTTATTGCTTTGTTTAATATTCATGTTTGTTTGATTTCATATTTGTTTGATTTGATTTTGATGTTTGATCTTTGATGAGTTTAATTATTCTTCATAGATTGTTAATTCTTGTTTTTTAGTCGTTTATGATTAGATAATGATGTTTGAGTAGTTGTTTGGCTAGGGATAAGGTGAAACTTGTATGATTGATTGATTGTGCTTAATTTGGGGATTGTGTTGATTAATTGTTGGGATTAAAGTGATTAATGGAAGTTTGCATGTGTGTAATTCGGTTAGGCCTTGAGAATTATGCTAGATTTCATTGTAGTTTCTAATGATACGGACCATTGATTTAGGAATTACAATTGTCAATTGAGCTTGATTAGTGATGCTCCTAGTTAGAGTCTCTCGTAGTTGGCGCTAGTTTGACCTCTAGGAGATAGCTTGTTGACCCTTTTGATCGAGCTTGCCATTTGTCTTCACAACCATTGACTTGCATGTATTTCCAAGTTGCTACAATTGTCATGATTACTTGTTGATCCCCGTTCCTAGTGCTTTATTTGTTTGGTAGTTGGTTAGTGTTCTCTCTTTATCTTTGTCTTCGACCTAGATTAGGCACATAATTGAGAGCTCTTGAACATTACCGTTCCTTTGGGTTCAATCCTTGACTTGCCTCTAAACTAATATTTAGGTTGGTTAAGTGTTTATAAATTTAGTTTGACCGAGGGAAGATTAGTTTCACTGACCTAGTTCCACCCCTCGTCAAAATGGCGTCGTTGCCCGAGAACAGTGTCTATGTTTGAGTGTTTTTGATTGCTTAAGTGTAGGTCTTTGTATATAGTTTTCTTTTATTTGATTTTTGTTTGTTTTGTGAAAATAAATGGCATGTTTCTCCTTTCCTCAATTGACAATGAGCCTTTTTGTGAATATTTCAATAGACTTGAGGGATTTCTTGACTATAATCTTTGTATTCTTTGGGAGGCTTGTGAGATTTGTTATTTTAGTTTGAATGAGCAAACTAGAGGCATAGTTGAAAGCATGTTTAATGGTAGATTTCGAGCATTATCAATCGATGATGCTTGGGTTTTTTTAAGTATGGTTTGCTGAAGATACTTGTGATCGTGGTCATGGTTACTCAAATGCTTCCATTGATGATTGTTATGGTCCATGTTCCATGAATGATGAATCTTGCATGCCTACTTGTGCCCTCACTCCCCAATGTGATGTATATTGTAATACCCCGTATTTTTAATGTATTTTATAAATTATTTATTTAATTATAAAATATATTTTGGGTCAAACTATTTTAATTATTGAATTATAAATAAAGCAAGTATATTTGGGTCAATAAGCATTCTTTATTGAACCCAATCATCTTATTTTTTTACTTTTGGGCCACTTACTTCATCATTTAAGTCCATTATTTTTATGAATCCCAAACCTACCCTAACCTACTCTACACTATAAATACTCTACTTATCCCCAAAATTTCACCACCCAAAAGGGTCAAATGGTCAAGGTAAGCTATTTTCTTTTTATTCTTTCTTTCTTCTTTTCCTTTTTCCTTTTTTTATTCTTTCTTTTCTTCTTGTATTTACGTGGGTTTTGGGTGACATAAACCCACCCAAAGTTCAACCACATCATCACACCGACCACCACCTGCCGCCGCCGGCCAGCAGCCGCCCGGCTGGCCGGCCACCACCACGGTGGTTCTTCCCTTCTCTCTCCTCTTTTATTTTATTTTAATAATTTTTCCTATAATATATACTTTGGGGTTTTGATTTTAAATTGTTTAAACATGATTAGTATGTTCTACAATTGCGTTTTGATGATTAAAGGTTGTAAATTTTAGATTATAAAGTGTTTAATTTTCAGATTTTATGAAGTATTAAAAGTTAGGGTTTTAATTATTAAAGTGTTGATTTTTAGGGTTCTAACTTACAATTGATTTGGGGGTTTTATATACCCATTGATTGTAAGTGGTAATAAAGCTTAAAGATTGTATCTTTATGGAGTTTTAATGAAATTTTAATGGGTTTTTGTTAATAGAATAATGCTGGAATTTTTATTTACATACTACTATTGTGAATTAATTAAAAGGAGTTGATTACCCATAAGTAGAGAATATTTTAAGTGGTTTTAATATAATTTTCAGATTTATTTAAGGGGTTTAAGCCTTAAAAAGTATGCTAGAATTTTTATATGAACACGCAAATTCATGTTTTAATAATTAGATTTCCGTTCGTTAATATTAATCTCGTTTTAATCACGATCAGGTTCTATACTCCTCCGATTTCGATAAAAAAAGTAGTGTTTTTCGAGTGGAAACAATGTTTTTAGAAAGACTCACTACCTATGGTAGTGAGTACCACCCTCTCGTGGCCAAATTCAGCATCTAAATATGATTTTCGGGCAGTTTTTGATTTTTAACGAAGTTTTTTTTTTATGCTTTAAATTTTGTCTTTGAGTTTAAAAGGGGCAAGAGATAATTTTATGTTTCTATGGATAATTTAAGTATAAAGATGTATTTTGATGAAGTTTTAAAGGATTTTTGATTAGTTTAAAATGTTGGAATTTTATTTAAAGTAGTATAATTGTGATTTTTAATAAAAGGGTGTGATTATCCATTAAGAAGGAGTTTAGTTAGGGGTTTTTAAATAATTTTCAGATTATTATAAGTTATTTAAAGCGAGTTTAAGTTGCTGGAAATTGTGTATACAAGGGTAATTAATATAGTATTATTGTCCCTTTATGTAGGAGACTTGGTTCGAGAATTGTTGTAGAGTACTCAGTTATTTTAAGAGCTTATTTGAGGTACGTACGCGTACTTAGCATAATTTGGTGATGTAGAATCATGCTAGGTTTGTTTGTAATTGATTATAAGTAGAATCATGCTAAGGTTTATGTATGAAATTGTGAAATTATGGTGTTGTGATTGAATGGTGAAGCATGAATTATTTGTGATGGTTTGTGGATTGGAAAATTGTATTTTTGGCATGTTGTGTTTGAACCACATTTTTATTTAAGGCATGTTAGAAGGCATGATTAATTAAACTTCATGTTTAATTGTGTTTGGAATATTGAAAAGGAATTTTATTATGGTTCAAATAATTTTTATTGATGCTTTAAGCATGAGGAAGGAGCTATATAAGTGTCTATGTACACAAGGAATAAATTATATGTTGGTGCCTTTGTGCACTTAAGGTGTTTTTAACACCGAGGGATAGGATTTTTGGCGCATTATGCGTTTAAGGTGTCTTTGACACTGAGGTAGAATTAAAAAGGGTTCAACATTAAATAATATGTGGTCACTAATTATTCAAGAATTAAATTGGTATGTTTGCTTGATTGAATAATTATTGTTGATTGATTTATTATGCTTTGAGAGTCATCACCAAGTCTAATAATATGTAAATAACGTAAAGTGAAAGAGATTACGCACCAAAACTCTTGGAACGTATATACCTTGAGTATGAACAATGGGGGGGGTTATGGGGTTTTATATTTAACCATAACTTCCAATGGAGTACAGGACGCTGTATATTCCTTTTTATTATTTATTATGCGCAGGAATTCCGCCACCTTTGTGTGGTTTGTCGCTGGCACGGTTAGCTCCCGTGCCAGTTAACCTCAAATTTATTTGGGGGAGGTTAATAGGTGGAAACCCGTTCGATGCGTAATCAATGCAAAATGAATTAATTAGGGTCTAGTCATTGTATTGTGTTGATTGGTATTTGTGAACATGTGCAATGAGGTAAGTGTGTGTTGATAGGTGAAAACATGTTAGTATGGTTATTTTACGCTTATGTACCCAGCTTTGCTGATTGTGTGTGTTTGTGTGTTTGGCCATGTCTTTACTTTGGCCCTACGACGACCCATTTTCTAATGGCGAGTAGTGGGGACAAGTAGAGAGGAGGTTTTCAGGTATTGAGGCATATTCATGATGGGGCACGAGTGAAGAGCGAATCATGCTAGTTTATATTAGTTACAATGTGTTTCTGCTTTAATTATTTATGCTAATATTTATATGTGGAGCTAATATCAAGTTTGGATTTGGTTTGGTTTTTAATAAGGGCCTTTAATGGTTCCAAGTTGTAGGTTGATTTTCATTTTACTTAGCTCATTTTGGTTTTAACTTTACTTTCGTTTGGTTAGCTTTTCAAGTTGGTTTGTTTTGGAAAGGTTTTTAAAATTAGTCTTCCGCTGTGTATCTTTGATATTTGCCTTAACCGTTTTCACGGTGGCGGTAATGTCTTAGATATTCCTATTTAAATTTTTATACAGGGCAAAACAGATATTTTAAAATAAAGGAATTTCTAGGGTGTTACATATATGCTCATGATTTTAATGTTAATTCTTCCAATCTTGGTTGTACCTCTTTTTCTCTTGTTGAGCCTCAATCTTCTACACCTTTTGAATCTCTTATTGCTGCTTTGGAAACTCAAATTAGGCATATTGAGCTTAGTAATCTTATGATAAGTCAATTGGAGATGATGAAAAAGAGTGAGGAGTGTCTTAAAAAGAGTGAGGAGCATCTTGAGGAGAGAAGAAGGAGAGGTGGAGAGCTTGATATCCAATTGTCATCTTTGATTCTTGTGTGTGAAAATTTTAAATCCAATGTGTGTGTTGAGGATGATGATGATGATTTTGAGCAACCAAGAGAGTGTGAGGATACCATTGATGAACATTTGTGTGATGGTGAAAAAGTTGAGAATGAAGAGAGTGTTGAATTTGAAAACTCCCACCCTCCCACCCATCTTGAGGAGCCTCTTGTGCATGATTGTGATTCATCTATCCATGAGTATTTAGACTTGTATTGAAGTTACTAACACTTTTCTTCTTTTCTTTTATATTGAAGTTACTAACAATTTTCTTTGTATATAGTTTTTATTTCTCACTTTGCTTTAATGCTTATGCATTGGATTTCGAAGATTCATAAAGGTGCTCTTTTTCCTTGTTTGATGTAGCATAGCTTTGGTGCCCGGTGAGATCTTTCTATTTCTCTTCTTTTTCTTTTCTTGGATGCTTAGTTTAGGATTAGTTTTAGGAGGAGTTGAATGGTTCGAGGATGTTTGCTTTTTAACACACTAGTGTGGTTGGGAACATTGGCGTTGTGGCCGAATGTTCACTTGTTTGTGGATTAGGATTTATGTGTGTTAGCATTACTTCCTTGTTGCTTTCTACTTCTCCTTTGGTTTTCTATTTTTCACTTCATTTCCTTCTTTTCTTTTTCTATTTATTTTGGTTTTCCATTTCCTTCTTGTTTTCTTTTTCTCTTTTCTTCTTCTTTTCTTTTTGTCTCCTGCTTTCATATGTTATAATTTTTAGTCCTTCTCTTTCCTTTGATTTAAAAAAACCAAAAAAAAAAAAAACAATAACAAAAAAAAAAAAAAGAAAGAAAACAAAAATTGTTTTTGTAAATATGAATAAAATGTTTTTGAGGCATTGCTTTTCTTTCTTCATAATTTTGCTTTTACTTTTGACTTAGTACCACTTGAGCTTGCACATTGGCTATTATTCTTCCTAAAAACAATGGTTTTCATGGTTTGAGAGTATCTTTGGTTAACTCTAGGATAGAACATGCTAAGGTAGTTGTCTAGAATTATTGGGACCCTGAAACCGGATTCTCTTATTTTCGAAAACTTGCAATTGTTCCCCTTTGGTGGATTTGATGCTTTTAGTGAGTTTTTGCCACAACCTTGCGAGGTTTCTTATTTTTCAAGCCTTCTTCAACTACTTGTATGAGCGGCATGGATCCTTGACTTTTGCGGACCTAATCTTGAAACCCGACTCCTAATTCTCAAACACGAGACTAAACCTTCCAGGGAGGATAAAGGCATGTTTTCGGGGTGGTAATTTTTCTTTTCTAGATTGATCTTCTTTATTTTTAGTTCTTGGGTTCATATTTGCCTACTTGCTAACCATTTGAGTCTTTTCCCTTCTTTTCTAGCCACATCTTTAGATCTTTGTGCCTTTTGTTTCTTTCTTTTTTTTTTTTCCATTTTTGGTTTTGTGAAGCAAATGGCCATGTTCTTGGAGTTTGTGGTATATGAGTTTGGGTATTGGTTCTTCTTTGTAAGCAAGCATGTTATTTGTATATTTTGTGAATAATGGCAAATTAATAAATGAAAAAGTTGTCCAAAGTTAAAAAAGGCAAGGACATTTAAATTAATAAACGAAACAGCCGTGCGAAGTTAAAAAAGGCAAGGACATAGAATAAAGTAAAACGCGAAAAGTTGAGAAAGAGAAAAGCAATTCTCTTAAAGCTTTGACAAAAAAAAAAACAAAGTAGGTGAAAATGGAAAAGTTCAAAAATATTTTGATGTATTCGTTTCTCCCTTTGTTTTAAGCATTAAGGACAATGCTATTTTCTAGCTTGGAGGGGAAGCGTCATATGCTTTTTGTATATATGATTGTGGTTATAGCTTTGAATAAGCTTGGGGGTGTTAGTTTGTTTTTGTTTGGTGATCACTTTGTTTTAGTGTTGAGATTTGGCCAATCTTGCTTCACAACTTAGGTGTACCACCAAATTCTAAATTTTAAGCCTACCCTCACCCTTTTTCCCTTACATAGTTCTTTTGGGGTTTGGTGAGTCCGACTCACCGCGGAAACAAACCCAAAAACAAGATCGCACTCGCAATAAATAAAACCATAAACATAATTAACTTAATCAGAAGATTCAGATAATAAAATTACCTTTGAAGCGTGCTTCGCCCGACCACTAGGGCTCTTACTTGAAAGCTAGCCTCGATAATACGAAGGCCTCCAACGATGATCCACCTGCAACATGATCACCGGCTAGGTCAAATTCCTTGGGGTTAGCAAGGCCCGACCGAAAAACCCGAGTAATTAAGTTCAAAGGTTTTCACAAAGGTGATACCTTTTTCAACTCTTGAGTTCAAAGGTTTTTACTACTAGTGATCCCTTTTGCAACTCTTACTCAAGCATAATTTCCAATGCCCCAACTTGGGTATTTATAGGGAATGATGAGAGGATGATTATCTCTCCCATCAATGTGGGACAATGAGATTTTCACATTTTATTTTAAAGCTAAAATAAAATTATTTAAGCAAACTAGTAATAAATGAACAAGTGTCAACCATACACGAGAGAGTAAGTGAGGACCACTTGGAGACGGGGGGACCAAATTTGCTCCCCAGTCTCTCCCCCACCTTGCGCCACATGGTAACCCTCACTTGGGCACCAAGGCACCCAAGTGGGATTCTCATTTTGCTGCTGCCCCTAGCCTCGACCCAGCCATCCCCGCACCACAAAGTGCGGGTTGCTGCTATTTTGGCTAGCAAGCTGCGCACCCCAAGTGTGTGCTGCTACCGAGACCTAGTGCCGAGGGCTGCTGCCTTGTGCATGCACTTGGCTGCGGCAGCCATGCTAGCATTGGTGCGCTAACACGCACCAGCCAGCTAAGGCTCGGTTTGGTGCGCATGCTAGCCACAATGCTATGCATTGTGCCCCTAGCACTCGGTTTGCTCGGGGAATTTCGATGATAGGTGTTTTGGGGTTTTTTGTACGCACTCGAATGGAGGGTATGTACGTCCCTCGGGAGACAGATCCGCAATGCAACACTCGAACGACCCGATCACCTGCAAAACAACGGACCCCGGGGGGCCGGAGGTCCGCCTCCGACGATCAAGTTAGTGATCTATATAATGTATTTTTAGAGAGAGAAAATAGAGAGAAGGGAGAGTGATTGTGGGGGGCATGGCCCTTGGAGAATGAATTAACTCTCCTTGAACTGATGTGAAGATCAGTATTTATAGAGCATTGGGATATGTGCCTTTTAGGTCATTTAACCTAAAAGGCTCTAGGTTTATGGGCTTAGAGCCCATTATCACTCTTCTATCATTGAGTGACACGTGTCATGCTCTAATTGGCTCATAGAGAGCTGAGCTTGCGGACACGTGTCGCGGTGGCATTGGTCCACATATAGAGGGTAATTTTACCCCAAACATTAGCCCCTCGAAAGGGGTAATTTCTCTTTCAAGAGGAATTGCTCCTTTCGAAATCAAGGCTTTGCCGCTTATTTAAAAGCTCTTTGGTCGGCATGTGTCTAGGTCAATAAAAGAGAGATTTGATTAACTTGGAAAATTTGATACCTTATATGGTATGACATTTTCTAAGTTAATCAATCATAATAATGATTGCCGCTTGAACTAGACAGATGACGACTTTCATTTCTTTATGCCCCACTATGGTAGGATATTTTCGAGACGTTTGATATCTCATAAGACAGGAGGCGAATGGCTGCCTGACAAGACAGGAGGCAAATGGCCGCCTGACAAGACAGGAGGCAAATGGCCGCCTGGAAAGTTTTGTAATTATACTTTCAATGTCCTTTTACCCCATTGGGAGGACTTGTATAATTTCTGAAGGTAATCTAGGTAAGAACTTCGGCCGGTCACCTGCTGATGTCTTTTAGACATTCGGTTCCCGAAAACTTAGTCGTTCTTTAGATTACCCAGGTCAGGCGACTGTGAGTTGACCAATTAGGTCGTTCAATCTTTGCCGTCTGCATGTGTTCGTAGAGCAATGTGCCACCCAAATGGGAGATGCTTCTCCTCGACGAATTCGCCCGAATGGACGTCGCCGGTTATCTGACTCATGTTGGAGCAGACGGCCTTACTCATGTTGGAGCAGACAAATTTATAGAAAACAGATAACCATCCGGCCATTAGCCTCATGTCTTTTTAAGACGGTTTGTATAGCCACTAAGTTTTTAGCTTAGTTTATTATCCGGCCATTGGCCTTGATAGCCTCTAATCATGAAACAGTAGTCGTTTTCCATTTGTACTAGAACAGTTGGAAAACTCTATGCTTTTTAGATTTCACTTTAGATTAAATCAAACAACTGCGAGTGCTGCCTTAGCATTCGGTAGGGCCGCTTGATGTTTTAGTAGAGGAATGTGCCACCCAAATGGGAGATGCTTCTCCTCGACGAATTCGCCCGAATGACGTTGCCGGTTATCTGAATCATGTTGGAGCAGACGGTCATACTCATGTTGGAGCAGACTGTGGCCGTCGGCCTCTAATAATAATAATATCCGGCCATTGGCCTCACGTCACTTGGACGTTAGTTTAGCTACTAAGTTTTAAACTTAGTTTATCATCCGGCCATTGGCCTCACGTCAGTTGGACGTTAGTTTAGCTACTAAGTTTTTAACTTAGTTTATCATCCGGCCATTGGCCTCACGTCACTTGGACGTTAGTTTAGCTAATAAGTTTTTAACTTAGTTTATTCAATCAATGAATCAAAATTCAATAATAATAATTACAATAATAAAAAATTACCATGTTTGGGTTTGATGGTTGAGCTCACTTGATATTTACTTGTGCATGTATATTAATGCGCCAAGCTATTTAGAACGCTCGGTTGCCCCGGATTAACATGCGGCCCCTCAAAGGAAATGTGATCCCAGTTATTACCAAATATTCCTTTCTTAGATCATTTGATGATTTGTATTTTAATATTTGATTGCCACCTAGCTCAAATATTCATACATGAGACATCATACTGTTTGTCAACTAATCGAATAAACCAAGCTCCGAGTGAACTGATGAACGAAGCACCCACACATTCGGATAGGTGCAGCTGGGCTTAATGGATCAGCAAAGCAACCACTCAGCCGGGTTGAGCCATTGCAACCGACTTTGATAAAAGAACGGAGCAGACATGGCAGCTGTTTCGGGGGTTTTTGTCCCTCGGGAGAGTTACAACACTGAAACTGGATCCAACTGAGGATGCCTGTACCTGCAAAGCAAACGGACCGCCGGATGGTCGGTGGTCCGCCTCCGAAGACTAAGTCAGTAAATATTCGGAGATAAAACGTGCGGAAGTAAAGTTATCTGCTTGAATTCCAAGCTCAGGTAAAGTGCTGTGTGTTCCTTGAAAACGAAAGCTCTGTGGTAAGTGACGTATTGTCTCGTATTGTGTGTCAAAAATTCTCTCTCTTTTTTCGTGTGTCGTCATAAATGACGTAATGTCCCTATTTATACAGAAGAGTGTGCCCTCCTAGGATCTCGTGACCTAGGAGTTAGGTCACGCCGTTTTGCGGCGCCTCGGGATTTGGGCCTTAGAAGGCCGCCATCCCAGGGCCAATACCTGAGTGACACGTGTCACTGTGCCCAAAAGGATTCTGAAGCACCTTTTGGGTGACACGTGTCGCCAACTGAATGGTCCCTGCTGGACTTTTTGTCCACGTAAGACGGAGAAGAGTCCTCCCTCCACGTGTCATCATTCCGTAGGTCCAAATGGCACCTATATGGAGGACACGTGGCACTTTCTGATTGGGCCACTTGGCCGGGTATAAAATACCCAAATCATTTGCCCCTCACAGGGGACACGTGCATTGCACGCGACTCCTGTGACAGGTGTCAGTATCTGAGTGGTCAGATTCAAAAATTACTGGAGGGAAAAATTAGGGTTTTTACCCCCCTATAAATAGTAAGGTTTGACCCCCCTCGTGGATTCACACCTTGGCGAATCTCTGGAGAATCTTGGACTTTTTGACTTAAAGAATCTCAAAATTCCCTAAGCGTTTTTCAAGCATCCGACACTCGGCTACCAGTTCGACTGTTCTTTAGTCAACCAGGCGTCTTTCTCCCTTCTTCTAAAGGTAACACCTGTATTTTCTTTTTACTCTTCATTTTTTCTTTGTTTTCGAAAAAATGGTTCCCCAATTGCATGCGGCACGGCGTAGGATAGTGATCAGCCGGTCACCGGGGACGGCTGAGTCTAGAACTAGCAGTGCCGAATGCTTGGCCAAAGACCCTGCTTTGCGAACTTCTCCGAATCCGACCGTTTCCGTGTCTGTGCAGGACACTATGGCCAGAATCAAAAGAACAGCAAGACAGTGTAGCTCCGATGGAGTTTTCTACCATTCGGATGGGTCGACTGTTTTTTCAGACGGCTCAATAAGGGTGCCTCGAAGTGAGCTGTCGGAACACCCTGACAGCCCTTCCTATCTTCCTCCTACCCCCACTTATTACCATTCGCCCACATCTAGTGGAACTCCCAGTGATGGAATCCTGGGGGAGGCGGATGAAGAATATCAACCCGGGCCTTCTGGACAGGCGCCGGAAGAGAGTCTAGGGGAGGACCCCGCTGGCACCAGTCGGCGGTCCCCTAGCTCTAATGAGAGCTCTGATGACGAGTCGGCCTCGTCATCTTCTTCAGAGAATGCCTCCGTAAAATCAGAGGAGGCTAGGTCAAACATAGATTCTGCCAGAGAGTCCCTGGCAGTGGATAGAGGGGAAAGCTGGGCCGAGCCGAGTGCTTCCAGGCGCTTGGAGAGATCCCCCTACTATCAGCATGTTCCGCCAGGCAGGCGGAGTGCCATGGCATCCGGCCTTGCCAATTTTAGGCGCAAGGTCGTCCTAGGCTATGGCTACACTTTGTCGGTCCCTAACGAGGGCGACACCATAACCTGGCCGAGCCTGGCCAGCTATCAAGACAAAGCATTCGGCTGCTATGAAGCGGCCTTCCAGGCTGGCCTCCGCTTCCCTCTCCATCCGGCCGTGGAGAGGATCTTGGACGGATACCAACTAGGTATCTGGCAACTTGTACCCAACTCCTGGATCAATATTCTGGGGTACGTTGCCGCCTGTGAGATGCTGCAGGTGGAGGCGAGCTTTGAAGCATTCGCCCATATGCACTATCTGAGCAGGGCGCCTGCTAGGGGCGGTGAAGGCTGGTACACCTTGACCACTTGCAAGGGGTACATGATGGCTGTTGGCAAAGAGAACAAGTGGAAAGACTGGAGGACTAAGTTTTATATAGTCAAGTCTGCCGACAGCCGCCTGAACCAAAAGTATAACAGGTGGAATAAGGATCCACCTCTCCTAGCAGGCAGGAGCGCATTGCCGCCTATTCCCAGGCGGGCAAAGGAGGAGATCATGGACGCGGGGTTGTTTACCGTGTCCGTGTGGACGAATGATGAGGGGGACAAAGAGGTCACCCCTCAATGCTATCTCCCTTTGTACAAGTGGTTTGAAGAAGGGACATTCTTAGCCGCCTGTGGGCTAAGTTCTGAGATGCCGAGAGGTAGTCGGCCGTCTGTTTTATATGCAAATTACTTCCGCTTTTCAGTACTTGTTTAATGATGCTAATCACTTGTTCATTTTTGCAGATAAAGCAATGGAAAAGCTCTCGGCCACAAGGAAGCCGGCTGTATCTGCTGCTCGATATAGGTCGAACGTTTTAAACAGGGCAGAAGTAACCACCCACACCAAAGTGGATGAACAGAAAACTGGCGGCACCTCCAAGGTAGAAAATTGCTCTTTTATTTCTGATCAATATTAAATTTGCCCGAATGATTTCTAACTTGCGTTTATCTTGTGTTGATGTAGGGTGCGCCTTCCAAATCTCCTTCAAAACCATCCGACCCTAAAATCCAAAAGACTAGGGCGGGTGATGTGAGCGCATCCGGCAAGGGCGGCCGGAAGCACGTTGCTCATAAGCCCAAGAAGGGCCCAGACGCCTCTCCTCTCGAAGCTGAAAAGGAGATCAGCAAACCGGATGCCCAGAGGGCATCGAAGGGTGGCTTTAAGCAACCCACCACTGCTGTCGGCTCAGCAGGAGAGAAGAGAAGCCTGGGGAGAGAGGAGGAACAGAAGGACGACGGTAAAATTCATTCGCCCCCCTTGTTCTCCCATATAGATGTACTTTAGTTATTTTCTCTAACTTTCTCTCCTTCTCAGTTCCGGTGCAGAGGCCGACTGTAGTCCAGATGGCCAAGTCCATGCTGAGGGCGGTCGATCCTGACGACAAGGCGTCTGTCAGAGGAGTCGGCACCCTTGACTTGGATGGCATCTTGGGGAACCTCTGCGAGGTATGAGTTAGCTCAAGCAACTTTCTCTTTTTTTTTTTTTTTTTTTTTTTTTTTAAGCATTATTCCTTTTTCCACCTGGTTTTAACCATTCGGCTCTTTTGCAGGCCATGCTGCGCGTCCAAGGGCTCAGGCAACCCCTCAAGGAGAAATCCAAAGAGGTAACAGTCGCTAAAGCTCGGGCCGAGTCCGCCCTGGATCGAGCTCAATTTGATATTGCTCAGAATGAGTATCTGACGCTTGATATGATGTATTCGCAGGCGGAAGCCAATATGCAGGTGAAGAAGGACCTGGACTCGGCCCGCCTGCGCATCACTTCCCTTAAGAAAGAGATTACAACTCTTAAGGAGAAGCTCGAGCCTCTTCAAGATGCCAAAGAAGAGGCCGAGAGAGCCAAGCAGAAGGTGGGCCGCCTGGAGCAGCGCCTCAGCAACCAGGAGCATCAGCTGAAGTCCAAGTTTGAGTCCGTGGCTGATCAAGAGAGAGAGGCTCTTGTTAAGCAAATGATGAGCGATTATGAAGCCATCATGCGGGACACTTGGGCGGCTGTACAACCGGACTCGGACTATCAGATTTGGAAATCCAAATTTGACGAAGCCAGCAAAGCATTCGACGCTCGCCTTATTGAAGAGGCTGAGAATGCTGAGGCCGAGGAAAGTTCTGGGTCCGACTCTTCTGGGGAGTCGTCCTCTGGTGGCGAGGAGGAGGATCAGGCGGAGGAGCCAGAGAAAAAGGAGGAAGAGCAGCCGAAGGACGACAAGCCGGCTGCCACTGAAGAGGCTCTCCCCTGATCACTTAAGCTTTTTATTTTTTCTGTTTCTGTGGCCGAATGGCCAAGTACTTTGTTTTTCCGGCCTGTGTGCCGAGTATTTGTATCTTTACCGACCGAGGGGTCGGGTAATTTGACAATCTTTCTGGATTTGCCAGATAACAATCTTAACCAATCGTCTGGTGACGATTGGTCTTTAATTTAAATCCTTCGGCTATTTGGCTGAAGTTATCCATATTGTTGTTGTCCTTTGCATTTTTGAATTTTTCATTGCATGTTTTTGGCTAAGTATTATAACCTGTATACCATGCGAATGTTCTTGCCCCTGGACGGATGTCGGGTGGTTTCGGTTTATTGGATTGATTGACTTAGAAATTTTTGATACTTAAAAGAGTATGCATGGTTTCTAAGTCAATCAATCACTATGGTGATTGCCCCAAACCACGCGGCAGACGTCCATCCAGAATTGACAAACATAAGTGTTCATTCGGCCATTGGCTCGAACTAACTCAAATTTCCAACTTAGCTAATTTGGTAAGGGTAAACCTCCGCTTGGTCTGCCCCATAAGCAAAAAACAAGCGCCTCCGGCCATAAGCCTCTTTGAGATAAAATGCTAAGTTTGTAACTTAACCAATTTTCTTTTAAAAATAATTGTCCGCCTGTCTTGCCCCATAGGCAAGGATCAGACGTCATCCGGCCAATAGCCTCAATAATTGCTAAGTAGTTAACTTAACTTGTATAAAATATTCCGCCTGTTTTGCCCCTGAGCAATAACAGGCGCATCCGGCTTTATGCCTCAATTAGCCTCTACTCATGAAACAGTGACGACTGCGTTAAATAGAAAATTCAGGTCTTTTAGATTTCACTTTCGATTAAAACAAACGACTGCGAATGCTGCCTAAGCATTCGGTAGGGCCGCTTGATATATTCGTAGAGCAATGTGCCACCCAAATGGGAGATGCTTCTCCTCGACGAATTCGCCCAAATGGACGTCGCCGGTTATCTGACTCATGTTGGAGCAGACGGTCATGCTCATGTTGGAGCAGACTGTGACCATTCGGTCTCTTTTTGTTTATTAACATCCGGCCATAGGCCTCATCATGTTTTTATCTGGCCTTAGGCCTCTTGAATGATCAAGTAAATATTCATCAAGTGTTGGTGTAAACTTGATGAATTTCGTAGGGACGACTGTTCTAAAACAATCGGCTCCTTCAGAGGGATTGGGGCGTCTGCTGTTGGGACAGACGTTTTCCAGACATATTGGCCGTCTGTATTTGGTACAGGCGGCACTTAAAAAACTTAAATAAAAAGATAAGTTGGGAAATGAAGGCATATTCTCATTAACTATACGTGAGATTTACAAAATTGAGGTCTTTACATTCGTACTTAGAAGTAGTACTTTTTCAAGTTGTCTACATTCCAAGTTCTGGGCAGCTGCCTGCCGTCTGGTTCTTCCAGGCGGTAGGTGCCGTCTCTTATCTCCTCATAAATTCGGTAGGGGCCTTCCCAATTTGGGGTTAGCTTTCCCTGTTCATTCGCCCTACCGACTGCCTCCATTTTCCGTAGCACAAAGTCCCCCACTTTGAGAGGACGCTTGTGTACTCTTTTGTTATAAGCCCGAGTCATTCTCAGACGGTATATCTCATGCCGCAAGGCAGCATTGCCCCTGCGTTCTGGAAGTGAGTCCAATGCTAGGCGCATGGCCTCCCAATTTGCCTCTTCATCATACAACATGATTCGAAGGGTAGGCTCATAGTGCTCGATGGGCAGAACAGCTTCTGCACCATACGCCATTAGGAACGGGGTTTCTCCCGTTGCCCCTTTAGCAGTCGTTCTGATGGACCAAAGGACGTGTGGTAATTCATCCGCCCAAAGGCCACCAGCCCGCTCAATCTTCTTTTTAATTCCGTCTGAGATTAACTTGTTGAAGGCTTCGACCTGGCCGTTTGCTTGTGGCCGGCCGACTGATGCGAAGAAGCTTGAGACCCCCTGGTCTCCCAGCCAAGTCTTGAGTTGAGGCGTCTCAAATTGAGGACCATTGTCAAAAACAATAGACATGGGCACCCCGAAACGAGTGATTATGTTCCTCCAGATAAAGGAAATGACGTCTTTAGTCTTGATGTTTTTGACTGCCTCAGCCTCTACCCACTTAGTAAAGTAATCCACAGCCACAAATATATAGCGCTTGCCGCCTGATGCAGTTGTATATGGCCCCAGAATGTCCATGCCCCATTTGGCAAAGGGTATTGGGCTGTGGATGGCCGTCAGGTCTGTAGCCGGACGATGGATGAGCTTGCCAAACTTTTGGCACTTGTCACATTTTTTCACCATTTCCATGGCATCCGACTCCAGAGTCGGCCAAAAGTAAAGCCGCCTGGCCTTGGCCGCGAGGGATCTGCCGCCTATATGGGAGGCGCAGAATCCTGAATGCAACTCTTCGAGAACTTCCTTCCCCTTTTCAGGGGTAACACACTTCAACAGGGGTTTCAAAAAGCCAGCCCTGAAGAGCTCTCCTTGCCTTAACTCGAAGTTAGCTGCTCGATTTTTTAGAACAGCCGCCTCCCGTGGTGAGTCAGGGAGCGTGCCGTCAGTAAGATAGGTCCGGATGCTGTCCATCCAGGTTGAGCTTCGGTCAAGAATTCCAATGGGGTCTTCCTCTGATATACTTCTTTTTTCCATGACCTCCCAGAAGACTGACCGAGGCGTTTCACAGGAGGCGGATGATGCCAACTTGGACAGAGCATCCGCCTGATTGTTTGAAGACCTGGGCACCTGAGTTAGATGAAATTCTTCAAGTGACCCAACTTCACTCTTGACCGCCTGCAAATACTTTATCATGGCCGGATGAGTGGCCTCGTACGTTCCATTAACCTGGAGTACGACCAGTTGAGAATCAGAGCAGGCGGATACCTTCTTCGCCCCTGCCGCCTTGCAATACCGGATGCCGGCCAGCAGGGCCTCATACTCGGCCTCATTATTAGAGACCTGAAACTTGAACCGTAGTGCGTATTCGTACTTATCTCCTTCAGGAGATTGACAGATAATCCCCGCACCACAGCCGTTCACAGTGGAGCTCCCATCCACATATACTTTCCAGACCTGGTCCGTATTGTCCGGAACAACCGGCCTTGTCATTTCGACAATAAAGTCAGCGAATGCTTGTCCCTTTATTGCCTTCCTTGATTCATAAGTGATTTCTAATCCTTGTATTTCGATTGCCCATTTGAGCATTCGTCCAGAAGACTCCAAGGTTGTGAGTGGCCGTTTGATCGGTTGGTCAGTATAGACCTCTACCGCATGCGCCAAGAAGTAAGGTTTAAGCTTCTTGATGGCCATGTAAAGGGCAAGGCCGAATTTCTCAACCATGGGGTACCGAAGCTCCGCATTTCTCAAAACATGGCTTATGAAATACACCGGGAGCTGGATGCCGTCTCTTTCAGCTAAGAGGACAGCACTGAGGGCATGATCAGAGACGGCTAAGTACATGAAGAGCTTCTCTTTAGGCAAAGGGCTGACAAGCCTCGGCAAAGAGTGCAGATGAGTTTTTAGCCTTTGAAAGGCCGCCTCTGCATCATCCCCCCATTCAAAGTTTGTCTTCTTTTTGATTGTCTGGAAAAAGTAGAGACACTTGTCGCCTGAACGGCTAAGGAATCTCCCCAGGGCTGCCAGACAACCTGTTAGTTTTTGCACTTCCTTCACAGTACAGGGCGACTGCATGTCGATTACCGCCTGTATTTTCTCAGGGTTGGCCTCTATTCCTCTTTGGTCAATCAAAAATCCGAGAAACTTCCCAGACTCAACACCAAAGACACACTTTTTTGGGTTAAGCATGACCTTGTGCCGCCTGAGTGTGGCGAATGTTTCTCGGAGATCAGCAAGGTGATCCGCCTGCTGTTTGGATTTGACTATCATATCATCAATGTACGCCTCTACATTCCTTCCGATTTGATTAATGAAGACCATATTAATCATTCGTTGGAAGGTAGCAGGCGCATTCTTCAAACCAAACGGCATCACAGTATAACAGAACAACCCCTGATCAGTGACGAATGCCGTCTTTTCTTGATCTTTTTTCCACAGGGGGATCTGATGGAAACCTGAATAGGCGTCCATGAAACTCATCAGGGCATGTCCGGCTGTTGAGTCGACCAGACTGTCGATCTTAGGCAGTGGATAACTATCCTTTGGACATGCCTTGTTGAGGTCTGTGTAATCAACACACATCCGCCAAGTTCCATTCGGCTTTTTTACTAACACAACGTTAGCCACCCACTCAGGGAAGTTGCACGGCCGAATGAACTTGGCATCTAACAGCTTTTTTACTTCGGCAGCTGCCGCCTGACTTCTTTCTTCGCCGTGGTTTCTTTTCTTTTGCCGGATGGGCTTCTTATTAGGATCCACGGCGAGTTTGTGGACGGCGAGATCCGGGCTGATGCCTGGCATCTCTTCCACTTCAAAGGCAAAGATGTCTTTGAATTCCTTGAGCAGCTGGTGAAGGTTTTCACCCAATTTTGCAAAGGCAATCGTCCCCACCTTAACAGTCCGCTCTGGACGGCCATCATCCAGAGGGATATCAATGTGCTCTCCAGTAGGCTGGGGACGAAGATCATCCGACCTTTCCCCGGTCAGTGATTGCTATTGCTTTTCTTTTTTGACCACCACCAGCTGATCAGTCTTTCTTTTCTTTCCGGCTGGTGGGGCCGACTGTTCTTCCTCGACATCGTCGAGGTCAATCATTTGCTTGCCCCGGCCGGATGCTGCGGCCGCAGGCTTGACGTCCGAGAGATAACACTCTCGAGCCGTCTTTTGGTCCCCATTAAGGGAACCAACTGTTCCATCATCCTTCTCATACTTGAGTAGCATGAGAGCAGGGATGATGACGGCCTTACACTCATTAAGAGTGGGTCGGCCAAAGATGAGGTTGTAAGCCGTGAGCTCTTCAACCACTAGGAGACGGATGGTCATGTGTCGACCGTCTCCCCTGCTTCCCAGGCGGACAGGTAGGTCGATTCGTCCGACTGGGTGCACAAGTCCTCCTCCAAACCCAACTAAGGTGTGGGTGACCTCCATCATGCTATCCGGTTTGTACTTGAGATTGGACAAGCATTTGAGGCTGATGAGGTCAGAGGAACTTCCTGTGTCAATCAGAATTCGGCCAACCAGCTGGTTGGCGACTTTACATTCAATGACAACAGGGTCATCATGCGGCCGACGGACTTTGCCTCTGTCCTGTTCGGTGATGACAACTTTAGGGAAGGTGGATGTGCTAGATGTATCCCCCTCCTCAACAGAATTGACCATCTTTCTTAGATGGTCCTTGGTACCCCGAATGGTCGGGCCACCACCGGCAAATCCGCCTGCTATCGTGTACACCGGTTCTTCATCAGTTTCGGCACTCACAGCAGGCTGGGGAGTCTTTTTCTTGGACTGCCCCGGATTTGCTTTTGAAGTCACTTTGGACTTCACATAGGACTTAAGCTGTCCTTTGTCGGCCAGTCGGTCGAGCTCCCGCTTGAGACTAAAGCAGTCGTTCGTGTCATGGCCAACATCCTCATGGAAATGGCAATGCTTGTTTTTGTTCCTATTTTCAGCGGAACCTTTCATAGCAGTCGGCTTTTCAAGAGTTAGCCGATCCTTAATTTCCAAAAGGATGGAGCAGCAGTCCTTGTGAAATTCGTACCTTGGGACGTACGGTTTCCACTCTTTTTTCTTCTTCTGGGCCGGTTGATCAGAGTTATCAATGGCCCAGACTTGCTTTTTCTTTTTGCTCTCTTCTGGCTTAGGAGCCGGCTGAGCAGACCGAGTCTCCTTCAGCCGGTCGGACTTCTTATGGTCCGACTGCTTATTGGAGGAGCAGAGTTCGGTCGCCTGTATGTAGGCTTCCGCCTCTCGCAAGGCTCCTTGCAGAGTAAAGATTTGTTTGCGGACGAGTTCGTACTTAAAAGTAGACCCGTCCTTCAGACCCTTAAAGAAGTCTGTGAAGGCGACCTCATCAGACAGCCCATGAATCTGGATTCGGACCAGATTGAACCGCCTGACGTAGGATCGCAAACCTTCTCTATCTCCCTGCTGTACATTGCCCAAGTCAAGACTTGTCTTTTTGGCAGGGATGTTCATAGAGAAGTTTGATGCAAACAAGAACGCAAGCGTCTTGAAGCTATTTATGCAGCCAGCCGGCAGGTTGCCAAACCACTGCTGGGCTATGCCCTTCAGGGTGGCTGGAAAGCAACGACACCATGCGGCATCATCCAACCCTTGTAAATACATGAGGTGGGTGTATGCTAGCAGGTGGTCTTCTGGGTTGGAGGTCCCGTCATAGGCTCCAACCAGAATGTTTTTAACTTTGGCCGGCTGTACGGCTTCAGTTATTTCCCTGGAGAAAGCAGAGGGTTGATCTCCAAGGTGTTGCAGCCTAAGCTGCCAGTCCATCGGCTGATAGCCGTATGCCGCCTGTCCTCCATAGAGGGTAGGTTGCATGTAAGGTACAACTGGCGCCTGGTACAATGGCTGTGCCATGTACTGGGCGGACTGAATCACATGTGGCCCAGACTGAACCCTTTGGCTGCTTGCTGGGGTCTCATGTACAGACTGGGAACACCTCACAGAGGTATTCCGAAAGCTATCATGATAAGTCGACGTTGAAGCCGACTCTGATTGCTGGGTTCTCCTCTCCTCAATGTATTGCCGAGCGTCAGAGAATGTTTTTTTGCTACCATCCGGCTGTATGTGCCGGATGGGTTTTCTTGCGCCCATTTCTGGGAAACGGATCCGATTAAGGTCAAATTGGGGCCTGGCCTTCTCCTTAGGAGCAGGATGAGGAGTCGGCTGACGGTCCCTGACCGACTTCTGTGTGCCAGCTTGGGCTGGCTTCTTGGCCGACTGCTCCTTTCTAGGAGTAGGCGACTTCTTTGAGGCGAGCTGCTTGATTTCACCCCTAAGGCTGCTCAGGAGTGACATTAGCTCATCCCGAGTGACGGGAGTTGATCCTGCCGCCTGAGAAGGATCAACCGGCCGCCCCGAGGGCTTCTTTGGCTGGCCAGCAGTTTTGCTTGGTCCTGCCTGAACATGGGGACGCTCTCGCCGTTCCTTACTGCGGATGCGTTTAGAGATGAGGGATCCATTTGGATCCACATAGGTTTCGACATCAGCGTCGTCACCTGAGTCATGGTCCGTTTGGACCAGTACATCATTTGGAGGCCGAATGGTCTCCGAATTTGGTACAAGCTCTTGTGAAGCCATTTCAGAGGTACTCTCCCCACAGACGGCGCCAAATGTTTCGGGGGTTTTTGTCCCTCGGGAGAGTTACAACACTGAAACTGGATCCAACTGACGATGCCTGTACCTGCAAAGCAAACGGACCGCCGGATGGTCGGTGGTCCGCCTCCGAAGA
This sequence comes from Chenopodium album, assembly GCF_948465745.1. Lineage (NCBI taxonomy): Eukaryota > Viridiplantae > Streptophyta > Magnoliopsida > Caryophyllales > Amaranthaceae > Chenopodium > Chenopodium album. The sequence continues at coordinate 40,975,288 of NC_137839.1, forward strand.
CTAAGTCAGTAAATATTCGGAGATAAAACGTGCGGAAGTAAAGTTATCTGCTTGAATTCCAAGCTCAGGTAAAGTGCTGTGTGTTCCTTGAAAACGAAAGCTCTGTGGTAAGTGACGTATTGTCTCGTATTGTGTGTCAAAAATTCTCTCTCTTTTTTCGTGTGTCGTCATAAATGACGTAATGTCCCTATTTATACAGAAGAGTGTGCCCTCCTAGGATCTCGTGACCTAGGAGTTAGGTCACGCCGTTTTGCGGCGCCTCGGGATTTGGGCCTTAGAAGGCCGCCATCCCAGGGCCAATACCTGAGTGACACGTGTCACTGTGCCCAAAAGGATTCTGAAGCACCTTTTGGGTGACACGTGTCGCCGACTGAATGGTCCCAGCTGGACTTTCTGTCCACGTAGGACGGAGAAGAGTCCTCCCTCCACGTGTCATCATTCCGTAGGTCCAAATGGCACCTATATGGAGGACACGTGGCACTTTCTGATTGGGCCACTTGGCCGGGTATAAAATACCCAAATCAGCAGCTGCTTAATAGAGGCAGGAAATAGCCGTGCTTAATAGAGGCAGGCAGCAGCCCCGCAGGCCCACAGCCGGCTTGATTGATAGACAAAGCTACCACCACAGCCGGACTTAATTTTGATGACAACCCAACAAAATTGTAGGCTCACGCTTTTTAATTAGCAACAGATTATTAAATAACTCTAATAAACCGCTTGCCTCCTAGCTTATTTCACACAGTTGCCGCGTGTATAGTAGATGGAAGATGAATAAAATATTACCAGCTTGTACATGCGGCTTTCCCATCATCCATCCTAATACCAGCTTGTAGCAAATGGAGGATGAATAAAGTAATACCAGCTTGTTGATTACCAAGGCCGGCTGTAACATTAATTCATGCTATTACATGCGGCTTACATGGATATTAATGCCGCATGTATAAGCTGTAAATAAGATATTGCTCTTCCAAAGCTTTGTCATAAATATGAAAAATAACAAATGGAAGAGTAGGCTATTTGAGAATGAATAACCAAGCGCTTGACCTATTTCATTCAGCTGCCGATTCTATTAATCAAACAAACAACCAAGCAGTCGGCTTTGAGGTTGAACAAGGTAACCATGGCAGCCGGTTTGATCAGAGCAGCCGCATATTTTGTGAATATAACAGCCATTTGCCACCCCTTTGAAGATGAACCAAGCAACCCCTACAGATAATCCCAGTCGACTCGACGTCAAAGCCGCTTGTGTAGCATATTTGACTGGTTGTATGCATTAAGTAGAATTAGCATAGATGGGTAGGCAAAGACCATGCTCTTTGAGTAACGTATGCCGAATGTAGAAGGTATTCTGGGCATGCCCGTTAAGTAGAATTAGCGTTCGCCCACATGCACTATCTGAGCAGGGCGCCTGCTAGGGGCGGTGAGGGCTGGTACACCTTGACCACTTGCAAGGGGTACATGATGGCTGTTGGCAAAGAGAACAAGTGGAAAGACTGGAGGACTAAGTTTTATATAGTCAAGTCTGCCGACAGCCGCTTGAACCAAAAGTATAACAGGTGGAATAAGGATCCACCTCTCCTAGCAGGCAGGAGCGCATTGCCGCCTATTCCCAGGCGGGCAAAGGAGGAGATCATGGACGCGGGGTTGTTTACCGTGTCCGTGCGGACGAATGATGAGGGGGACAAGGAGATCACCCCTCAATGTTATCTCCCTTTGTACAAGTGGTTTGAAGAAGGAACATTCTTAGCCGCCTGTGGGCTAAATTCTAAGATGCCGAGAGGTAGTCGGCCGTCTATTTTATATGCAATTTACTTTTGCTTTTCAGTACTTGTTTAATGATGCTAATACTTGTTCATTTTTGCAGATAAAGCAATGGAGAAGCTCTCGGCTACAAGGAAGCCGGCTGTATCTGCTGCTCGATACAGGTCGAATGTCCTAAACAGGGCAGAAGCAACCACTCACACCAAAGTGGACGAGCAGAAAACTGGCGGCACCTCCAAGGTAGGAAATTGTTATACTTTCATTTCTGACCAATATTAAATTTGCCCGAATGATTTCTAACTGGCGTTTATCTTGCGTTGATGTAGGGTACGCCTTCCAAATCTCCTTCAAAACCATCCGACCCTAAGGTCCAAAAGACAAGGGCGGGTGATGTGAGCGCATCCGGCAAGGGCGGCCGGAAGCATATTGCTCATAAGCCCAAGAAGGGCCCAAACGCCTCTTCTCTCGAAGCTGAAAAGGAGATCAGCAAACCGGATGCCCAGAGGGCATCGAAGGGTGGCTTCAAGCAACCCACCGCTGCTGTCGGCTCAGCAGGAGAGAGGAGGAGTCTGGGGAGAGAGGAGGAACCGAAGGACGACGGTAAAAACCATTTGTCTTTATTGTTCTTCCAAATATACTTGTGTTATTTTTCTAACTTTCTTTCCTTCTCAGTTCCTGTGCAGAGGCCGACTGTAATCCAGATGGCCAAGTCCATGCTGAGGGCGGTTGATCCTGACGACAAGGCGTCTGTCAGAGGAGTCGGCACCCTGGACTTGGATGGCATCCTGGGGATTCTCTGCGAGGTATGAGTCTTAACTTAAGCAACTCTTTTTTTTTTTATCCGCCTGGTTTTAACCATTCGGCTATTTTTGCAGGCCATGCTGCGCGTCCAAGGGCTCAGGCAACCCCTCAAGGAGAAATCCAAAGAGGTAACAGTCGCTAAAGCTCGGGCCGAGTCCGCCTTGGATCAAGCTCAATTTGATATTGCTCTGAATGAGTATCTGACGCTTGATATGATGTATTCGCAGGCGGAAGCCAACATGCAGGTGAAGAAGGACTTGGACTCGGCCCGCCTGCGCATCACTTCCCTTAAGAAAGAAATTACAAATCTTAAGGAGAAGCTCGAGCCTCTTAAAGATGCCAAAGAAGAGGCCGAGAGAGCCAAGTAGAAGGTGGGCCGCCTGGAGCAGCGCCTCAGCAACCAGGAGCACCAGCTGAAGTCCAAGTTTGAGTCCGTGGCTGAGCAAGAGAGAGAGGCTCTTGTTAAGCAAATGATGAGCGATTATGATGCCATCATGCGGGACACTTGGGCGGCTGTGCAACCGGACTCAGACTATCAGACTTGGAAATCCAAGTTTGATGAAGCCAGCAAAGCATTCGACGCTCGTCTTATTGAAGAGGCTGAGAATGCTGCGACCGAGGAAAGCTCTGGGTCCGACTCTTCTGGGGAGTCGTCCTCTGGTGGTGAGGAGGAAGATCAGGCGGAGGAGCAAGAGAAAAATGATGAACGACTGCTAAAGGGGCAACTGGAGAAACCCCATTCCTTATGGTGTATGGAGCAGAAGTTGTTCTGCCCATTGAGCACTATGAGCCGACTCTTCGAATCATGTTGTCTGATGAAGAGGCGAACTGGGAGGCCATGCGCCTAGCATTGGACTCACTACCAGAGCGCAGGGGCAATGCTGCCTTGCGCCATGAGATATACCGTCTGAGAATGACTCGGGCTTACAACAAAAAAGTACACAAACGTCCTCTCAAAGTGGGGGACTTTGTGCTACGGAAAATGGAGGTAGTCGGTAGGGCGAATGAACAGGGAAAGCTAACCCCAAATTGGGAAGGCCCCTACCGAATCTATGAGGAAGTAAGAGACGGCACCTACCGCCTGGAAGACCCAGATGGCAGGCAGCTGCCTAGAACTTGGAATGTAGACAACTTAAAAAAGTACTACTTCTAAGTACGAATGAAAAGACCTCAATTTTGTAATCTCAAGTTTTGTTAATGAGTATGCCTTCATTTCCCAACTTGTCTTTTTATTTAAGTTTCTTAGTGTCGCCTGTATACAAAACAGACGGCCAATATGTTTGGAAAGCGTCTGTCCCAACAGCAGACGCCCCAATCCCTTTGAAGGAGCCGATTGTTTCAGAACAGTCGTTCCTACGAAATTCGTCAAGTTTATACCAACACTTGATGACTATTTACTTGATCATTTAAGAGGCCTAAGGCCAGATAAAATCATGATGAGGCCCATGGCCGGATGTTAATAAACAAAAAGAGACCGAATGGTCACAGTCTGCTCTAACATGAGTATGACCGTCTGCTCCAACATGAGTCAGATAACCGGCGATGTCCATTCGGGCGAATTCGTCGAGGAGAAGCATCTCCCATTTGGGTGGCACATTGCTCTACGAATATATCAAGCGGCCCTACCGAATGCTAAGGCAGCATTCGTAGTCGTTTGTTTTAATCGAAAGTGAAATCTAAAAGACCTGAATTTTCTATCTGTTCTAGCGCAGTTCAGAAATGGTCACTGTTTCATAAGTAGAGGCTAAGCGAGGCATGAAGTCGGATGCGCCTGTTATTGCTCAGGGGCAAAACAGGAGGAATATTTGATTAATATACGAGTTAAGTTAACTACTTAGCACTTATTGAGGCTATTGGATGGATGACGCCTGATCCTTGCCTATGGGGCAAGACAAGCGGACAATTATTGGTTAAGTTACAAACTTAGCATTTAATCTCAAAGAAGCCTATGGCCGAAGGCGCCTGTTTTTGCTTATGGGGCAGAACAGGCGGAGATTTCCCCTTAGCAAATTAGCTAAGTTGGAAATTTGAGTTTAGTTCGAGCCAATGGCCGAATGAACACTTATGTTTGCCAATTCTGGATGGACGTCTGCCGCGTGGTTTGGGGCAATCACCATAGTGATTGATTGACTTAGAAACCATAAATACTCTTCTAAGTATCAATAATTTCTAAGTCAATCAATCCAATAAACCGAAACCACTCGACATCCGTCCAGGGGCAAGAACATTCGCATGCTATACAGGTTATAATACTTAGCCAAAAACATGCAATGAAAAATTCAAAGGACAGAATATGGATAACTTCAGCCAAATGGCCGAATGATTCAAATTAAAAAAGACCAATCGTCACCAGACGATTGGTTAAGATTGTTATCTGGCAAAGCCAGAAAGATTGTCAAATTACCCGACCCCTCGGTCGGTAAAAATACAAATACTCGGCACAAAGGCCGGAAAAACAAAGTACTTGGCCATTCGGCCGCAAAAACAGAAAAAATAAAAAGCTTTAGTGATCAGGGGAGACCCTCTTCATTGGCAGCCGGCCTGTTGTCCTTCGGCTGCTCTTCATCATTTTTCTCTTGCTCCTCCGCCTGATCCTCCTCCTCACCACCAGAGGACGACTCCCTAGAAGAGTCGGACCCAGAGCTTTCCTCGGTCGCAGCATTCTCAGCCTCTTCAATAAGACGAGCGTCGAATGCTTTGCTGGCTTCATCAAACTTGGATTTCCAAGTCTGATAGTCTGAGTCCAGCTGCACAGCCGCCCAAGTGTCCCGCATGATGGCATCATAATCGCTCATCATTTGCTTAACAAGAGCCTCTCTCTCTTGCTCAGCCACGGACTCAAACTTGGACTTCAGCTGGTGCTCCTGGTTGCTGAGGCGCTGCTCCAGGCGGTCCACCTTCTGCTTGGCTCTCTCGGCCTCTTCTTTGGCATCTTGAAGAGGCTCGAGCTTCTCCTTAAGATTTGTAATTTCTTTCTTAAGGGAAGTGATGCGCAGGCGGGCCGAGTCCAGGTCCTTCTTCACCTGCATGTTGGCTTCCGCCTGCGAATACATCATATCAAGCGTCAGATACTCATTCTGAGCAATATCAAATTGAGCTCGATCCAAGGCGGACTCGGCCCGAGCTTTAGCGACTGTTACCTCTTTGGATTTCTCCTTGAGGGGTTGCCTGAGCCCTTGGACGCGCAGCATGGCCTGCAAAAATAGCCGAATGGTTAAAACCAGGCGGATAAAGACTTGAGCAAAAAAAAAAAAAAAAAATTGCTTAAGTTAAGACTCATACCTCGCAGAGGTTCCCCAAGATGCCATCCAAGTCCAGGGTGCCGACTCCTCTGACAGACGCCTTGTCGTCAGGATCAACTGCCCTCAGCATGGACTTGGCCATCTGGATTACAGTCGGCCTCTACACAGGAACTGAGAAGGAAAGAAAGTTAGAAAAATAACACAAGTATATTTGGAAGAACAATAAAGACGAATGGTTTTTACCGTCGTCCTTCGGTTCCTCCTCTCTCCCCAGACTCCTCCTTTCTCCTGCTGAGCCGGAAGCAGCGGTGGGTTGCTTGAAGCCACCCTTCGATGCCCTCTGGGCATCCGGTTTGCTGATCTCCTTTTCAGCTTCAAGAGAAGAGGCGTCTGGGCCCTTCTTGGGCTTATGAGCAATGTGCTTCCGGCCGCCCTTGCCGGATGCGCTCACATCACCCGCCCTTGTCCTTTGGACCTTAGGGTCGGATGGTTTTGAAGGAGATTTGGAAGACGTACCCTACATCAACGCAAGATAAACGCAAGTTAGAAATCATTCGGGCAAATTTAATATTGGTCAGAAATGAAAGTATAACAATTTCCTACCTTGGAGGTGTCGCCAGTTTTCTGCTTGTCCACTTTGGTGTGAGTGGTTGCTTCTGCCCTGTTTAGGACATTCGACCTGTATCGAGCAGCAGATACAACCGGCTTCCTTGTGGCCGAGAGCTTCTACATTGCTTTATCTGCAAAAATGAACAAGTATTAACATCATTAAACAAATACTGAAAAGCAAAAGTAAATTGCATATAAAACAGACGGCCGACTACCTCTCGGCATTTCAGAACTTAGCCCACAGGCGGCTAAGAATGTTCCTTCTTCAAACCAATTGTACAAAGGGAGATAGCATTGAGGGGTGACCTCCTTGTCCCCCTCATCATTCGTCCACACGGACACGGTAAACAACCCCGCGTCCATGATCTCCTTTGCCCGCCTGGGAATAGGCGGCAATGCGCTCCTGCCTGCTAGGAGAGGTGGATCCTTATTCCACCTGTTATACTTTTGGTTCAGGCGGCTGTCAGAAGACTTGACTATATAAAACTTAGTCCTCCAGTCTTTCCACTTGTTCTCTTTGCCAACAGCCATCATGTACCCCTTGCAAGTGGTCAAAGTGTACCAGCCCTCACCGCCCCTAGCAGGCGCCTTGCTCAGATAGTGCATGTGGGCGAACGCTTCAAAGCTCGCCTCCACCTGCAGCATCTCACAGGCGGCAACGTACCCCAGAATATTGATCCAGGAGTTGGGTACAAGTTGCCAGATACCCAGTTGGTATCCGTCCAAGATCCTCTCCACGGCCGGATGGAGAGGGAAACGGAGGCCAGCCTGGAAGGCCGCTTCATAGCAGCCGAATGCTTTGTCCTGATAGCTGGCCAGACTCGGCCAGGTTATGGTGTCGCCCTCGTTAGGGACCGACAAAGTGTAGCCATAGCCTAGGACGACCTTGCGCCTAAAATTGGCAAGGCCGGATGCCATGGCGCTCCGCCTGCCTGGCGGAACATGCTAATAGTAGGGGGCTCTCTCCAAGAGCCTGGAAGCGCTCGGCTCGACCCAGCTTTCCCCCCTATCCACTGCCAAAGACTCTCTGGCAGAATCTATATTTGATCTAGCCTCCTCTGAAGTTACGGAGGCATTCTCTGAAGAAGATGACGAGGCCGACTCGTCACCAGAGCTCTCATCAGAGCTAGGGGACCGCCGACTGGTGCCAGCGGGGTCCTCCCCTAGACTCTCTTCCGGCGCCTGTCCAGAAGGCCCGGGTTGATATTCTTCATCCGCCTCCCCCAGGATTCCATCACTGGGAGTTCCACTAGATGTGGGCGAATGGTAATAGGGGGGGTAGGAGGAAGATAAGGAGGGCTGTCAGGATTTTTCGACAGCTCACTTCGAGGCACTCTTATTGAGCCGTCTGAATAAACAGTCGACCCATCCGAATGGTAGAAAACTCCATCGGAGCTACACTGCCTTGCTGTTCTTTTGGTTCTGGCCATAGTGTTCTGCACAGACACGGAAACGGTCGGATTCGGAGAAGTTCGCAAAGCGGGGTCGTTGGCCAAGCATTTGACACTGCTAGTTCTAGATTCAGCCGTCCCCGGTGACCGGCTGATCACTATCCTACGCCGTGCCGCATGCAATTGGGGAGCCATTTTTCGAAAACCAAGAAGAAGGGTGAAAGACGCTTGGTGTGCTGAAGAACAGTCAGACAATTGGCCGAGTGTCGGATGCCTGAAAAGTTAAAACACTTTGGGAATTTTGAGATTCTCTAAGTTAAAACACTTTGGGAATTTTGAGATTCGCAAAGGTGTGAATCTAAGGGGGGGTCAAACCTCACTGTTTATAGGGGGGTAAAACACTAATTTTTCCCCCCAGTAATTTTTGAATCTGACCACTCAGATACCGACACCTGTCATAGGAGTCACGTACAATGCACGTGACTCCTGTGAGGGGCAAATGATTTGGGTATTTTATACCCGGCCAGGTGGCCCAATCAGAAAGCGACACGTGTCCTCCATATAGGTGCCATTTGGACCTATGGAATGATGACACGTGGAGGGTGGACTCTTCTTCGTCCTACGTGGACTGAAGGTCCAGCAGGGACCATTCAGGTGGCGACACGTGTCACTCAAAAGGCGCTTCAGAATCCTTTTGGGCACAGTGACACGTGTCACTCAGGCAATTGGCCCTGGGATGGCAGCCTTCTAAAGGCCCAAATCCCGAGGCGCCGCAAAACGGCGTGACCTAATTCCTAGGTCACCAAGATCCTAGGAAGGGCACACTTTTGAAAAGGACCCTATAAATAGGGATATTCTGGCATTTATGACAGACAAGTGAAAAAACACAGAAAAAAGGAGAGAGAATATACACACAATACGAGACAACACGTCACTTACCACAGAGCTGTCGTTTTCAAGGAACACACAGCACCTTACCTGAGCTTGGAATCCAAGCAGATAAACTTTACTTTCGCACGTTTTATTTCCAAACGTTTACTAAATCTTCGGAGGCGGACCACCGACCATCCGGCGGTCCGTTTGCTTTGTAGGTACAGGCATCCTGAGTCGGATCCAGTTTCAGTGTTGTAACTCTCCCAAGGGACAAAAACCCCCGAAACACTACACGTTAACCCTAGACGGAATATAACCGCCTGGGTAAGAAGCTCAAAGCACCCGCTTTTATGGTCGGCTGTGCACTTGGTTTGGGGCAATCACCATTGTGATTGATTGGCCTAAAAACACTCCATACTTCTCCAAGTATCAAGTGTTTTCAAGCCAATTAATCAGCTTGGCACTAAACCAACCACACAGCCGCCCAGGGGCAAGAGCACCCGGATTGCAAATTGCCGCATGCTTTTTTAAGTTAGGCAAAATACTAAAGAATTGCAAACAGATGAAAAATTCAAATTGAAAAAACTCAAAATAGACATATATAAAATCTGACTGAGTCGGAATACTTCATTTATATTTGAAATGGCACAAAGGCCAGAATAATTGTTAACCGGACACATCCGGTGAAGAAAGAAAGTGGAAATGTTAATCAAACCCCATGGTTGGTAAAAAGATACAACAAAACACGACATGCAAGCCGGTAAATAACATTGATTGGCATACTGCCGCAGAAAGGTGGGAGGCCCGCCTAAGGCTGAGGCGAAGTCTTCTCCGACTGAGTCTTGATGGCTTGGCCCTCGTGATAATCATCCGCCGGCTCCTCATCATCAGAGACTTCATATCCCTGCTCAGCAGCCCAGTCTTTGAAGCGAGGCGGAGGAGCATCACCTAGTTGCTGGGCATCATACACCTCAGTGGCGTAATCATACCTCAGCTTATAGACCTCAAAGTCTATTTCTGGGTAGAGGAGGCCCCAGGTGATCTTCAGCCGGGCCAAGTTGTCCCGTTCATTCTCCTCAGTCAGCCGGGTCTGCTCCTGGGCCAGCTCACCCGACTGCTTGTTGCGCAGGGTCATGAGCTCGAGCTTCAGGCGGTCATTGTCAATCCGGATTTGGGAATTCTCCTTGTCAACATCTTCTAATGCCTTGAGATCAGATTTGGCATCTTTCAGCTGCTTGTCAAGGTCATCAGCCCGGCTGTTAGCTTCATAGTTTGCAGCCGTCAAACTCCGGATCAGCTCCTCCTGTTTCAACTCTACTGCTTTAATCTTTAAATTACACATATAATCAGAATGTTCAGCAAAGTTGAGGTTTTCTAGGGCCCTCCGTTTGGCGTCATTTACCTCTTCTTGCTTCCGCCTGAAGGGACCCCGGAGATTGTCCACTCTCACCATAGCCTGAGTCAATAACAGCCGGTTTATGAGTTACTTAGTTAAATTAAAGATTAAAGACATCAAGATAGAGGAATCATGTACCTCAGCTAGAGAACCCATTATCCGGTCGAAGTCCACGACCTGCAGATCAGGTATGGAGGCCTTCTCAGACCGGGTGAGGGTCCTCACCATCCGCTTTGTGAAGCTTGCAAGATCCGGCTGGTCAGGAGTCAGATCTGCATCAAAAGTAGTGCTTTGTGAGATAGAAGCAGCGTAGCTGGCATTCATCCGTTGCCGGCTGCTGACTGACCCTTTTGAAGAATCAACCTTGGTCTTAATTCTCATAAAATCAAGTGGCCAAGGTATTCCAGTTCGTTCCTTACCTTGAGCTTCTGGATGGGTCTCCGGCTTATTCTCCTCCCTAGTGGTTGCCGCGCCGCATGCAACCTTAGGTGGCTCGCCACCCTTCGATGCCGTAGAGGCATCCGGCGTTTTCTGCTGTTCTGAGCATTCACTTAGCTTTTTCAGAACAGCAAGGGATTTGACCCCAGCCGTTGGACGACCGGATTGGCTGAACTTTGCTTCTGGGGGGGATCCTTCCTTGCGGCTTTGGCAGCCGGAGCCTTCTCCAGATCATCTCCCCGCCTTTTGAGAAGCTTGGAGAATGATCGAGGGATTCTCTTGACGGACTCCTGAGAAAGAAGCAAAATATAAGTATACCCAACCGGTATATATAAAAAAAAAATGCAAACATAAAGTCAGGCGGTCTTACCCCGCCTTTCTTCGTGTCCTTAGCCTCGACGGCTGCCTTTTTGGCAAGTGCCGCCTCCTTGCGCAATTGCGCCGCAGACTTGGCAGGAGTTTTATCCTGGTCAACCATCCTCAAGGCTTCGTCTGCAAAAACAAGAATTTCAAGTTAGAAAGAATTAAGGCAATTTGTAATAAAAATGAAACAACAATTATTCCGGATGAGAAGTACTCTACCCCTGGGAAACATTGTACTCAGCCCGCAGGCGGACAAGAAGAACTCATCCTTGAAGAAGTCCGGATGGGGGATCCAGTTCTTGGGAACAATAATGTGAGTCCCATCCCCCATGGGCTCAGTTGTGGTTTCAAAAAATCTCGGCTCCATGATTTGCTCCCGGGCTTTAGTAGATAGTGCCGGGAGAGGGCATTTACGTCCAAGAAGAGCCGGCTCAGTATTGTACCGGCGCAGTGTCCGGTTGTGTCTTAGGGTTGGAGAGGAAATCAAATAGAACTTTTCCTTCCACCTGGACCATTTGGACACTTTGTCCAAAGTCATCAAGTATTGGGGCAAGGTAGTCAGTGTATACCATGCCCCATGGCCGCCTGGAGCCTTGCTCAAGTAGTGCATGTGAGCGAAGGCAGAGAAACTGGGGTTAAAGTTTTGGAACTCGCAGGCGGCGATGTAACTTAATATGTTCACCCACGAGTTAGGGGTGAGCTGCCAAACCCCCAGATCATACCCCTTGAGGATTTTCCTAATCTCGGGGTGGAGGGGGAACCGGAGGTCGGCTTCTATAAGCGCCTCATAGCAGATGAAGTAGTCATCTGCATGGTCAATGTCGTCCCCCCAGGCCATCACAGCATCAGCCGGAGGGACAATAACTTCCCAACCCCTTCCAAATGGATGTTTCTCTTTAAAGGCCCTGAACCCGCTATTAAGAAGGGAAATGTTACTCGGCAGCATCCGGGTCCTTTTGGGGTTGGGATGGTCAGCAACTTTAAGCGGCTGCTGATAGTCAGCCGCAAAATCACCCTGGTCAGAGCCGGAGGATTCCGCCCTTGATCCCTGGCCGGCCTCAGCGTCGCCGGCTTCATTGGAGGAGGCGGCTCCCTCGCCTTCCACTTCTCTTACTCCAAAGCTCCCGGAGGTAGAGGGAGCCTCTTCGTCAGATCCACTCTCCTCCCAATTCCTCTGTTCCCCTTCCGGGAAAACCTCATCAGCTGGCACTCTCATGGTGCGCCGGCTTTTAGACCGCCTGGCCGTTTGTTTCGTTCTGGCCATTGTGTCCTGCACAGACACAGAGAGGGAGGAATTCGGAGATGAGCATATTGGTTCCGACAGTCCAGAAGAGGCACCCCCTGTTCTAGACTCAGCCGTTTCGGGGGATCGGCTGAGTGTCCTAGGCAGTGCCGAGTGGGTGGATTGGGAACTCATTTATATTTTCTATTTTCTAAAGAAAGCCGGGCATACAGGCGGAAAAATGGTATGTAAATTGAAGGGGAAAAAAGCTAAAATGGTACAGGCGGTTACCTTGCTTTAACTCTGAAAAATCTGAAAACCGCTACAGCCGGTGAACCGGGTGATGTACTGCTAGCACTCGGAAGCTTGAAACTTGTTGTTATGCAGGCGAGAGCAGAGAAAACTCTATCTAGAATCTCTCTTTTTCTCTCTCTAAAAAGTCAATATGAACGTAAAGTGTGAAAAGGAGGGGGGGTAACTTTCTATTTATAGAAAGTAAAAGTGGGGGGGAAATTTTGATTTCAAATTCAAAATTTTACCCGTTACTGTTCACCTATGAAAGGTGGACACGTGTCACAGGCCCCACGTGACATGCACGTGCGACCTGTGAGGGGCAAATGTTTAGGGTATTTTTACCCTAGACACGTGGACCAATGAGAGGTCGCCACGTGTCGAGCTCAGGATGGCCCATGTGGCTCAACATCCTCTTGACACGTGGACCAATGAAAGGTTTCCACGTGTCGAGCTCAGGATGACCCATGTGGCTCAACATCCTCTTGACACTTGGCTCCCTCAGATATGTTTCTGAAATGGCGGCTTTCAAAGGCCCAAACTCCTAGGAGCGCCGTAAAACGGCGCAGCCCACTAAAATCTAGGTCAAGTGACCTAGGTAGGGGCACATTTTCCAACGACCCTATAAATAGGGAGATATTTCCCCATTTTGAGGACACATTAAATCATTTTTTACACCCTTATTCTCTTACATCGGAGAAAGACCTGAGCTTGGAATCAGAGTAGATACCCACCTAAATTTTCGTTCTCTTTATTCCGTTTCAAGTTACTAACTTGACCGTCGGAGGCGGAGCTCCAACCACCCGGAGTCTCCGTTATTTTGCAGGTACAGCCCAGCCGGATCAGACTTCGTGACGTAACTCTCCCAAGGGACAAAAACACCCAAAACGCCTCAGCTGCTTTCTGTGCTCGATAAAATTTTCCAGTTTCACGCAGCATTTTTTCGATTCTAGTTGTGAAAGATATTTCTCAAATTTCCTACGTGAAAAAATCCTATGTTTTTAACTCATTACGGATGGTATTTCCAATGAGATATTTTTTATGCATATGACAATAATGTTAATCAAAATTACGCGCATGAAATACTTAGAACTTTTCGAGTCTCATCCACTCATTCTAAATCATTGTCGAAATAAATTTCTAGAATTAAAATAGAAATCTTCCCCAGTGAAGTCGCCAAAAAACTGTAGGGAATATTTCAAGAATTATCCCTAGCTTGAACCCCATTGTGATCATACACTAAAGTACGGTGGCGTCCAAAGGGAAAGAAGATAGAGCAAAAGAGTCGCAAACAAGTTTTAGGTACTTGTAAACAGTTCACGAGGTGAAGGTTACACCTCTTAACGATCTAGGAGATCGTTAACTCCAATAGGTTTGGAACCATGACTGGTAGTTCGGGGATGAAGGTACAAATCCAACCTAAAAGACATTGAACCTGCCCTAATAATAGGCCTCTACTTTATTCTGATCGTATTCATGTACGCTTTCTGACTAACATGCAATCAATATGATTAACCCTAAATCTGTTTATCTATGTTGGTTGAATATTAATGCACAAACAAACTATTATTGGCGATCACTTGAATTATAATCATATTAACCCTAAACAAGATTATTAATTATCTTATTAACAAGTACAAATTCCCTTTAAACATGCATAAAAGGTGTGATCAAGCAATAATAACAATAAATAAATATCAAGCAACATAATAACCATGATAAAAATAATGATAATTATGACAATTATAAAAATAATGATGAATCATCATCATAACAATTATAATCATAATATTCATGTTAAAGCATAATAATAGAAAGATCTTAAGCATGATACTAACAAGATTAATAACAAGTCCTAGCATGTCACTAAACAATAAAGATCAAATATATAGCCCTAACATGATACTATCATGAATATTAGGAAAGAAAATAGGAAGCATTATAGAAATCATAATTGATTTAAGAAACTTATCCTTTACCCTAAACATCATACTAAGAAAAGCATCCTAACATGATACTAGGAATCAAATAATAACCTAAACATGATTTCTATATCAAAATATCCATTAAGCAATTAAAGCACTTACTTGGATGTCTCGTACCTCTTTCTAATAACAAAATACACGCGTTAGTAACTTCAAGGAAAATATAAAATCAAACAATTAAATTAATTAATTAAAAGAGAGATTTGGGACCAAACCCTCAGAAATTAAAACCTTTCACGTCTAGGGCGAAGGCAACTTCGAACAATGCTAGGTGTTTCTAGATCTTGTGAATGCGGAATTTTGTTGAGAAAGCTTAAGAGAGAGAAGAAATTCTTGAAAACTAGAGAGAATAAGAAATCTAATTGTTGTTCATGATAATTGATACGAATTAGTGATTTTTGATGATCAAAAACGGAGGTTTTAGGAGGCTATTTATTGAGAAAATCATCCGGACAGATAGAAAAACGAATCAGAGTTTCGACGAGAATAAAAAAGCTTATCGCCTGTAGGCGTCGCTAGAAGTGCACTTACGTTAAAGCATGTGTGAATATGCTTGGTACTCATAGGAAGTGGGAATTGACATTAAACGATTAGGGACAAGGAAAGTAGGGAGCCCCCAACAAGTTTTTAAGGAACTTGTAAACCGTTCACGGATCATAAAAGGCAACCACGAATAAGGGACAACAAAGGCAATAACGATTGACCCGTGAAGGTTACACCCCATTCATAATCCATGAGATTACTAACTCCATATGGTTTGGAACCACGAAAGGAGGATCGAAGATGATGGTACGAAGTGAGTTATGGAGTCACATTCGCCCGTATTGGCCTCTACTCGATTCTTATAGTGAAAAGTGATTCCTGCGATCTCAAAGGCATACAAACAAAATATTCAATTTTCTCCAAACTATTATTAAGATAAATTAGTTGAATATTAATGCAACATATAATTCTAAAATATTTGTGATCACTTTAATTAAAAACAACTCGCACTTGTGTGCGTGGCTTGTTGGGCCGAGGCAGCAACTCTGTGATGGGTGTCATAAATGGCACCCATTTGATGATCATATAGGTTGTTTTCTTTCTCTTTTCATAGCTTTCATGCTCAATAAATGCCTAGTTTTATGCATTTGGTCTTGGTTTTACCTTTCCTTTCTTATTTTGTAGCTTTTGTGCATTTTATTTGGTTTTTCTACTCTTTTATCCTTTATTTGCTCTATGTTTGTATTTATAGGTATTGTACGAGGTCCGAGTCTTGATATTGGTGATTTACTAAGGTGGAAGATTCTTTTGGAGCAAGCTCATGGCAATTGGAAAGCTAAGATGCGAGGAAGTGGATTCTCCAAGTTCTAGCTCTTGCGCTCTCATGAAGATGGGGTGTTGAACCCACTGTCAAGTGATTTTTAGGATGGCCACTCTTAGTGTTCATCATCATCATCATCATATTGTGCGTTCATTCGAAGACCTTAACGAACGCACGAAACCGCGAGAAGAATCGAAGAAACCCACATCAGCGCGGGCGCGAAGCCCACTTACGCGGGCGCGCCACCTTCTGGCGCGGAAGCGCCACCTGCGGGGGCGGGCGCGCCTCCTTTCCCGCGTGGGCGCCTTCCCCTGGGTATTCGTTTTGCGCCTTCTATAAATACTACTGTAATCCGATTTTTGGGGCAAGTTTGAAGAAAGGGGAATTCATAAATTTAGATCATAATTTTAGCTTAGTTGAGAGCTTCTCTCTCTAGTTTTTAAGGTAAGTTTAGGAGTAGATTTTAGAGAGAGAAAGTGAGGAATTTTAATGGTGATTGAGAGATTGAAGATTCAATGGTGATAATTGTGTTGGAGATCTTCTCTATTATCAATGAGCATTTCCAAACTCTATCTCATTTATTGCTTTGTTTAATATTCATGTTTGTTTGATTTCATATTTGTTTGATTTGATTTTGATGTTTGATCTTTGATGAGTTTAATTATTCTTCATAGATTGTTAATTCTTGTTTTTTTAGTCGTTTATGATTAGATAATGATGTTTGAGTAGTTGTTTGGCTAGGGATAAGGTGAAACTTGTATGATTGATTGATTGTGCTTAATTTGGGGATTGTGTTGATTAATTGTTGGGATTAAAGTGATTAATGGAAGTTTGCATGTGTGTAATTCGGTTAGGCCTTGAGAATTATGCTAGATTTCATTGTAGTTTCTAATGATACGGACCATTGATTTAGGAATTACAATTGTCAATTGAGCTTGATTAGTGATGCTCCTAGTTAGAGTCTCTCGTAGTTGGCGCTAGTTTGACCTCTAGGAGATAGCTTGTTGACCCTTTTGATCAAGCTTGCCATTTGTCTTCACAACCATTGACTTGCATGTATTTCCAAGTTGCTACAATTGTCATGATTACTTGTTGATCCCCGTTCCTAGTGCTTTATTTGTTTGGTAGTTGGTTAGTGTTCTCTCTTTATCTTTGTCTTCGACCTAGATTAGGCACATAATTGAGAGCTCTTGAACATTACCGTTCCTTTGGGTTCAATCCTTGACTTGCCTCTAAACTAATATTTAGGTTGGTTAAGTGTTTATAAATTTAGTTTGACCGAGGGAAGATTAGTTTCACTGACCTAGTTCCACCCCTCGTCAAAATGGCGTCGTTGCCCGAGAACAGTGTCTATGTTTGAGTGTTTTTGATTGCTTAAGTGTAGGTCTTTGTATATAGTTTTCTTTTATTTGATTTTTGTTTGTTTTGTGAAAATAAATGGCATGTTTCTCCTTTCCTCAATTGACAATGAGCCTTTTTGTGAATATTTCAATAGACTTGAGGGATTTCTTGACTATAATCTTTGTATTCTTTGGGAGGCTTGTGAGATTTGTTATTTTAGTTTGAATGAGCAAACTAGAGGCATAGTTGAAAGCATGTTTAATGGTAGATTTCGAGCATTATCAATCGATGATGCTTGGGTTTTTTTAAGTATGGTTTGCTGAAGATACTTGTGATCGTGGTCATGGTTACTCAAATGCTTCCATTGATGATTGTTATGGTCCATGTTCCATGAATGATGAATCTTGCATGCCTACTTGTGCCCTCACTCCCCAATGTGATGTATATTGTAATACCCCGTATTTTTAATGTATTTTATAAATTATTTATTTAATTATAAAATATATTTTGGGTCAAACTATTTTAATTATTGAATTATAAATAAAGCAAGTATATTTGGGTCAATAAGCATTCTTTATTGAACCCAATCATCTTATTTTTTTACTTTTGGGCCACTTACTTCATCATTTAAGTCCATTATTTTTATGAATCCCAAACCTACCCTAACCTACTCTACACTATAAATACTCTACTTATCCCCAAAATTTCACCACCCAAAAGGGTCAAATGGTCAAGGTAAGCTATTTTCTTTTTATTCTTTCTTTCTTCTTTTCCTTTTTCCTTTTTTTATTCTTTCTTTTCTTCTTGTATTTACGTGGGTTTTGGGTGACATAAACCCACCCAAAGTTCAACCACATCATCACACCGACCACCACCTGCCGCCGCCGGCCAGCAGCCGCCCGGCTGGCCGGCCACCACCACGGTGGTTCTTCCCTTCTCTCTCCTCTTTTATTTTATTTTAATAATTTTTCCTATAATATATACTTTGGGGTTTTGATTTTAAATTGTTTAAACATGATTAGTATGTTCTACAATTGCGTTTTGATGATTAAAGGTTGTAAATTTTAGATTATAAAGTGTTTAATTTTCAGATTTTATGAAGTATTAAAAGTTAGGGTTTTAATTATTAAAGTGTTGATTTTTAGGGTTCTAACTTACAATTGATTTGGGGGTTTTATATACCCATTGATTGTAAGTGGTAATAAAGCTTAAAGATTGTATCTTTATGGAGTTTTAATGAAATTTTAATGGGTTTTTGTTAATAGAATAATGCTGGAATTTTTATTTACATACTACTATTGTGAATTAATTAAAAGGAGTTGATTACCCATAAGTAGAGAATATTTTAAGTGGTTTTAATATAATTTTCAGATTTATTTAAGGGGTTTAAGCCTTAAAAAGTATGCTAGAATTTTTATATGAACACGCAAATTCATGTTTTAATAATTAGATTTCCGTTCGTTAATATTAATCTCGTTTTAATCACGATCAGGTTCTATACTCCTCCGATTTCGATAAAAAAAGTAGTGTTTTTCGAGTGGAAACTGATTTGGGTATTTTATACCCGGCCAAGTGGCCCAATCAGAAAGTGCCACGTGTCCTCCATATAGGTGCCATTTGGACCTACGGAATGATGACACGTGGAGGGAGGACTCTTCTCCGTCCTACGTGGACAGAAAGTCCAGCAGGGACCATTCAGTCGGCGACACGTGTCACCCAAAAGGTGCTTCAGAATCCTTTTGGGCACAGTGACACGTGTCACTCAGGTATTGGCCCTGGGATGGCGGCCTTCTAAGGCCCAAATCCCGAGGCGCCGCAAACCGGCGTGACCTAACTCCTAGGTCACGAGATCCTAGGAGGGCACACTCTTCTCTATAAATAGGGACATTACGTCATTTATGACGACACACGAAAAAAGAGAGAGAATTTTTGACACACAATACGAGACAATACGTCACTTACCACAGAGCTGTCGTTTTCAAGGAACACACAGCACTTTACCTGAGCTTGGAATTCAAGCAGATAACTTTACTTCCGCACGTTTTATCTCCGAATATTTACTGACTTAGTCTTCGAAGGCGGACCACCGACCATCCGGCGGTCCGTTTGCTTTGCAGGTACAGGCATCCTCAGTTGGATCCAGTTTTAGTGTTGTAACTCTCCCGAGGGACAAAAAGCCCCGAAACATTTGGCGCCGTCTGTGGGGAGAGTACCTCTGAAATGGCTTCACAAGAGCTTGTACCAAATTCGGAGACCATTCGGCCTCCAAATGATGTACTGGTCCAAACGGACCATGACTCAGGTGACGACGCTGATGTCGAAACCTATGTGGATCCAAATGGATCCCTCATCTCTAAACGCATCCGCAGTAAGGAACGGCGAGAGCGTCCCCATGTTCAGGCAGGACCAAGCAAAACTGCTGGCCAGCCAAAGAAGCCCTCGGGGCGGCCGGTTGATCCTTCTCAGGCAGCAGGATCAACTCCCGTCACTCGGGATGAGCTAATGTCACTCCTGAGCAGCCTCAGGGGTGAAATCAAGCAGCTCGCCTCAAAGAAGTCGCCTACTCCTAGAAAGGAGCAGTCGGCCAAGAAGCCAGCCCAAGCTGGCAAACAGAAGTTGGTCAGGGACCGTCAGCCGACTCCTCATCCTGCTCCTAAGGAGAAGGCCAGGCCCCAATTTGACCTTAATCGGCTCCGTTTCCCAGAAATGGGCGCAAGAAAACCCATCCGGCACATACAGCCGGATGGTAGCAAAAAAAACATTCTCTGACGCTCGGCAATACATTGAGGAGGGAGAACCCAGCAATCAGAGTCGGCTTCAACGTCGACTTATCATGATAGCTTTCGGAATACCTCTGTGAGGTGTTCCCAGTCTGTACATGAGACCCCAGCAAGCAGCCAAAGGGTTCAGTCTGGGCCACATGTGATTCAGTCCGCCCAGTACATGGCACAGCCATTGTACCAGGCACCAGTTGTACCTTACATGCAACCTACCCTCTATGGAGGACAGGCGGCATACGGCTATCAGCCGATGGACTGGCAGCTTAGGCTGCAACACCTTGGAGATCAACCCTCTGCTTTCTCCAGGGAAATAACTGAAGCCGTACAGCCGGCCAAAGTTAAAAACATTCTGGTTGGAGCCTATGACGGGACCTCCAACCCAGAAGACCACCTGCTAGCATACACCCACCTCATGTATTTACAAGGGTTGGATGATGCCGCATGGTGTCGTTGCTTTCCAGCCACCCTGAAGGGCATAGCCCAGCAGTGGTTTGGCAACCTGCCGGCTGGCTGCATAAATAGCTTCAAGACGCTTGCGTTCTTGTTTGCATCAAACTTCTCTATGAACATCCCTGCCAAAAAGACGAGTCTTGACTTGGGCAATGTACAGCAGGGAGATAGAGAAGGTTTGCGATCCTACGTCAGGCGGTTTAATCTGGTCCGAATCCAGATTCATGGGCTGTCTGATGAGGTCGCCTTCACAGACTTCTTTAAGGGTCTGAAGGACGGGTCTACTTTTAAGTACGAACTCGTCCGCAAACAAATCTTTACTCTGCAAGGAGCCTTGCGAGAGGCGGAAGCCTACATACAGGCGACCGAACTCTGCTCCTCCAATAAGCAGTCGGACCATAAGAAGTCCGACCGGCAGAAGGAGACTCGGTCTGCTCAGCCGGCTCCTAAGCCAGAAGAGAGCAAAAAGAAAAAGCAAGTCTAGGCCATTGATAACTCTGATCAACCGGCCCAGAAGAAGAAAAAAGAGTGGAAACCGTACGTCCCAAGGTACGAATTTCACAAGGACTGCTGCTCCATCCTTTTGGAAATTAAGGATCGGCTAACTCTTGAAAAGCCGACTGCTATGAAAGGTTCCGCTGAAAATAGGAACAAAAACAAGCATTGCCATTTCCATGAGGATGTTGGCCATGACACGAACGACTGCTTTAGTCTCAAGCGGGAGCTCGACCGACTGGCCGACAAAGGACAGCTTAAGTCCTATGTGAAGTCCAAAGTGACTTCAAAAGCAAATCCGGGGCAGTCCAAGAAAAAGACTCCCCAGCCTGCTGTGAGTGCCGAAACTGATGAAGAACCGGTGTACACGATAGCAGGCGGATTTGCCGGTGGTGGCCCGACCATTCGGGGTACCAAGGACCATCTAAGAAAGATGGTCAATTCTGTTGAGGAGGGGGATACATCTAGCACATCCACCTTCCCTAAAGTTGTCATCACCGAACAGGACAGAGGCAAAGTCCGTCGGCCGCATGATGACCCTGTTGTCATTGAATGTAAAGTCGCCAACCAGCTGGTTGGCCGAATTCTGATTGACACAGGAAGTTCCTCTGACCTCATCAGCCTCAAATGCTTGTCCAATCTCAAGTACAAACCGGATAGCATGATGGAGGTCACCCACACCTTAGTTGGGTTTGGAGGAGGACTTGTGCACCCAGTCGGACGAATCGACCTACCTGTCCGCCTGGGAAGCAGGGGAGACGGTCGACACATGACCATCCGTCTCCTAGTGGTTGAAGAGCTCACGGCTTACAACCTCATCTTTGGCCGACCCACTCTTAATGAGTGTAAGGCCGTCATCATCCCTGCTCTCATGCTACTCAAGTATGAGAAGGATGATGGAACAGTTGGTTCCCTTAATGGGGACCAAAAGACGGCTCGAGAGTGTTATCTCTCGGACGTCAAGCCTGCGGCCGCAGCATCCGGCCGGGGCAAGCAAATGATTGACCTCGACGATGTCGAGGAAGAACAGTCGGCCCCACCAGCCGGAAAGAAAAGAAAGACTGATCAGCTGGTGGTGGTCAAAAAAGAAAAGCAATAGCAATCACTGACCGGGGAAAGGTCGGATGATCTTCGTCCCCAGCCTACTGGAGAGCACATTGATATCCCTCTGGATGATGGCCGTCCAGAGCGGACTGTTAAGGTGGGGACGATTGCCTTTGCAAAATTGGGTGAAAACCTTCACCAGCTGCTCAAGGAATTCAAAGACATCTTTGCCTTTGAAGTGGAAGAGATGCCAGGCATCAGCCCGGATCTCGCCGTCCACAAACTCGCCGTGGATCCTAATAAGAAGCCCATCCGGCAAAAGAAAAGAAACCACGGCGAAGAAAGAAGTCAGGCGGCAGCTGCCGAAGTAAAAAAGCTGTTAGATGCCAAGTTCATTCGGCCGTGCAACTTCCCTGAGTGGGTGGCTAACGTTGTGTTAGTAAAAAAGCCGAATGGAACTTGGCGGATGTGTGTTGATTACACAGACCTCAACAAGGCATGTCCAAAGGATAGTTATCCACTGCCTAAGATCGACAGTCTGGTCGACTCAACAGCCGGACATGCCCTGATGAGTTTCATGGACGCCTATTCAGGTTTCCATCAGATCCCCCTGTGGAAAAAAGATCAAGAAAAGACGGCATTCGTCACTGATCAAGGGTTGTTTTGTTATACTGTGATGCCGTTTGGTTTGAAGAATGCGCCTGCTACCTTCCAACGAATGATTAATACGGTCTTCATTAATCAAATCGGAAGGAATGTAGAGGCGTACATTGATGATATGATAGTCAAATCCAAACAGCAGGCGGATCACCTTGCTGATCTCCGAGAAACATTCGCCACACTCAGGCGGCACAAGGTCATGCTTAACCCAAAAAAGTGTGTCTTTGGTGTTGAGTCTGGGAAGTTTCTCGGATTTTTGATTGACCAAAGAGGAATAGAGGCCAACCCTGAGAAAATACAGGCGGTAATCGACATGCAGTCGCCCCGTACTGTGAAGGAAGTGCAAAAACTAACAGGTTGTCTGGCAGCCCTGGGGAGATTCCTTAGCCGTTCAGGCGACAAGTGTCTCTACTTTTTCCAGGCAATCAAAAAGAAGACAAACTTTGAATGGGGGGATGATGCAGAGGCGGCCTTTCAAAGGCTAAAAACTCATCTGCACTCTTTGCCGAGGCTTGTCAGCCCTTTGCCTAAAGAGAAGCTCTTCATGTACTTAGCCGTCTCTGATCATGCCCTCAATGCTGTCCTCTTAGCTGAAAGAGACGGCATCCAGCTCCCGGTGTATTTCATAAGCCATGTTTTGAGAAATGCGGAGCTTCGGTACCCCATGGTTGAGAAATTCGGCCTTGCCCTTTACATGGCCATCAAGAAGCTTAAACCTTACTTCTTGGCGCATGCGGTAGAGGTCTATACTGACCAACCGATCAAACGGCCACTCACAACCTTGGAGTCTTCTGGACGAATGCTCAAATGGGCAATCGAAATACAAGGATTAGAAATCACTTATGAATCAAGGAAGGCAATAAAGGGACAAGCATTCGCTGACTTTATTGTCGAAATGACAAGGCCGGTTGTTCCGGACAATACGGACCAGGTCTGGAAAGTATATGTGGATGGGAGCTCCACTGTGAACGGCTGTGGTGCGGGGATTATCTGTCAATCTCCTGAAGGAGATAAGTACGAATACGCACTACGGTTCAAGTTTCAGGTCTCTAATAATGAGGCCGAGTATGAGGCCCTGCTGGCCGGCATCCGGTATTGCAAGGCGGCAGGGGCGAAGAAGGTATCCGCCTGCTCTGATTCTCAACTGGTCGTACTCCAGGTTAATGGAACGTACGAGGCCACTCATCCGGCCATGATAAAGTATTTGCAGGCGGTCAAGAGTGAAGTTGGGTCACTTGAAGAATTTCATCTAACTCAGGTGCCCAGGTCTTCAAACAATCAGGCGGATGCTCTGTCCAAGTTGGCATCATCCGCCTCCTGTGAAACGCCTCGGTCAGTCTTCTGGGAGGTCATGGAAAAAAGAAGTATATCAGAGGAAGACCCCATTGGAATTCTTGACCGAAGCTCAACCTGGATGGACAGCATCCGGACCTATCTTACTGACGGCACGCTCCCTGACTCACCACGGGAGGCGGCTGTTCTAAAAAAACGAGCAGCTAACTTCGAGTTACGGCAAGGAGAGCTCTTCAGGGCTGGCTTTTTGAAACCCCTGTTGAAGTGTGTTACCCCTGAAAAGGGGAAGGAAGTTCTCGAAGAGTTGCATTCAGGATTCTGCGCCTCCCATATAGGCGGCAGATCCCTCGCGGCCAAGGCCAGGCGGCTTTACTTTTGGCCGACTCTGGAGTCGGATGCCATGGAAATGGTGAAAAAATGTGACAAGTGCCAAAAGTTTGGCAAGCTCATCCATCGTCCGGCTACAGACCTGACGGCCATCCACAGCCCAATACCCTTTGCCAAATGGGGCATGGACATTCTGGGGCCATATACAACTGCACCAGGCGGCAAGCGCTATATATTTGTGGCTGTGGATTACTTTACTAAGTGGGTAGAGGCTGAGGCAGTCAAAAACATCAAGACTAAAGACGTCATTTCCTTTATCTGGAGGAACATAATCACTCGTTTCGGGGTGCCCATGTCTATGGTTTTTGACAATGGTCCTCAATTTGAGACGCCTCAACTCAAGACTTGGCTGGGAGACCAGGGGGTCTCAAGCTTCTTCGCATCAGTCGGCCGGCCACAAGCAAACGGCCAGGTCGAAGCCTTCAACAAGTTAATCTCAGACGGAATTAAAAAGAAGATTGAGCGGGCTGGTGGCCTTTGGGCGGATGAATTACCACACGTCCTTTGGTCCATCAGAACGACTGCTAAAGGGGCAACGGGAGAAACCCCGTTCCTAATGGCGTATGGTGCAGAAGCTGTTCTGCCCATCGAGCACTATGAGCCTACCCTTCGAATCATGTTGTATGATGAAGAGGCAAATTGGGAGGCCATGCGCCTAGCATTGGACTCACTTCCAGAACGCAGGGGCAATGCTGCCTTGCGTCATGAGATATACCGTCTAAGAATGACTCGGGCTTATAACAAAAGAGTACACAAGCGTCCTCTCAAAGTGGGGGACTTTGTGCTACGGAAAATGGAGGCAGTCGGTAGGGCGAATGAACAGGGAAAGCTAACCCCAAATTGGGAAGGCCCCTACCGAATTTATGAGGAGATAAGAGACGGCACCTACCGCCTGGAAGAACCAGACGGCAGGCAGCTGCCCAGAACTTGGAATGTAGACAACTTGAAAAAGTACTACTTCTAAGTACGAATGTAAAGACCTCAATTTTGTAAATCTCACGTATAGTTAATGAGAATATGCCTTCATTTCCCAACTTATCTTTTTATTTAAGTTTTTTAAGTGCCGCCTGTACCAAATACAGACGGCCAATATGTCTGAAAAACGTCTGTCCCAACAGCAGACGCCCCAATCCCTCTGAAGGAGCCGATTGTTTTAGAACAGTCGTCCCTACGAAATTCATCAAGTTTACATCAACACTTGATGAATATTTACTTGATCATTTAAGAGGCCTAAGGCCAGATAAAAACATGATGAGGCCTATGGCCGGATGTTAATAAACAAAAAGAGACCGAATGGTCACAGTCTGCTCCAACATGAGCATGACCGTCTGCTCCAACATGAGTCAGATAACCGGCGACGTCCATTTGGGCGAATTCGTCGAGGAGAAGCATCTCCCATTTGGGTGGCACATTGCTCTACGAATATATCCAGCGGCCCTACCGAATGCTTAGGCAGCATTCGCAGTCGTTTGTTTTAATCGAAAGTGAAATCTAAAAGACCTGAATTTTCTATTTAACGCAGTCGTCACTGTTTCATGAGTAGAGGCTAATTGAGGCATAAAGCCGGATGCGCCTGTTATTGCTCAGGGGCAAAACAGGCGGAATATTTTATACAAGTTAAGTTAACTACTTAGCAATTATTGAGGCTATTGGCCGGATGACGTCTGATCCTTGCCTATGGGGCAAGACAGGCGGACAATTATTTTTAAAAGAAAATTGGTTAAGTTACAAACTTAGCATTTTATCTCAAAGAGGCTTATGGCCGGAGGCGCTTGTTTTTTGCTTATGGGGCAGAACAAGCGGAGGTTTACCCTTAGCAAATTAGCTAAGTTGGAAATTTGAGTTAGTTCGAGCCAATGGCCGAATGAACACTTATGTTTGCCAATTCTGGATGGACGTCTGCCGCGTGGTTTGGGGCAATCACCATAGTGATTGATTGACTTAGAAACCATGCATACTCTTCTAAGTATCAAAAATTTCTAAGTCAATCAATCCAATAAACCGAAACCACCCGACATCCGTCCAGGGGCAAGAACATTCGCATGGTATACAGGTTATAATACTTAGCCAAAAACATGCAATGAAAAATTCAAAAATGCAAAGGACAACAACAATAGGGATAGCTTCAGCCAAATAGCCGAAGGATTTAAATTAAAGACCAATAGTCACCAGACGATTGGTTAAGATTGTTATCTGGCAAAGCCAGAAAGATTGTCAAATTACCCGACCCCTCGATCGGTAAAGATACAAATACTCGGCACACAGGCCGGAAAAACAAAGTACTTGGCCATTCGGCCACAGAAACAGAAAAAATAAAAAGCTTAAGTGATCAGGGGAGAGCCTCTTCAGTGGCAGCCGGCTTGCCGTCCTTCGGCTGCTCTTCCTCCTTTTTCTCTGGCTCCTCCGCCTGATCCTCCTCCTCGCCACCAGAGGACGACTCCCCAGAAGAGTCGGACCCAGAACTTTCCTCGGCCTCAGCATTCTCAGCCTCTTCAATAAGGCGAGCGTCGAATGCTTTGCTGGCTTCGTCAAATTTGGATTTCCAAATCTGATAGTCCGAGTCCGGCTGTACAGCCGCCCAAGTGTCCCGCATGATGGCTTCATAATCGCTCATCATTTGCTTAACAAGAGCCTCTCTCTCTTGATCAGCCACGGACTCAAACTTGGACTTCAGCTGATGCTCCTGGTTGCTGAGGCGCTGCTCCAGGCGGCCCACCTTCTGCTTGGCTCTCTCGGCCTCTTCTTTGGCATCTTGAAGAGGCTCGAGCTTCTCCTTAAGAGTTGTAATCTCTTTCTTAAGGGAAGTGATGCGCAGGCGGGCCGAGTCCAGGTCCTTCTTCACCTGCATATTGGCTTCCGCCTGCGAATACATCATATCAAGCGTCAGATACTCATTCTGAGCAATATCAAATTGAGCTCGATCCAGGGCGGACTCGGCCTGAGCTTTAGCGACTGTTACCTCTTTGGATTTCTCCTTGAGGGGTTGCCTGAGCCCTTGGACGCGCAGCATGGCCTGCAAAAGAGCCGAATGGTTAAAACCAGGTGGAAAAAGGAATAATGCTTAAAAAAAAAAAGAGAAAGTTGCTTGAGCTAACTCATACCTCGCAGAGGTTCCCCAAGATGCCATCCAAGTCAAGGGTGCCGACTCCTCTGACAGACGCCTTGTCGTCAGGATCGACCGCCCTCAGCATGGACTTGGCCATCTGGACTACAGTCGGCCTCTGCACCGGAACTGAGAAGGAGAGAAAGTTAGAGAAAATAACTAAAGTACATCTATATGGGAGAACAAGGGGGGCGAATGAATTTTACCGTCGTCCTTCTGTTCCTCCTCTCTCCCCAGGCTTCTCTTCTCTCCTGCTGAGCCGACAGCAGTGGTGGGTTGCTTAAAGCCACCCTTCGATGCCCTCTGGGCATCCGGTTTGCTGATCTCCTTTTCAGCTTCGAGAGGAGAGGCGTCTGGGCCCTTCTTGGGCTTATGAGTAACGTGCTTCCGGCCGCCCTTGCCGGATGCGCTCACATCACCCGCCCTAGTCTTTTGGATTTTAGGGTCGGATGGTTTTGAAGGAGATTTGGAAGGCGCACCCTACATCAACACAAGATAAACGCAAGTTAGAAATCATTCGGGCAAATTTAATATTGATCAGAAATAAAAGAGCAATTTTCTACCTTGGAGGTGCCGCCAGTTTTCTGTTCATCCACTTTGGTGTGGGTGGTTACTTCTGCCCTGTTTAAAACGTTCGACCTATATCGAGCAGCAGATACAGCCGGCTTCCTTGTGGCCGAGAGCTTTTCCATTGCTTTATCTGCAAAAATGAACAAGTGATTAGCATCATTAAACAAGTACTGAAAAGCGGAAGTAATTTGCATATAAAACAGACGGCCGACTACCTCTCGGCATCTCAGAACTTAGCCCACAGGCAGCTAAGAATGTCCCTTCTTCAAACCACTTGTACAAAGGGAGATAGCATTGAGGGGTGACCTCTTTGTCCCCCTCATCATTCGTCCACACGGACACGGTAAACAACCCCGCGTCCATGATCTCCTCCTTTGCCCGCCTGGGAATAGGCGGCAATGCGCTCCTGCCTGCTAGGAGAGGTGGATCCTTATTCCACCTGTTATACTTTTGGTTCAGGCGGCTGTCGGCAGACTTGACTATATAAAACTTAGTCCTCCAGTCTTTCCACTTGTTCTCTTTGCCAACAGCCATCATGTACCCCTTGCAAGTGGTCAAGGTGTACCAGCCTTCACCGCCCCTAGCAGGCGTCCTGCTCAGATAGTGCATATGGGCGAATGCTTCAAAGCTCGCCTCCACCTGCAGCATCTCACAGGCGGCAACGTACCCCAGAATATTGATCCAGGAGTTGGGTACAAGTTGCCAGATACCTAGTTGGTATCCGTCCAAGATCCTCTCCACGGCCGGATGGAGAGGGAAGCGGAGGCCAGCCTGGAAGGCCGCTTCATAGCAGCCGAATGCTTTGTCTTGATAGCTGGCCAGGCTCGGCCAGGTTATGGTGTCGCCCTCGTTAGGGACCGACAAAGTGTAGCCATAGCCTAGGATGACCTTGCGCCTAAAATTGGCAAGGCCGGATGCCATGGCACTCCGCCTGCCTGGCGGAACATGCTGATAGTAGGGGGCTCTCTCCAAGCGCCTGGAAGCACTCGGCTCGGCCCAGCTTTCCCCTCTATCCACTGCCAGGGACTCTCTGGGAGAATCTATGTTTGACCTAGCCTCCTCTGATTTTACGGAGGCATTCTCTGAAGAAGATGACGAGGCCGACTCGTCATCAGAGCTCTCGTTAGAGCTAGGGGACCGCCGACTGGTGCCAGCGGGGTCCTCCCCTAGACTCTCTTCCGGCGCCTGTCCAGAAGGCCCGGGTTGATATTCTTCATCCGCCTCCCCCAGGATTCCATCACTGGGAGTTCCACTAGATGTGGGTGAATGGTAATAAGTGGGGGTAGGAGGAAGATAGGAAGGGCTGTCAGGGTGTTCCGACAGCTCACTTCGAGGCACCCTTGTTGAGCCGTCTGAAAAAACAGTCGACCCATCCGAATGGTAGAAAACTCCATCGGAGCTACACTGTCTTGCTGTTCTTTTGATTCTGGCCATAGTGTCCTGCACAGACACGGAAACGGTCGGATTCGGAGAAGTTCGCAAAGCAGGGTCTTTGGCCAAGCAGTCGGCACTGCTAGTTCTAGACTCAGCCGTCCCCGGTGACCGGCTGATCACTATCCTACGCCGTGCCGCATGCAATTTGGGAACCATTTTTTCGAAAACAAAGAAAAAATGAAGAGTAAAAAGAAAATACAGGTGTTACCTTTAGAAGAAGGGAGAAAGACGCCTGGTTGACTAAAGAACAGTCGAACTGGTAGCCGAGTGTCGGATGCTTGAAAAACGCTTAGGGAATTTTGAGATTCTTTAAGTCAAAAAGTCCAAGATTCTCCAGAGATTCGCCAAGGTGTGAATCCACGAGGGGGGTCAAACCTTACTATTTATAGGGGGGTAAAAACCCTAATTTTTCCCTCCAGTAATTTTTGAATCTGACCACTCAGATACTAACACCTGTCACAGGAGTCGCGTGCAATGCACGTGTCCCCTGTGAGGGGCAAATGATTTGGGTATTTTATACCCGGCCAAGTGGCCCAATCAGAAAGTGCCACGTGTCCTCCATATAGGTGCCATTTGGACCTACGGAATGATGACTCTTCTCCGTCCTACGTGGACAGAAAGTCCAGCAGGGACCATTCAGTCGGCGACACGTGTCACCCAAAAGGTGCTTCAGAATCCTTTTGGGCACAGTGACACGTGTCACTCAGGTATTGGCCCTGGGATGGCGGCCTTCTAAGGCCCAAATCCCGAGGCGCCGCAAACCGGCGTGACCTAACTCCTAGGTCACGAGATCCTAGGAGGGCACACTCTTCTCTATAAATAGGGACATTACGTCATTTATGACGACACACGATAAAAGAGAGAGAATTTTTGACACACAATACGAGACAATACGTCACTTACCACAGAGCTGTCGTTTTCAAGGAACACACAGCACTTTACCTGAGCTTGGAATTCAAGCAGATAACTTTACTTCCGCACGTTTTATCTCCGAATATTTACTGACTTAGTCTTCGGAGGCGGACCACCGACCATCCGGCGGTCCGTTTGCTTTGCAAGTACAGGCATCCTCAGTTGGATCCAGTTTCAGTGTTGTAACTCTCCCGAGGGACAAAAAGCCCCGAAACAGAAACAATGTTTTTAGAGAGACTCACTACCTATGGTAGTGAGTACCACCCTCTCGTGGCCAAATTCAGCATCTAAATATGATTTTCGGGCAGTTTTTGATTTTTAACGAAGTTTTTTTTTTATGCTTTAAATTTTGTCTTTGAGTTTAAAAGGGGCAAGAGATAATTTTATGTTTCTATGGATAATTTAAGTATAAAGATGTATTTTGATGAAGTTTTAAAGGATTTTTGATTAGTTTAAAATGTTGGAATTTTATTTAAAGTAGTATAATTGTGATTTTTAATAAAAGGGTGTGATTATCCATTAAGAAGGAGTTTAGTTAGGGGTTTTTAAATAATTTTCAGATTATTATAAGTTATTTAAAGCGAGTTTAAGTTGCTGGAAATTGTGTATACAAGGGTAATTAATATAGTATTATTGTCCCTTTATGTAGGAGACTTGGTTCGAGAATTGTTGTAGAGTACTCAGTTATTTTAAGAGCTTATTTGAGGTACGTACGCGTACTTAGCATAATTTGGTGATGTAGAATCATGCTAGGTTTGTTTGTAATTGATTATAAGTAGAATCATGCTAAGGTTTATGTATGAAATTGTGAAATTATGGTGTTGTGATTGAATGGTGAAGCATGAATTATTTGTGATGGTTTGTGGATTGGAAAATTGTATTTTTGGCATGTTGTGTTTGAACCACATTTTTATTTAAGGCATGTTAGAAGGCATGATTAATTAAACTTCATGTTTAATTATGTTTGGAATATTGAAAAGGAATTTTATTATGGTTCAAATAATTTTTATTGATGCTTTAAGAATGAGGAAGGAGCTATATAAGTGTCTATGTACACAAGGAATAAATTGTATGTTGGTGCCTTTGTGCACTTAAGGTGTTTTTAACACCGAGGGATAGGATTTTTGGCGCATTATGCGTTTAAGGTGTCTTTGACACTGAGGTAGAATTAAAAAGGGTTCAACATTAAATAATATGTGGTCACTAATTATTCAAGAATTAAATTGGTATGTTTGCTTGATTGAATAATTATTGTTGATTGATTTATTATGCTTTGAGAGTCATCACCAAGTCTAATAATATGTAAATAACGTAAAGTGAAAGAGATTACGCACCAAAACTCTTGGAACGTATATACCTTGAGTATGAACAATGGGGGGGGGGTTATGGGGTTTTATATTTAACCATAACTTCCAATGGAGTACAGGACGCTGTATATTCCTTTTTATTATTTATTATGCGCAGGAATTCCGCCACCTTTGTGTGGTTTGTCGCTGGCACGGTTAGCTCCCGTGCCAGTTAACCTCAAATTTATTTGGGGGAGGTTAATAGGTGGAAACCCGTTCGATGCGTAATCAATGCAAAATGAATTAATTAGGGTCTAGTCATTGTATTGTGTTGATTGGTATTTGTGAACATGTGCAATGAGGTAAGTGTGTGTTGATAGGTGAAAACATGTTAGTATGGTTATTTTACGCTTATGTACCCAGCTTTGCTGATTGTGTGTGTTTGTGTGTTTGGCCATGTCTTTACTTTGGCCCTACGACGACCCATTTTCTAATGGCGAGTAGTGGGGACAAGTAGAGAGGAGGTTTTCAGGTATTGAGGCATATTCATGATGGGGCACGAGTGAAGAGCGAATCATGCTAGTTTATATTAGTTACAATGTGTTTCTGCTTTAATTATTTATGCTAATATTTATATGTGGAGCTAATATCAAGTTTGGATTTGGTTTGGTTTTTAATAAGGGCCTTTAATGGTTCCAAGTTGTAGGTTGATTTTCATTTTACTTAGCTCATTTTGGTTTTAACTTTACTTTCGTTTGGTTAGCTTTTCAAGTTGGTTTGTTTTGGAAAGGTTTTTAAAATTAGTCTTCCGCTGTGTATCTTTGATATTTGCCTTAACCGTTTTCACGGTGGCGGTAATGTCTTAGATATTCCTATTTAAATTTTTATACAGGGCAAAACAGATATTTTAAAATAAAGGAATTTCTAGGGTGTTACATATATGCTCATGATTTTAATGTTAATTCTTCCAATCTTGGTTGTACCTCTTTTTCTCTTGTTGAGCCTCAATCTTCTACACCTTTTGAATCTCTTATTGCTGCTTTGGAAACTCAAATTAGGCATATTGAGCTTAGTAATCTTATGATAAGTCAATTGGAGATGATGAAAAAGAGTGAGGAGTGTCTTAAAAAGAGTGAGGAGCATCTTGAGGAGAGAAGAAGGAGAGGTGGAGAGCTTGATATCCAATTGTCATCTTTGATTCTTGTGTGTGAAAATTTTAAATCCAATGTGTGTGTTGAGGATGATGATGATGATTTTGAGCAACCAAGAGAGTGTGAGGATACCATTGATGAACATTTGTGTGATGGTGAAAAAGTTGAGAATGAAGAGAGTGTTGAATTTGAAAACTCCCACCCTCCCACCCATCTTGAGGAGCCTCTTGTGCATGATTGTGATTCATCTATCCATGAGTATTTAGACTTGTATTGAAGTTACTAACACTTTTCTTCTTTTCTTTTATATTGAAGTTACTAACAATTTTCTTTGTATATAGTTTTTATTTCTCACTTTGCTTTAATGCTTATGCATTGGATTTCGAAGATTCATAAAGGTGCTCTTTTTCCTTGTTTGATGTAGCATAGCTTTGGCGCCCGGTGAGATCTTTCTATTTCTCTTCTTTTTCTTTTCTTGGATGCTTAGTTTAGGATTAGTTTTAGGAGGAGTTGAATGGTTCGAGGATGTTTGCTTTTTAACACACTAGTGTGGTTGGGAACATTGGCGTTGTGGCCGAATGTTCACTTGTTTGTGGATTAGGATTTATGTGTGTTAGCATTACTTCCTTGTTGCTTTCTACTTCTCCTTTGGTTTTCTATTTTTCACTTCATTTCCTTCTTTTCTTTTTCTATTTATTTTGGTTTTCCATTTCCTTCTTGTTTTCTTTTTCTCTTTTCTTCTTCTTTTCTTTTTGTCTCCTGCTTTCATATGTTATAATTTTTAGTCCTTTTCTTTCCTTTGATTTAAAAAAACCAAAAAAAAAAAAAACAATAACAAAAAAAAAAAAAAAAAGAAAGAAAACAAAAATTGTTTTTGTAAATATGAATAAAATGTTTTTGAGGCATTGCTTTTCTTTCTTCATAATTTTGCTTTTACTTTTGACTTAGTACCACTTGAGCTTGCACATTGGCTATTAATCTTCCTAAAAACAATGGTTTTCATGGTTTGAGAGTATCTTTGGTTAACTCTAGGATAGAACATGCTAAGGTAGTTGTCTAGAATTATTGGGACCCTGAAACCGGATTCTCTTATTTTCGAAAACTTGCAATTGTTCCCCTTTGGTGGATTTGATGCTTTTAGTGAGTTTTTGCCACAACCTTGCGAGGTTTCTTATTTTTCAAGCCTTCTTCAACTACTTGTATGAGCGGCATGGATCCTTGACTTTTGCGGACCTAATCTTGAAACCCGACTCCTAATTCTCAAACACGAGACTAAACCTTCCAGGGAGGATAAAGGCATGTTTTCGGGGTGGTAATTTTTCTTTTCTAGATTGATCTTCTTTATTTTTAGTTCTTGGGTTCATATTTGCCTACTTGCTAACCATTTGAGTCTTTTCCCTTCTTTTCTAGCCACATCTTTAGATCTTTGTGCCTTTTGTTTCTTTCTTTTTTTTTTTCCATTTTTGGT
Source organism: Chenopodium album (assembly GCF_948465745.1). NCBI lineage: Eukaryota > Viridiplantae > Streptophyta > Magnoliopsida > Caryophyllales > Amaranthaceae > Chenopodium > Chenopodium album. The sequence goes on from NC_137839.1 coordinate 41,009,337, forward strand.
TTTGTGAAGCAAATGGCCATGTTCTTGGAGTTTGTGGTATATGAGTTTGGGTATTGGTTCTTCTTTGTAAGCAAGCATGTTATTTGTATATTTTGTGAATAATGGCAAATTAATAAATGAAAAAGTTGTCCAAAGTTAAAAAAGGCAAGGACATTTAAATTAATAAACGAAACAGCCGTGCGAAGTTAAAAAAGGCAAGGACATAGAATAAAGTAAAACGCGAAAAGTTGAGAAAGAGAAAAGCAATTCTCTTAAAGCTTTGACAAAAAAAAAAAAAAACAAAGTAGGTGAAAATGGAAAAGTTCAAAAATATTTTGATGTATTCGTTTCTCCCTTTGTTTTAAGCATTAAGGACAATGCTATTTTCTAGCTTGGAGGGGAAGCGTCATATGCTTTTTGTATATATGATTGTGGTTATAGCTTTGAATAAGCTTGGGGGTGTTAGTTTGTTTTTGTTTGGTGATCACTTTGTTTTAGTGTTGAGATTTGGCCAATCTTGCTTCACAACTTAGGTGTACCACCAAATTCTAAATTTTAAGCCTACCCTCACCCTTTTTCCCTTACATAGTTCTTTTGGGGTTTGGTGAGTCCGACTCACCGCGGAAACAAACCCAAAAACAAGATCGCACTCGCAATAAATAAAACCATAAACATAATTAACTTAATCAGAAGATTAAGATAATAAAATTACCTTTGAAGCGTGCTTCGCCCGACCACTAGGGCTCTTACTTGAAAGCTAGCCTCGATAATACGAAGGCCTCCAACGATGATCCACCTGCAACATGATCACCGACTAGGTCAAATTCCTTGGGGTTAGCAAGGCCCGACCGAAAAACCCGAGTAATTAAGTTCAAAGGTTTTCACAAAGGTGATACCTTTTTCAACTCTTGAGTTCAAAGGTTTTTACTACTAGTGATCCCTTTTGCAACTCTTACTCAAGCATAATTTCCAATGCCCCAACTTGGGTATTTATAGGGAATGATGAGAGTATGATTATCTCTCCCATCAATGTGGGACAATGAGATTTTCACATTTTATTTTAAAGCTAAAATAAAATTATTTAAGCAAACTAGTAATAAATGAACAAGTGTCAACCATACATGAGAGAGTAAGTGAGGACCACTTGGAGACGGGGGGACCAAATTTGCTCCCCACTCTCTCCCCCACCTTGCGCCACATGGTAACCCTCACTTGGGCACCAAGGCACCCAAGTGGGATTCTCATTTTGCTGCTGCCCCTAGCCTCGGCCCAGCCATCCCCGCACCACAAAGTGCGGGTTGCTGCTATTTTGGCTAGCAAGCCGCGCACCCCAAGTGTGTGCTGCTACCGAGACCTAGTGCCGAGGGCTGCTGCCTTGTGCATGCACTTGGCTGCGGCAGCCATGCTAGCATTGGTGCGCTAACACGCACCAGCCAGCTAAGGCTCGGTTTGGTGCGCATGCTAGCCACAATGCTATGCATTGTGCCCCTAGCACTCGGTTTGCTCGGGGAATTTCGATGATAGGTGTTTTGGGGTTTTTTGTACGCACCCGAATGGAGGGTATGTACGTCCCTCGGGAGACAAATCCGCAATGCAACACTCGAACGACCCGATCACCTGCAAAACAACGGACCCCGGGGGGCCGGAGGTCCGCCTCCGAAGATCAAGTTAGTGATCTATATAATGTATTTTTAGAGAGAGAAAATAGAGAGAAGGGAGAGTGATTGTGGGGGGCATGGCCCTTGGAGAATGAATTAACTCTCCTTGAACTGATGTGAAGATCAGTATTTATAGGGCATTGGGATATGTGCCTTTTAGGTCATTTAACCTAAAAGGCTCTAGGTTTATGGGCTTAGAGCCCATTATCACTCTTCTATCATTGAGTGACACGTGTCATGCTCTAATTGGCTCATAGAGAGCTGAGCTTGCGAACACGTGTCGCGGTGGCATTGGTCCACATATAGAGGGTAATTTTACCCCAAACATTAGCCCCTCGAAAGGGGTAATTTCTCTTTCAAGAGGAATTGCTCCTTTCGAAATCAAGGCTTTGCCGCTTATTTAAAAGCTCTTTGGTCAGCATGTGTCTAGGTCAATAAAAGAGAGATTTGATTAACTTGGAAAATTTGATACCTTATATGGTATGACATTTTCTAAGTTAATCGATCATAATAATGATTGCCGCTTGAACTAGACAGATGACGACTTTCATTTCTTTATGCCCCACTATGGTAGGATATTTTCGAGACGTTTGATATCTCATAAGACAGGAGGCGAATGGCTGCCTGACAAGACAGGAGGCAAATGGCCGCCTGGAAAGTTTTGTAATTATACTTTCAATGTCCTTTTACCCCATTGGGAGGACTTGTATAATTTCTGAAGGTAATCTAGGTAAGAACTTCGGCCGGTCACCTGCTGATGTCTTTTAGACATTCGGTTCCCGAAAACTTAGTCGTTCTTTAGATTACCCAGGTCAGGCGACTGTGAGTTGACCAATTAGGTCGTTCAATCTTTGCCGTCTGCATGTGTTCGTAGAGCAATGTGCCACCCAAATGGGAGATGCTTCTCCTCGACGAATTCGCCCGAATGGACGTCGCCGGTTATCTGACTCATGTTGGAGCAGACGGCCTTACTCATGTTGGAGCAGACAAATTTATAGAAAACAGATAACCATCCGGCCATTAGCCTCATGTCTTTTTAAGACGGTTTGTATAGCCACTAAGTTTTTAGCTTAGTTTATTATCCGGCCATTGGCCTCGATAGCCTCTAATCATGAAACAGTAGTCGTTTTCCATTTGTACTAGAACAGTTGGAAAACTCTATGCTTTTTAGATTTCACTTTAGATTAAATCAAACAACTGCGAGTGCTGCCTTAGCATTCGGTAGGGCCGCTTGATGCTTTAGTAGAGCAATGTGCCACCCAAATGGGAGATGCTTCTCCTCGACGAATTCGCCCGAATGACGTTGCCGGTTATCTGAATCATGTTGGAGCAGACGGTCATACTCATGTTGGAGCAGACTGTGGCCGTCGGCCTCTAATAATAATAATATCCGGCCATTGGCCTCACGTCACTTGGACGTTAGTTTAGCTACTAAGTTTTAAACTTAGTTTATCATCCGGCCATTGGCCTCACGTCAGTTGGACGTTAGTTTAGCTACTAAGTTTTTAACTTAGTTTATCATCCGGCCATTGGCCTCACGTCACTTGGACGTTAGTTTAGCTAATAAGTTTTTAACTTAGTTTATTCAATCAATGAATCAAAATTCAATAATAATAATTACAATAATAAAAAATTACCATGTTTGGGTTTGATGGTTGAGCTCACTTGATATTTACTTGTGCATGTATATTAATGCGCCAAGCTATTTAGAACGCTCGGTTGCCCCGGATTAACATGCGGCCCCTCAAAGGAAATGTGATCCCAGTTATTACCAAATATTCCTTTCTTAGATCATTTGATGATTTGTATTTTAATATTTGATTGCCACCTAGCTCAAATATTCATACATGAGACATCATACTGTTTGTCAACTAATCGAATAAACCAAGCTCCGAGTGAACTGATGAACGAAGCACCCACACATTCGGATAGGTGCAGCTGGGCTTAATGGATCAGCAAAGCAACCACTCAGCCGGGTTGAGCCATTGCAACCGACTTTGATAAAAGAACGGAGCAGACATGGCAGCTGCTTAATAGAGGCAGGAAATAGCCGTGCTTAATAGAGGCAGGCAGCAGCCCCGCAGGCCCACAGCCGGCTTGATTGATAGACAAAGCTACCACCACAGCCGGACTTAATTTTGATGACAACCCAACAAAATTGTAGGCTCACGCTTTTTAATTAGCAACAGATTATTAAATAACTCTAATAAACCGCTTGCCTCCTAGCTTATTTCACACAGTTGCCGCGTGTATAGTAGATGGAAGATGAATAAAATATTACCAGCTTGTACATGCGGCTTTCCCATCATCCATCCTAATACCAGCTTGTAGCAAATGGAGGATGAATAAAGTAATACCAGCTTGTTGATTATCAAGGCCGGCTGTAACATTAATTCATGCTATTACATGCGGCTTACATGGATATTAATGCCGCATGTATAAGCTGTAAATAAGATATTGCTCTTCCAAAGCTTTGTCATAAATATGAAAAATAACAAATGGAAGAGTAGGCTATTTGAGAATGAATAACCAAGCGCTTGACCTATTTCATTCAGCTGCCGATTCTATTAATCAAACAAACAACCAAGCAGCCGGCTTTGAGGTTGAACAAGGTAACCATGGCAGCCGGTTTGATCAGAGCAGCCGCATATTTGGTGAATATAACAGCCATTTGCCACCCCTTTGAAGATGAACCAAGCAACCCCTACAGATAATCCCAGTCGACTCGACGTCAAAGCCGCTTGTGTAGCATATTTGACTGGTTGTATGCATTAAGTAGAATTAGCATAGATGGGTAGGCAAAGACCATGCTCTTTGAGTAACGTATGCCGAATGTAGAAGGTATTCTGGGCATGCCCGTTATGTAGTGCTTTGTAAATAAAGTAGCTCACAAAAGTAGACATACTCCAATTGGGCATTTTATGCCATAGATTTTTGCTCCTTTATCAGGAGGCTATTTTTCTAGATAATTCTTTTAATTTGCATCACATATTACAAGTAAGCTAGTTATCAAGGATTAAGGAGTATGTGAGTAACCTTGCGTGGCCTGCTCACTATTTTTTTTTTATATATATCAAAATTATTCTCTCGTCTAGACAATCATAATAATGATATGATAATAAGAACAACTTACAAGCTTGGCCGCATCTCTCCTACCATAGCATGGTCGGATGCTTTCATCAAAATCCGTATGTCTTATGCTTGATTTCTTTCAAGTCTCGAATGGAACTTTGCCGTATGTATTATGCTACTCACATTCATAATGTGAGAATAAATAAATATATTCACCAATATTGTATTTACATGCATGGTAGAATAGTTAGGTGGCATGTATAAGTGAGGAGTGTTTCCACCATGAAAGCATAGTGATCTTGGCCTGCTGACCATATTAGCTTCAAGTGAGCTGCTCAAACGGTGACGATTGCCGCCTAAAATTAAAGTTCTATTCATGGCATTTTGCCTTGATACTCAACCCGGTTGCCGTATGTGTCGATAGCACATAGTAATGGGTCTATTTGAGCAATCTTGAATGATTGTGCCGCATGACACTCATATCTTCACTCAAATGGAGCTTTGCCGACTTGGTTAATAAATTTTGATGCCGCCTGCTAGACACATACAGCTGCCGCCCCACACATTCTTCAGCAAATAGCTTGTACTTGCGGGGTGCCATATTCTCAAGGATGATATGAAAGTAGCAGCTAATAATGATAATGATGATCAGAGCAGCCGGGTGTGTTGGTGAACAAAACAGCCCGTCATCAAGCTCAATGAGAGCTATTGACACATCCGGACTTAATGAAGAACAAAGCACCCCTGCGGCTGGGTTTGAGTATGAATCAAGCAGCCCACAGCAGGCTTAATAAAGGCACAAAGCAGCCCCACAGTCGCTTGACACCATATGCTTGAGGATTATGTAATGTCAGCCGCTTGAACAAAGCAGCCCCTACATCCGGCTTCATGGCCGTCTGACTTTGTTTAGCTTGGTTGCCGCTTGACCAAGCTTATAATAGAGCCCTTTGCTAGCTTTTTTTTTTTTTTTTTTTTTTCTTTTTAATATATATATATATATATCATAATAATGATTTTGTTATTTTGAACAATACTCGTGCGGCCTACCAGGTAGACGAGCTTGAAATTTCTTAAGAGCTTTACACCCTCGTTAGCCGAATGTAGGAAGTGCGTGAGTACACTCTTGCCGCTTGTGTCTCACTGATTACATGAGTACATGTTTGAAAGATAATTGCATTATTAGTGTTTATGATAGTATCAATCATAATGCCACCATTCTCATTATGCTCTCGGGTTTAATTTGAGTCGGCATATTTGCCGCTTGTATTAGAGTAAGCTTGGGCTCCTGACTAATGGAGAAGCTACTTGGCTGTATAATGTCGCTTGATGATTAACAAGGGCGGCTGTAATCTTTAATTCATGCTATTACATGTGGTTTACATATACTTAGATACATGAAGATTAATGTCGTATGTATAGCCTTGTAAATATGATATTACTCTTCCAAAGCTTTGTCATAAATAAATATGAAAAATAACAAATGGGAAGAGTATGCTACTTGAGAATGAATAACTAGGCGCTTGGCTTATTTCATTAAGTTGCCGCCTCTATTTATCAAGCAACCGGCTTTGAGGTGTGAACGAGGCAACCATGGCAGTCGGCTTTGAACATAGTAGCCGCATAATTGATGAATATAGCAGCCGATTGCAGCCCCTTTGAGGATGAACCAAGCAACCCCTACGACTGGTAGGTGCGGCTTCTCTCCCACGGTGAGCTACCTCACTAAAGACATGGTCATCCGGGCACCGTTGCTGGCTGACATTATTGATGATGGTGACCGGCTGCCACCATTGATGAAGCTAATACATTTGATGATGGTTATCGGCTGCCGTTTGATTGATCGGTGCAAAGGCCGGTAATGAATGAGCGGCTCTCGCTCTTTCCCACAAATTCCATATGCCTGCGGCTCTTCATATATCAATATGAATTTTGTTGCAAATGGAAGAGGAATAAAATAATACTTGCACATGTGGCTTTCCCATCATTCATGGAGAGTGGATGCTTAAGTTTGGCCGCATGTCCCCCACTAATTCCAAGAGTTTATTCTTGAAAAAACAATTTGTATAATACAATTACTAACATATATATATATATATATATATATATATATATATATATATATATATATATATATATATATATATATATATGTTAATATATGTGATATTGATAGTATCAAATTATCAATCACAATGATTGGCCGCATGCCGCCTGCTTTATTGCATACGGATGCCGCCTCTCCTATCTTCAAGCAAATAGCTTGGATAGGCTTGAATTAATTTTGCTAGATGTCTTGGTCTCATGGTGGAGTACGAAAGTTGCATCTAGCTGGCTCAGTAAATGAGCAATGATTAAAATAGCATGCGGCTACCGCTTGTATACATCCGGCTGGTTGAGGTGGCCTGAGCATGCGGCCGACTCATAAAATGAGTCAGATTAAAATAGTGGAGTTGGCCAATTTAGCCGCCTCACCCCTAATGTACCATCCTCCAACATAGATCAAATGGCATTGCCTTTTAACCATCCATTAAGAGAATAAAAGATGCATGATTTAGTCTGACAAGCCTTCTTGACCGTCTGACTCTTGGCATTCGGCCTCATGACACCAGATGTACTCAGCATCCGGCCTTAGGACGCCTGCCGCCTCCTAAAGGAGGCTCCCCCTATTGAGTCGGTGATCCACCGTTGTGCCATTACAGATGTGCCTCCCTACAGACGGCGCCAAATGTTTTGGGGTTTTTTGTACGCACCCGAATGGAGGGTATGTTCGTCCCTCGGGAGACAGATCCGCAATGCAACACTCAAACAACCCGATCACCTGCAAAACAACGGACCCCGGGGGGCCGGAGGTCCGCCTCGACGATCAAGTTAGTGATCGATATAATGTATTTTTAGAGAGAGAAAATAGAGAGAAGGGAGAGTGATTGTGGGGGGCATGGCCGTTGGAGAATGAATTAACTCTCCTTGAACTGATGTGAAGATCAGTATTTATAGAGCATTGGGATATGTGCCTTTTAGGTCATTTAACCTAAAAGGCTCTAGGTTTATGGGCTTAGAGCCCATTATCAATCTTCTATCATTGAGTGACACGTGTCATGCTCTAATTGGCTCATAGAGAGCTGAGCTTGCGAACACGTGTCGCGGTGGCATTGGTCCACATATAGAGGGTAATTTTACCCCAAACAATAGGGGTATTTTGGGAAATACGTTGATTTATTACTATTTGCACTTCTCGTCGTTTACTATTTTCGACTCGACTTCCGACGCTCGGTTTCGTCGCTCTAAGCTCGAATTTCCGACGTCTAAATATTTATTGCTCGGTCGACTCATTAATTCCTTTTGAATTAATTTGTCGCTTCGGTTCGTTAGCTGCTTGGGTGTGACCCGAAGGGTTCAGTTAAGAATAAACTATAATATTAATTATGCATTAATATTACTGATCGGAAGTGGCCTCCACCCAGGCATTCTGATCACTTGACCTTACTGAATATATTAGCTTTTTAATAATTATGACCCCCCTATCGGAATAATACACTTGTTCGAAGGGCAATATTCCTTTCAATAGGCAATAAGTTCTTTAAGAGTGAAAAGAAAACCCATAGCCTTTTGAGTGAGTTCATTGAGAATGCTTCATGGGAGAGAGATGATTTTGAAATGAATTTGCATCCATTCATGCATGGTTACGAGACTTTAGGCTTTAAGGAAGTTGAGGGAGTTTTTGTTCATGAATGTAGTAGAGAAGATTATGTGGTTACTCTTGGGAGTTGGATATTTGAGGGAGATGGTGATCATGAGTGTTCTTCTTTTGAGGATTCTATAATTGATTTTCATGCTCTAGTTATTGGTGATTTGAGGCATGGTGGTGAGGAAGAGTTCATTTTCTATACCATAGCCCCTATTCCCTCCTTTCATGTCCCTTTTTCAAGGAGCTTCAACCATATTCCCTACACTCCTATATCCCTCCCTTCCTTCGTTAATGAGCCTATTGGGGACCCCTTCTTCTATGATGATTTTCATGTACCTCATTTGTCTTCTATTGAGGAAAAGGGTGAATTTGCCACCCAAAAAGATATTTGGGAAGAGAGTTTGCCTTGCTATTCTTCATCTTATTTTCTTGATTTTTCTTTTGATTCTTCTTCTACTTGGCAACTCCCTCTTCATTTTATTTTGGGTGCACTAATCTTGTTGCATGCCCTTCTTATATCATTTGCCTACTTGTTATCTTACGAAATGTGTAGTAGTGCATTTGACAAGCTTTTGCGTGCGTTGAATTATTATTTTCTAGAGAGGTTAAGCTTGGACCTTAAGCAAACCTTTCTCGGGAAGTAACCCGTGTTTTATTGCTTTCATTTTCGTTTCTTTTTAAAATAGATTTTCTCTCATGGAAATGTTTGTGTGCCTTTTGCTAGGTACATGACTTGATATACTTTGGTGCTTCGATTTGGATTAAGAATCAAGGAAGTTTGACTCCTATTTTTGCTAGCATATGGAAGGCAAGGTTCAATTCTTGAGGAAATTAGCTTTGAAAGGTTTAATTGGGTCATTTGCGGGTATTTACACCCACCTATTATTCGGTAATATCCTTCTTTGATCTTTCTCAAGTGGATGATGACTTGTTGGATATATGTTGGTTTGTTGGATTGATCTCCTTGTTTTCCCCTTCCATGGTTTCTATGATTTATGTTTGAGTGAATTGTCTCATTCAAGCTTGGGGGAGGGTATTCTATCATGTTTGATGGGATGTTGATTCATATATTCCATGCACATTTGTATATGCATTTCCATGTTCTATATCTTGAAAAACTCCAAAAAGATTTTTGTTTCTATCAAGGAAAATTTGCATTGTGTTTTGTTTTGTTCTTGCTTTAGACATAATACTTTTTGACTTGTATATTTGAATGCTTTTCTTCTTAAATGGTAATGGTGTGCACGGTTTGAGAGTATGTTTGGTTGATTCTAGGATAGAGTGTGCTAAGGTAGTCGTTTAGAACTTTTGGGACCTTGAAGCCGGATTCTATTGTTTTTTGAAAATTTGCAAATGTTCCCTCTTGTGCATGGTTGTAATTCTTCTATCCATGAGTATTTGGTCTTGTTTGAGGTTCTGTTGGGGTTTGGTGTGTCCGACTCACCGCGATAACAAACCCAAAAACAAGACCGCACTCGCAATAAATTAAACCATAAACCTAATTAACTTAATGACAAGATTAAGATAATAAAATTACCTTTGAAGCGTGCTTCGCCCGACCACTAGGGCTCTTACTTGAAAGCTAGCCTCGGTAATGGGAAGGCCTCCAATGATGATCCACCCGCAACACGATCATCGACAAGGTCCAATGCCTTGGGGTTAGCAAGGCCCAACCGAAAAACCCGAGTAATTGAGTTCAAAGGTTTTCACAAAGGTGATACCTTTTTCAACTCTTGAGTTCAAAGGTTTTCACTACTAGTGATCCATTTTCCAACTCTTACTCAAGCATCATTTCAAATGCCCCAACTTGGGTATTTATAGGGAATGATGAGAGTATGTTTATCTCTCCCATCAATGTGGGACAATGAGATTTTCACATTTTTATTTTAAAGATATAAAATAAAATTATTTAAGCAAACTAGTAATAAATGAACAAGTGTCAACCATACATGAGAGTGTAAGTGAGGAGCACTTGGAGATGGGGGACCAAACTTTCTCCCCACTCTCTCCCTCACCTTGCACCACATGGGAACCCCCAATTGGGCACTAGGGCACCCAAGTGGGCTTCTCATTTTGCTGCTACCCTTAGCCGCGGCCCAGCCATCCCCGCACCACAAAGTGAGGGCTGCTGCTGTTCTCGGCAAGATAGCCTCGCACCCTAAGTGCGTGCTGCTGCCGAGACCTGGTGCCGAGGGTTGCTTCCTTGTGCACGCACTTGGCAACGACAGCCATGCTAGCATTGGTGCGCTAGCACGTCTAGCCAGCTAAGGCTCGGCTTGATGCGCATGCTAGCCACCATGCTATGCATTGTGTCCTTAGCACTCGGTTAGCTCGAGGCATTCCGATGCTAGGGTTATTTTGGGAAATACGTTGATTTATTACTATTTGCACGTCTCGTCATAAACTATTTTTACTCGACTTCCGACGCTCGATTTCGACGCTCTAAGCTCGAATTTCCGACGTCTAAATATTTATTACTCGATCAACTTATTAATTCCTTTCGAATTAATTTGTCGCTTCGGTTCGTTAGTTGCTTGGGTGTGACCCGAAGGGTTCAGTTAAGATTAAGCTGTAATATTAATTATGCATTAATATTACTTTTCGAAAGCGGCCTCCATCCAGGCATTCCGATCACTTGACCTTACTGAATATATTATCTTTCTAATAAATGTGAACCCTATATCAGATTAATACACTTGTTCGAAGGACACTATTCCTTTCAATCTCCCACTTGTTCTTCCAAACTAGTGTGCTTTTAGTATATAGTCCTTTTCCTATGTCTCTTAATGCCTCTTCATGATCTATAAGGTATAATTTATTTGTCATCCTTATTACTTCCCGAAGTATTTCTTGATTCCCAGTCCGACTATCAATAAACTAATGATTTCTTAAATCCATCCGAGCACGGCCATGCATTTTACAGTCTCGCTCTACGAGAGTCCTTATAAACAACAAAGACATCTTCCCTATTTTAGTAGGGGGAAATTTCTAGTCTTGTAATGTATCTTCTGTTACTGAGATGACCTAGCCGCCCGAGTGATGCCGTTATAATCCCCTATTACGGCAGACGTTTTACAATCATCAAAGCGGACTAGTACTCAAACAAGAATGATCACAATACTCATGATCGAGGAAAAAGGTTCTGATAGCAATAATGAGAAGTATACTTATGACGATTTTTAATCTCTTAAAGTATTCTCATAGGTCGATCCAGTATGGTTCTTAACCAATACCTGTGCAAATAATTCATGACGATCATGTCCTTGTAGCACATGAAACGGTGCTATAAATCAAACTACACACTAATCTCAAATGGTCATTAGTCGTCCATCGTTTAAATGACCTCGATTAGGGATAATTTTCGATTATAATATTTAATAGTCACTTAATAGGTGTTTCCTTACCAAGACTGGTCTTGATACCCTATTTTGAATATTCCAAGAATCGAATGGACTCATTATTTATTTCTAAACCACAATTAAATAGCCAATGGAGTGATTTAAATCGCATGAAAAATTTAATTACTCCAAAGCTGAATGGTTCATCATAGTACTTTACATTAAAATATTCCAAAATTAATTAAAGTACTAAAATAAGAAATCAAAGCCAATCTCCGATGTGCCTGATTCCCATTGCCTCAACGTGGTTGTTGCGCTTCACTTGAGGCAAAGGTTTAGTTAGTGGATTGGCTTCATTGTCATCCGTTCGAACTTTACAAATTCCGATTTCCCCTTCTGATTTCTATTCTCGAATCATGTGAAACCGCCGCTTGACAGGTTTGACCTTCTAATGTTCTCTTGGCTCTCTGGCCTGAGCAATAGCTCCATTTATGTCACAATAGAGGTCTATTGGTCCCTCGATGAAGGGTACAACACCAAGTTCACTAATGAACTTGCGAATCCAAACTGCCTCCTTAGCTACCTCAAATGCTGCCAAGTATTTGGCTTCAATTATAAAATCTGCAGTTGTGCTTTATTTAGCACTCTTCCAACTAAACGCTCCTCCATTGAGACATAATATGTACCCAGACTGTGACTTGAAGTCGTCTCTATATGTCTGGAAGCTTTCGTTGGTATAACCCTCAACAACTAATTCATCTCTGCCACCATAGGTGAATTTATCCTTGTTCCTTTTGAGGTACTTTAGGATATTCTTGGCCGCAGTCCAATGCGTCTCTCCTAGATCAGATTGGTATCGGCTTGTAGCTCTTTAGGCATACGACACATCTGTCCTACTACATATCATGGCATACATGATCAATCCAATAAGTGAAGCATATGGAATCTGATTCATCCTTTCTCGCTCATCAGGTGTCTTTGGACACTACTTCTTGCTTAGGGTTATGCCATGCGACATGGGTAGGTGGCCTCTCTTGGCTCTTTTCATATTGAATCGAGCTAGTACCTTATCAATATAAGTACTTTGACTTAATCCTATCATCCTTTTTTATCTATCCCTATAGATCTTAATGCCTAGTATGTACTGAGCCTCTCCCAAGTCTTTCATTGAAAAACATTTTCTGAGCCAAGCCTTTACAGACTCTAACAATGGAATGTTGTTTCCAATAAGAAAAATGTCATCGACATATAAGACTAGGAAGACGATGTCACTCCCACGGACCTTCTTGTAATCACAAGACTCATCTAGATTTTTGATAAAACCAAACTTACTGATGGCTTCATCGAATCAGAGATTCCAACTTCTGCTTGCTTGCTTTAATCCATAAATGGATTTCTTAAGCTTGCATACCTTTCCAGCGTTGTTTTGGTCGACAAAACCTTCAGGATGTGTCATATACACAGTTTCTTCCAAAATACCATTTAGGAAGGCGGTTTAACGTCCATCTGCCATATTTTAAAATTGTAATATGAAATAATCTCTAGGAGGATTCGAATGGATTTAAGAATTGCGACTAGAGAAAAGGTTTCATTGTAATCAATACCATGAATTTGTCTATAACCTTTTGCTACCAATCTAGCTTTGTAAATGAATACATTTCCATCTTTGTCGGTTTTCAACTTGAAAATCCATCTTTGTCCCAGACTTGATTTTCAAACATGGAATCCATTTCAGATCTCATGGCCTCTTGCCATTTAGTAGAGTCGGTGCTTGCCATCACTTGCTTGTAGGTTGCCTGTTCATCTCCATCCATGATTAGGATGTCCTGGTTCTCAGTTAAAAATAAACCAAGATATCTACTAGGTTGAGATCTCGGCCTCTGACACCTACATAGGGTAATGGCCAGATTGAGCATTTGCATTGTCAGTTCGACTTTGCATATTTGATCACTTTGACATTCGTCAACAGATGCTGTTTGAGCACTTTGACTGTCATTCTTAGTTTGTTGCTCATCTTCACAAACTTCGTCGAGTTTATTTTTCCTCCCACTTGTCATTTTAGAAAGGTGCTCCTTCTCTAAAACGACACCATCGCAAGCAGCAAACACTTTGTTCTTTGATTTGTTGTAGAAGTAATAACTTTTGAGTTCTTTTGGGTAGCCCACAACGTAAACCTTATCAGATTTGGGATGAAGTATGTCAGAAATTAATTTCTTGACATATGCTTCGCATCCCCAAATCTTTAGAAAAGACAACCTAGGAGGTTTCTTTGTCCATAACTCGTATGGAGTCTTTTCTACAGCTTTCGATGGAGCACGGTTCAGTGTTAGTGCCGCAATTAAAAGTGCGTGTCCCCAGAAAGAGATATGAAGATCACTAAGACCCATAGTTGATCGTACTATGTCTAACAAGGTTCGATTTCTCCGTTTGGATACTCCGTTCCATTGTGGAGTTCCTTGAGGTGTCAGTTCTGAAAGTATACCATGATCTTTCGGATGGTCATCGAATTCTTGGCTCAAGTATTCACCACCTCGATCCGATCGAAGGGCTTTGATTTTCTTGCCAAGCTGATTTTTCACTTCACTCTGAAATTCTTTGAACTTGTCAAAAATTCAGATTTATGCGACATTAGGTAAACATAGCCGTATCTACTATAGTCGTCTGTGAAAGTGATGAAATATCGATGTCCGTTTCTTGTGGCGGAGCTCATTGGTCCACATACATTGGTATGTATTAGACCTAATAATTCACCTGCTCTTTCTCCCAACTTGGAGAATGGTTGCTTTATCATCTTTCCTAATAAACTTACTTCGCAATTCTCAAAAGATTCTAAATCGAAAGAGTCAAGAACGCCTTCTTGTAGAAGCTTCTTGATGCGTTTGATGTTTATGTGGCCAAGACGACAATGCCACAAGTAAGTTTGGTTTGACTCCATGGTCTTAGATCTTTTGGTATCATAATAAACAATTTTGTCTAAACACACAAAAGTGTAATTTCCATAAATATAAACAAGACATGAAACAAAAGTCTTGCGATCAAGGTTAAAATGATGTCCAACGTCACAAGATCAAAGTATGGTGGATAAAACTCAACAAGTTTTATATTTTAGGCAAAACACACGAGATTACAAGCTTTCTTTGGATAGATTATTTTCATCTTCCACTTGTGTACTCATGTCCACTTGATAAGCGTCGCTCACTTTGTTCCTGAAATAGGAGCATAAAGTGAGTCAATTTTCCGGTATCTAATACCTTATAAATTGCTTGTATTCAAGTGTCAAGATGATACCTGAGACCAAGGCTTCTTTTCCTATCGCCTCATCTTCCAGATACTCGCTACATTCTCTTTTGTAGTGACCTTGCTTATGACAATAGAAGCAGCGCATCTTAGCCTTGTTCTTGAACTCCTTCTTCTTGGGCCTTATTGCAAACCTAGGCGTCTTGAAAGAATAGGTTTTCTGGAGCTCTTGAACAACTTCCTTATAGGACTGTTTTTTCCGATTGTTGGTAAGTTGCATCTTAATTGCAACGTACCCCGAGTGGAGTGAGCTTAAAAGCATATGAGCCGCTTGCTCATCCTCCACCGGTCTACCAATCAGTTCCAGATTGTTAAATAACCTTGTCAGCTTTTGCACATAGGCTTGAAGTGGCATCCCGGGTCTAAGTCTTGCATTATAGACCTGTAGACACCCATTTGTGTCTCCCCAAAACCAAACCCAGTGATGAGTACCTTTCGCGTCGAATCATAATTAATCGAATGAAGTGAAAGTGTGGAAAGTCTAGTGTTGCGGATAGTTTTAATTTCTTTACTCTTCTCTCTGTTTTTGAAAACTTATTTTAAGAAAACAGCCAATCCAATTTGGTTGGTCCATGATATGGGTCCAATAATAGTGTAGTTGGATGGGGCTTGACAAGAGCTTTCCAACGATATATTATAAGCCCAATTCCGATGAATATTGAGGAAGTTATGGCCAATTTACTAAACTGGGCCCGGTTTGAGCCTTATATGCGGCCCAATGATCTAGAGGAGGGCCTAATATAGATTTATCATTCGTAATGCAATTAGGAATGGTCTTAGTCTTCTAGATTCTTCTAGAAGGTTCCTTTCATTCCTAATTCAATTAGCATTGATAAATTGACTTTTGTTGACTTTTCAGAGTTTTAATTAAAATCAAAGAGCATTTTTGAGGGAAATACGATTTTATCCTCCTGTACGGCAATTTCTATCTGATTTTAAGAAAACGCGTGAATTTCCAGATTAGCGCCTGGCGCCAGCATTGGCGCCTGGCGCTAGTCAGATTTTATGTGCGCCAGAACTCTTTTTTGATATTTTATCTTTTTGGCTGATTTTCTTTATAAATAACGTGCTAAAAACTCCGTTTTCTATAACCAGTTTTCATCAACAATCATCAATTCTCTCTCATTCTCTTCAATAATCATTCACCAACTCTCATCAAGATTCTCTTGACTTTTTTCTCTCTCTCTCTCTCTCAAATATAAAAAATTCCGCATTCATTAGACTTAGATACACCTAGCCATATTTGAAGTTGCCTTCGCCCTAGACGTGAAAGGTTTAATTTCTGAGGCTTTGGTCCCAAATCTCTATTTCCATTATTTAATTTAATTATTGTTGTTTTATTATTTTCTTTGAAGTTACTAACGCGTATTTTGTTATTAGAAAGAGATACGAGGCATCCAAATAAGTACTTTAATGGTTTTAATTGATGTTGTGATGTAGAGTTCATGCTTAGATTGTTATTTTAATTCCTAGTATCATGTTAGGATGTCTTCCTTAATTTGATGTTTAGGGTGACAACAATAAATTCCTAGTATCATGTCTAGGGTAACTTTAATGCCAAGTATGATTAAAAGTATGATGATTTCTATGTTCTTCCTAATATTTATTCATGTTAGTATCATGTTAGGGTTAAAGCTTTGATTTTTATTGCTTAGTGACATGCTAGGGTTTGTTATTAATCTTGTTACTATCATGCCTAGGATCTTGCTATTATTATGCTTTATCATTAACATGATTTATGATTATTAATTATGATTATGTTTATTTTTATGATTCATGATTATGGTTATGATTATTATTATTGTTATTATGATTATAATTATTGTTATTATAATTATTGTTATAATTATTGTGCTTATTATTATGTTGCTTGATTATATTTATTGTTATTGCTTGATCACGCCTTTTAATTGCATGTTTAAAGGGAATATGTACTTGTAATCACGCTTAATAAGATAATTAATAATCTTGTTAGGGTTAATTTGATTATAATTCAAGTGATCGCCAATAATAGATTTATTTGTGCATTAATATTCAACCAACATAGATAAACAGGTTTAGGTTAATCCTATTGCTTGCATGTTAGTCAGAAAGCGCATATGAATACGTTCTGAATAAAGTAGAGGCCTATGATTAGGGCAAGTTCAATCTCTTTTAGGTTGGATTTGTACCTTCATCCCCGAACCCTATTTGGTTCAAGACCTTATGGAGTTGACGATCTCTTGGATCGTTAAGGGGTGTAACCTTCACCTCGTGAACGGTTTACAAGTTCCTAAAAAATTTGTTGGCGACTCTTTTGCTCTATCTTCTTCCCTTTAGACGCCACCGTACTTTAGTGTATGATCACAGTGGGGTTCAAGCTAGGGGATTAATGCTTGAAATATTCCCTACAGTTTTTGGCGACTCCACTGGGGAGGATTTCTATTTTAATTCCTGAATTTGTTTCGGCAATGATTTAGAATGAGTGGATGAGACTCGAAACGTTCTAAGTATTTCATGTGCGTAATTTTGATTAAAATTATTGTCATATGCATAAAAAAAAAGATCTCATTGGAAAGACCATCCGTAATGAGTTAAAACATAGGATTTTACACGTAGGAAATTTGAGAAATATCTTTCACAACTAGGACCGAAATAACACTGCGCGAAACTGGAAAATTTTATCGAGCACAGAAAGCTGCTGAGGCATGTAGGAATTAGCGTCAGCGACCAGAGTATTGGCGCCAGACATTTAACTGTAGCGCCAGACGACAGGCTTGTCGCCAGGCGCTACAGCTAAAACCTGGCGCCAAGCTCTGTTTGCTGGCGCCAAATTCTTCCAATATCGAGCCAGAAATATGCGTTCTAATTTCGACCAGTTTTTCGCATTGTTTGCTCAATCCTACTTCCGGATTGAGTTTTTCTCACTTTTCTAAAACCCATATATGTTCTACATATGGACATAACCCTCTAGGAATTCATGCTCCATCTACCTGATTGAACGCTCTGAGCAACAAAGGGTACATCCGAGAATGTTGAATTCACCAAACCATGGAAGCGAGTTTTTCTAAAACTCGCGGTGTCCCATCCACTCGCGCCAACTCTTCACGGTTAGGCTTCCGCGCGGTGCATCCGGACAATTAACCATGGACCCTCTATTGACTAAACCATATCTCGAACTTTAGAGAACTAGAGCCATGGTTAGGTTGCAAACTCATTGCATCATATTGTGCCTACTTGACTAATTGTGCATTATTTGTTGTGCATATATGTTTTCTTAACTGTTTGTTTGACTTGTGTTGAGATTAAATAAATTAATGACTTAAAGAACTTTGCCTAATTAATTAATTAATTAGAGTCAATAAAGTCTAATTTTTTAATCAGAATTAACCTAGTACGACTTTAGGCATACCCCTGTTGATTAATAACACCGAAAACAGTCCCTGATTGAAGCTCCAACATTGGTGCCAAAGTCTGGACTGCAGCGCCACTCTGTGGAATTTGGCGCTTGGCGACAACTCTGTCGTCTAGCGCTACACTACACAGTGCGACGCCAGTCCTGTTGTTTTGCCGACGGTTCGGATTATTGATTGAGTCATCACCTAGTGTCTAATTAACCCGTTTGCTAATTAATTCGGTTAAATTTCGCCGTCTATAACACTTTGTCGAGTCATTAATAGAGTCTAGGCACTAAGTCCCATGGTCTTACTGATGAGTGGCATTTATGCCACTCTTTTATCCTTTTTCTCTAAGGATTCTCCCCTCATTTGCACTTGTTTGACCCTTTTTCTAAGCATTTTTACTTAGTTTTGCTTCCTCTTTTCTTTCTCCTTTATCTTCCCTTTTCTTAGTCTTCTCGCTTTGTTCTTATTGTGATTTTCATGCTTATGCTTTGTAGGAACCATCGGGATTTTCAAGAGGAGGAAGCTAAACTCAAGGGAAGCTGGAGGAAGCATGATTCATAAGAGGTTCGGCCGAACCTCCTGAAGGTGTGGCCGAACCAAGGTGTGGCCGAACCTGCTCAGTGGTTCGGTCGAACGTTGAGGCAGGGGCAAGATGAAATTTGGTAGTTTTGTAGGAGTGGCCGAACCACAGGAGTTCGACCAGACCAGGATCAGGGAGGTTCGACCGAATCTACCCATGGTTCGGCCAAACCTACCCTGTAGTCCGGCCGAACCTACCCTGTAGTCCGGCCGAACCTTCCCATTTGTTCGGTCGGACCTCTCCTTTTATCAGCTGGCTCTGTACGGACTATATAAGTCCCATCTTAGAACGTTTTGAAGATTAGATTAACTTAGTTTTAATTTTTCTACATTTTAGCTAAATCTAGAGAGAGAAACACTATTAGTTTTCATTGGTAGAGAGAGAAAGTGTGGTTTTCTTCATTGATGAACTTGGATTTTGAAGAAGGAGTTTTGTTCAATCCTTTGTAGACCTTCATCTTCAATTAATGAGCAATCTCTTACTCTTTCTCTTTACCTTTGTTTTTTATTTTGCTTATTTCCTTTGATTTTTCTTCTTTGCTTATTAATCATGTTGATGCTTATTGATTTAATGATTGATATTGTTTTCAATATGATTTGTGAGTAGTCACCTAGCCAAGGGTGTGGGGATGGTGTAGTTGCTAATTGTTCATGCTTATAATGTTGGGGTTATGTTAATGGTGATTAAAGTCTTTGCATGCTTGATATTCTTTGGTCTTTCTTGCAAGTGCACATTGTTAGTTGATCAAAGATGAGTCTTTACTAACAAGTAACGGAAGTTGACTTAGTTGATATTCATTACTATCGATAATTCTTTGTTTGCACCTTCTAATATATGGTTCTAATGTGGAAACATAGAGGCTATGTTAGGAGAAACCAATTAACCCCGAAAGGCGGTTAGATTGGACCCCTTTACTTCGGTATTCATGCATGTTTAGTTTACCATTGATATGCTACTTTGTTATTGCATGATCAAGCGTCAACTTCACCTACCCATTTCCCTTGGTGCCTAGCTATATTAATTTTAATCCATTTCGTTCTTAGTTTAACCTTCTAGTTATTCACACTTCTTGTTCCGAGATAGCTTAGACCCTAGGTAATGAATGCAGTGCTTAAGCATTTCTCCCTGTGGTTCGACCCCTCTATTTACCATATACACGTATTAGGTCAGTAGAGCGTTATAAATTCATTTGATTTAGGTGTAGTCGCTCAACGACACGATTATTGCCTTGTCAAATTGGCGCCGTTGCCGGGGAGACGGTTTCCATTGCTATTTCATTGCTTGTTTGAGACTATCTCATCTTTATTTGTTAGTGTTTGCTACTTTTGTTACTTGTCAGTGCTTACGTTCTTCTTAGCTTTGTTGTATGAACAGAGGACGAACCCGCTCAAGATCTTTGATTCCCATCGATCCAGAGCTAGAGAGGTCTTTGTCCCTACTTCGAAGAGAAGCAAGAGCAAGGAGTAGAAATTCCCACACTCCAACAAGAGGAGTAAGAGAATTAGAAGATACTCCACCCTCTTCACCCTCAAGTGAAGAATTAGATAGCCCTAAATCATCTTCGAGTTTAGAAATCAACCCTTTCTCAACCTATAAGTTTGAGAGTGAAGAAGGTTCTAAAATGGGAGAGAATACGCCTTTGAGTCGTCTTGGGGCCCCCGAAGCTTTTAGAGCGCAAAGTGGGATCTTAACTCATACTACTCAAGCCAACAATTTCGAAATCAAGCCTAATTTGATTGCCTTGATTGAGAGGAAACAATTCTCGGGTGGAAAGTTTGAGAGTCCTCATGAGCACCTAAAAGAGTTTGAGAAATATTATGACACAATAAAGGCCAATGGAGTGACTCAAGAATATATTGGCCTCAAAATGTTTTCATTTTCGCTAATTGGGAGAGGTCTAGAATGGCTAGAGAAGGAGGTGCCCCCTAATTCTCTCACAACATGGGACCAAGTGACTACGGCTTTCTTGAGGAGGTTTTATAACCATAGGAAGACCGCCGAGGCTCGGTCTTTGATTCAAGGTTTTCGCCAAAAGAGTGGTGAGTCTCTAAGTGCGGCATGGGAACGATACAAAGAGCTTCAACGTCAATGCCCACACCATGGGATACCCAAGTATCAACTCATTCACACTTTCTATGGAGGTCTCACACCTCAAGGAAGAACAAGCCTAGACGCCGCGGCCGGTGGTCAAATCATGAACAAAGGAGAGCATGAAGTGGAGTGTATTATAGAGGAGGCCGCAAAGCACTATGATGATTGGTACGAAGGAGAAAGGGATGCTACTTCTAGCAAGGGTGTTTATGCATTGGAGCAAGCCTAATTAACATTTCTACCCAAATCTCCAAAATGACCAAGCAAATGGATGAATTGATGAAAGAAAGGTCCAACCTCATGGTAATACCTCCCCTTCAATTAAGGGAGGCAATGGTATGGATACTTCCTCCCCCTCTTCTTACAATACAATGCCCCAAGGATGCATGTTTTGTTCTAATTGTGAAACCTATGATCATGATACCTCTCATTGTGTATATGCTTGTGAAGTTCAACCCCCTACCCATGAACATGATGGTAATATGGAAAATGTCAATGCTATGAATTTTGCTCCTAGAATGGGAAATGTAGGAAACTTGAGGCCAAACTCCAAGCAAATGGGGAATTGGAATCAAGGTGGAAACCGTGGTTGGAACCAAAGTGGTGGTGGTTATGATAACCAATACCATGGTGGGGGAGGCCCTTCCAATTTCAATGGAAGAGGCTACTCTAACCAAAGGGGGTATGGTAATCAAAACCAACAACCTAATTCCCGATACCATGACCATCAAAATCAAAATTTTGGTGACCAAGGTAACATGGGAAATAATCAACAAAGCAATGTTCCTAACCAAGGCACCGGAGGAAATAGGGGCCAATGTGTTTCTAACTATGCCCAAACTAATAGGCCTCCGGGTTTCCATGAACCCCAACTTCCTCCACCTCAACAACCTCTTCAACTTGAAGCCCCTCCAATAGATCCCGTGATGGCTAAATTAGATGCTCTTTTAAAAATGCGTGAGGAAGATCAAAAGAAACATGAAGAGGCCCAAAACTGAACCAATGCTCATATGAAAATGCTTGAGACCCAAATTGCTCAACTTGCATCTAATTCATCCCCTTCTTCTTCTTCTTCTTCTTCTTCTTCTTCTTCTTCTTCTTCTTCTTCTTCTTCTCATATCCCAAGTCAAGGAGTCAACCCAAAACCTTTGTATGCCGTGACAACAAGGAGTGGGAAGGTAGTAGGGAGTGAACCTTTAATTGAGGAAGAACCCCAAGAAGAGGTGGAGTTAGAGAATGAGGGTGAAAAACCCAATGAGCCATTGAGTGTTGAAAAGGAAAAACATGTTGAGGTGCCCAAGGAAAAAGAAGCCACCCCCTTGCCCCTAAATCGCCAACCTAGAGAGGAGAAGCTACCCTTTCCACAACGATTTGTGAGAGCTAAACTTGATGCCCAATTCGGGAAGTTTTTGGAAGTCATTAAGAATTTGCATATCTCCGTCCCTTTTGTTGATGTTATGAAGCAAATGCCCCACTATTCCAAATTTTTGAAAGATCTTTTGAGTGGGAGAAGGGAGTGTGAGACGGTGATTTTGACCGCCAATTGTAGTGCAATTCTTTCCAACAAACTACCTACCAAATTGAAAGATCCGGGTAACTTTTCCATCCCTTGTTCTATCAATGGCATTGAATTTGATAAAGCCTTGTGTGATTTAGGAGCAAGTGTGAGTCTCATGCCCTATTCCGTCTACCAAAAGCTTAGTGTAGGAAACCTCTCTCCCACTAACATTACTCTCCAACTAGCGGACCGTTCCGTTAAGTTCCCCATGGGCAAAGTTGAGGACATTCCCCTTAGGGTAGGAAAGTTCACATTCCCCGTGGATTTCTATGTGCTAGAGATGGATGAGGATGAGAGGATTCCTATAATTTTGGGTAGGTCATTTCTAGCTACTTCTAGAGCTATCATCGATGTGAAGGAGGGGAAGGTATTCTTAAAAATTGACAATGATTCTATTGAGTTTGATTTGAATAATGTCATGCAACAACCCTCCTCAAGTGGTGAATGCTTTAGGGTAGATGTTCTTGATACGGTTCTTGATGAATTTTCTCGCTCCCACTTGCATGCTACTAATGATCCTCTTGAAAGTGTGTTGTTGAATGAATCAAATATAGGTACTCACAATGAAGACATACAATTCTATGAGAATTTGCTTGAGGAAAGCAAGAAGGAGTGCAAGCGCGCGAGCTTGGAAGAAGAGGCTCCTTACATTCATGACCTCTTTCAAGTTGAAGAAAGAGAAGAGAGCCCCAATGGTAAGGGAGCACCAAAGGTACACTTGAAACCTCTACCTTTGGGCTTGAGGTATGCATTTCTTGGTCCCGATGAGTCTTTCCCCGTGATTGTAAATTATAACCTAACGGAGGAGCAAACCTCCCTCTTGATCAATGTTTTGAGAAAACACAAGAAAGCTTTGGGTTATACCATTGATGATATCAAAGGTATTAGTCCATCTTTATGTATGCACAAAATTGATCTAGAGGGAGATGCCAAACCCTTAGGCAAAGGCAAAGAAAGCTTAACCCTTCCATGCAAGAGGTTGTGCGGAAGGAAGTGGCTAAGCTACTTGATGCGGGAATTATTTACCCAATTGCTCATAGTGATTGGGTATCTCCCGTGAAAGTTGTGCCTAAGAAAGGGGGCATGACGGTAGTGAAAATTGATCATGATCAACTAGTACCCACTAGACTTGTTACCGGTTGGCGCATGTGTATTGACTATCGCCAACTTAACACAAGTACATGCAAAGATCATTTTCCACTACCGTTCATTGATCAAATGTTGGAAAGGCTTACAAAGCATTCCTTTTATTGTTTCCTTGATGGTTACTCGAGATTTTTCCAAATTCCGATTGACCCCAAGGATCAAGAGAAGACGACTTTCACATGCCCCTACGGTACTTATGCGTATCGTAGGATGCCTTTCGGGCTTTGTAATGCCCCCGCAACATTCCAACGTTGTATGATGTCCATTTTTAGTGATATGATTGAGGATGAGATAGAAGTCTTCATGGATGACTTCTTCGTTGGAGGAGCCACCTATGAAGATTGTCTATCTTATTTATCTCGTTGCTTAGAAAGGTGTGAGAGGGCTAACCTCGTGTTGAATTGGGAAAAGTGCCACTTTATGGTGGAAAGTGGGATTTTTCTTGGGCACAAAATTTCCCATGCCGGCATTGAGGTTGATAGAGCCAAGGTTGAGGTCATCGAAAAACTTCCTCCCCCACCAACGTGAGGGAAGTAAGGTCTTTTCTTGGCCATGTCGGGTTCTATCGGCGCTTTATTAAAGATTTTTCAATGATCGCTAAGCCTCTCACATCCCTATTGCAACAAGATAAGGAGTTTGTGTTTGATGATGCTTGTCATAAGTCCTTTTGTAGGTTGAAAGAAGCCCTTTGCACCGCTCCTATTGTCCAAGGTCCGGATTGGTCTCTTTCATTTGAGCTCATGTGCGATGCAAGCGACGAGGCCATTGGATCGGTTCTTGGACAACGAAAGGATGGGAAACTTCATGTCATACATTATTTGTCTAAAACTCTCAATGATGCCCAACGAAACTACACAACAACCGAGAAGGAGTTCCTAGTGGTTATCCATTCATTCGAGAAGTTTAGAACCTACCTCATTGGTTCTAAGACAATTGTGTATACCGACCACTCGGCTCTCAAATATTTGATAGGGAAGAAGGAAGCTAAACCAAGGTTGTTGAGATGGGTTTTAGTCCTCCAAGACTTCGATTATGAGATGAGAGACAAGAAGGGAGCCGAGAATGTGGTGGTGGATCACCTCTCAAGGTTGGGCGGTGCAAGGTTTGAAGATGATGGCTTGCCAATAGAGGACGCTCTAAGAGATGATGTGCTTTATGTCCTTGAAGTGAAATCGGAGCCGTGGTATGCGGATATTGTGAATTACTTAGCTTGTAGTGCCATACCGCCGGATTTCACTTCGCAACAACGTCGAAAACTCAAGCATGAGGCCAAGAGATACATTTGGGATGATCCCATTTTATTGAAAAGAGGGGTCGATGGTTTGTTGAGGAGATGCGTCCCCAACGACGAGGTTCAAAGTGTTCTCCATATGTGCCACTCTTCTCCTTGTGGTGGGCATATGAGTGCTCAAAAGACCGCCTCAAAGATCCTTCAATCTATGCTCTTTTGGCCTTCTCTATTCAAGGATGCGTGGATATTTGTCAAAACTTGTGATAGATGTCAACGGATGGGGAATATTTCTAGAAGGGATGAAATGTCGCAAAACCCCATCCTTGAGCTTGAAGTTTTTGATGTGTGGGCTATAGACTTCATGGGCCCTTTCATTTCTTCACATGGGAACAAGTATATTTTGGTCGCCGTTGACTATGTGTCTAAGTGGGCGGAGGTCGTGGCTT
Organism: Chenopodium album; assembly: GCF_948465745.1. NCBI lineage: Eukaryota > Viridiplantae > Streptophyta > Magnoliopsida > Caryophyllales > Amaranthaceae > Chenopodium > Chenopodium album. Next base: position 41,034,801 of record NC_137839.1, read on the forward strand.
CTCCAAGAATGACTCTAAGGTGGTGGTCAATCTTTTCAAGAAAATGATCTTCCCGAGATTTGGTGTTCCAAGAGCAATAATTAGTGATGGGGGATCGCATTTCAAGCACCACACCTTCGTTCGACTACTTGATAAGTATGGGGTGTCTCACAAGCGAGGACTTGCTTACCACCCTCAAATGAGTGGTCAAGCGGAGGTCACCAATAGAGAGCTCAAGGTGATTTTGGAGAAGACGGTTGCTAGGAAAAGGAAGGATTGGTCCTCCAAACTCATTGATTCACTATGGGCTTATATGACCGCCTTCAAAACTCCAATAGGGACCACTCCCTATTTCGGGGGTTTTTGTCCCTTGGGAGAGTTACAACACTGAAACTGGATTCGACTGAGGATGCCTGTACCTGCAAAGCAAACGGACCGCCGGATGGTCGGTGGTCCGCCTCCGAAGATTAAGTTAGTAAACGTTCGGAAATAAAACGTGCGGAAGTAAAGTTTATCTGCTCGGATTCCGAGCTCAGGTAAAGTGTTGTGTGTTCCTTAAAAACGACAGCTCTGTGGTAAGTGACGTGTTGTCTCGTATTGTGTGTATATTCTCTCTCCTTTTTTCTGTGTTTTTTCACTTGTCTGTCATAAATGCCAGAATATCCCTATTTATAGGGTCCTTTTCAAAAGTGTGCCCCTCCTAGGATCTTGGTGACCTAGGAATTAGGTCACGCCGTTTTGCGGCGCCTCGGGATTTGGGCCTTTAGAAGGCTGCCATCCCAGGGCCAATTGCCTTAGTGACACATGTCACTGTGCCCAAAAGGATTCTGAAGCACCTTTTGAGTGACACGTGTCGCAACCAGAATGGTCCCTGCTGGACCTTCAGTCCACGTAGGACGGAGAAGAGTCCACCCTCCACGTGTCATCATTCCATAGGTCCAAATGGCACCTATATGGAGGAAACGTGGCGCTTTCTGATTGGGCCACCTGGCCGGGTATAAAATACCCAAATCATTTGCCCCTCACAGGGGTCACGTGCATTGCACGTGACTCTTGTGACAGGTGTCGGTATCTGAGTGATCAGATTCAAAAATTACTAGGGGGAAAAATTAGGGTTTTACCCCCCTATAAATAGTGAGGTTTGACCCCCCCCCCCCCCTTAGATTCACACATTTGCGAATCTCTAGAAAATCTTGGACTTTTTAACTTAGAGAATCTCAAAATTCCCAAAGTGTTTTAACTTTTCAGGCATCCGACACTCGGCCAATTGTCCGACTGTTCTTCAGCACACCAAGCGTCTTTCACCCTTCTTCTAAAGGTAACGCCTGTTTTTTCATTTACTTTTCATTTTTTCTTGGTTTTCGAAAAATGGCTCCCCAATTGCATGCGGCACGACGTAGGATAGTGATTAGCCGGTCACCAGGGACGGCTGAATCTAGAACTAGCAGTGCCAAATGCTTGGCCAACGACCCTGCTTTGCGAACTTCTCCGAATCCGACCGTTTCCGTGTCTGTGCAGGACACTATGGCCAGAACCAAAAGAACGGCAAGGCAGTGTAGCTCCGATGGAGTGTTCTACCATTCGGATGGGTCGACTGTTTATTCAGACGGCTCAATAAGAGTGCCTCGAAGTGAGCTGTCGGAACATCCTGACAGCCCTCCTTATCTTCCTCCTACCCCCCCTATTACCATTCGCCCACATCTAGTGGAACTCCCAGTGATGGAATCCTGGGGGAGGCGGATGAAGAATATCAACCCGGGCCTTCTGGACAGGCGCCGGAAGAGAGTCTAGGGGAGGACCCCGCTGGCATCAGTCGGCGGTCCCCTAGCTCTGATAAGAGCTCTGATGACGAGTCGGCCTCGTCATCTTCTTCAGAGAATGCCTCCGTAACTTCAGAGGAGGCTAGATCAAATATAGATTATGCCAGAGAGTCTCTGGCAGTGGATAGGGGGGAAAGCTGGGCCGAGCCGAGCGCTTCCAGGCGCTTGGAGAGAGCCCCCTACTATCAGCATGTTCCGCCAGGCAGGCGGAGCGCCATGGCATCCGGCCTTGCCAATTTTAGGCGCAAGGTCGTCCTAGGCTATGGCTACACTTTGTCGGTCCCTAACGAGGGCGACACCATAACCTGGCCGAGTCTGGCCAGCTATCAGGACAAAGCATTTGGCTGCTATGAAGCGGCCTTCCAGGCCGGCCTCCGCTTCCCTCTCCATCCGGCCGTGGAGAGGATCTTGGACGGATACCAACTGGGTATCTGGCAACTTGTACCCAACTCCTGGATCAATATTTTGGGGTACGTTGTCGCCTGTGAGATGCTGCAGGTGGAGGCGAGCTTTGAAGCGTTCGCCCACATGCACTATCTGAGCAGGGCGCCTGCTAGGGGCGGTGAGGGCTGGTACACCTTGACCACTTGCAAGGGGTACATGATGGCTGTTGGCAAAGAGAACAAGTGGAAAGACTGGAGGACTAAGTTTTATATAGTCAAGTCTGTCGACAGCTGCTTGAACCAAAAGTATAACAGGTGGAATAAGGATCCACCTCTCCTAGCAGGCAGGAGCGCATTGCCGCCTATTCCCAGGCGGGCAAAGGAGGAGATCATGGACGCGGGGTTGTTTACCGTGTCCGTGCGGACGAATGATGAGGGGGACAAGGAGATCACCCCTCAATGTTATCTCCCTTTGTACAAGTGGTTTGAAGAAGGAACATTCTTAGCCGCCTGTGGGCTAAATTCTGAGATGCCGAGAGGTAGTCGGCCGTCTATTTTATATGCAATTTACTTTTGCTTTTCAGTACTTGTTTAATGATGCTAATACTTGTTCATTTTTGCAGATAAAGCAATGGAGAAGCTCTCGGCTACAAGGAAGCCGGCTGTATCTGCTGCTCGATACAGGTCGAATGTCCTAAACAGGGCAGAAGCAACCACTCACACCAAAGTGGACGAGCAGAAAACTGGCGGCACCTCCAAGGTAGGAAATTGTTATACTTTCATTTCTGACCAATATTAAATTTGCCCGAATGATTTCTAACTGGCGTTTATCTTGCGTTGATGTAGGGTACGCCTTCCAAATCTCCTTCAAAACCATCCGACCCTAAGGTCCAAAAGACAAGGGCGGGTGATGTGAGCGCATCCGGCAAGGGCGGCCGGAAGCACATTGCTCATAAGCCCAAGAAGGGCCCAGACGCCTCTTCTCTCGAAGCTGAAAAGGAGATCAGCAAACCGGATGCCTAGAGGGCATCGAAGGGTGGCTTCAAGCAACCCACCGCTGCTGTCGGCTCAGCAGGAGAGAGGAGGAGTCTGGGGAGAGAGGAGGAACCGAAGGACGACGGTAAAAACCATTTGTCTTTATTGTTCTTCCAAATATACTTGTGTTATTTTTCTAACTTTCTTTCCTTCTCAGTTCCTGTGTAGAGGCCGACTGTAATCCAGATGGCCAAGTCCATGCTGAGGGCGGTTGATCCTGACGACAAGGCGTCTGTCAGAGGAGTCGGCACCCTGGACTTGGATGGCATCCTGGGGATTCTCTGCGAGGTATGAGTCTTAACTTAAGCAACTCTTTTTTTTTTTATCCGCCTGGTTTTAACCATTCGGCTATTTTTGCAGGCCATGCTGCGCGTCCAAGGGCTCAGGCAACCCCTCAAGGAGAAATCCAAAGAGGTAACAGTCGCTAAAGCTCGGGCCGAGTCCGCCTTGGATCAAGCTCAATTTGATATTGCTCAGAATGAGTATCTGACGCTTGATATGATGTATTCGCAGGCGGAAGCCAACATGCAGGTGAAGAAGGACTTGGACTCGGCCCGCCTGCGCATCACTTCCCTTAAGAAAGAAATTACAAATCTTAAGGAGAAGCTCGAGCCTCTTCAAGATGCCAAAGAAGAGGCCGAGAGAGCCAAGTAGAAGGTGGGCCGCCTGGAGCAGCGCCTCAGCAACCAGGAGCACCAGCTGAAGTCCAAGTTTGAGTCCGTGGCTGAGCAAGAGAGAGAGGCTCTTGTTAAGCAAATGATGAGCGATTATGATGCCATCATGCGGGACACTTGGGCGGCTGTGCAGCCGGACTCAGACTATCAGACTTGGAAATCCAAGTTTGATGAAGCCAGCAAAGCATTCGACGCTCGTCTTATTGAAGAGGCTGAGAATGCTGCGACCGAGGAAAGCTCTGGGTCCGACTCTTCTGGGGAGTCGTCCTCTGGTGGTGAGGAGGAAGATCAGGCGGAGGAGCAAGAGAAAAATGATGAAGAGCAGCCGAAGGACAACAGGCCGGCTGCCAATGAAAAGGCTCTCCCCTGATCACTTAAGCTTTTTATTTTTTCTGTTTCTGCGGCCGAATGGCCAAGTACTTTGTTTTTCCGGCCTGCGTGCCGAGTATTTGTATCTTTACCGACCGAGGGGTCGGGTAATTTGACAATCTGGTGACGATTGGTCTTTTTTAATTTGAATCATTCGGCCATTTGGCTGAAGTTATCCATATTCTGTCCTTTGAATTTTTCATTGCATGTTTTTGGCTAAGTATTATAACCTGTATAGCATGCGAATGTTCTTGCCCCTGGACGGATGTCGAGTGGTTTCGGTTTTTGGATTGATTGACTTAGAAATTGTTGATACTTAGAAAGTATTTATGGTTTCTAAGTCAATCAATCACTATAGTGATTGCCCCAAACCACGCGGCAGACGTCATCCAGAATTGGCAAACATAAGTGTTTATTCGGCCATTGGCTCGAACTAAACTCAAATTTCCAACTTAGCTAATTTGCTAAGGGGAAATCTCCGCCTGTTCTGCCCCATAAGCAAAAACAGGCGCCTTCGGCCATAGGCCTCTTTGAGATTAAATGCTAAGTTTGTAACTTAACCAATAATTGTCCGCCTGTCTTGCCCCATAGGCAAGGATTAGGCGTCATCCAGCCAATAGCCTCAATAAGTGCTAAGTAGTTAACTTAACTCGTATATTAATCAAATATTCCGCCTGTTTTGCCCCTGAGCAATAACAGGCGCATCCGACTTCATGCCTCGCTTAGCCTCTACTTATGAAACAATGACCATTTCTGAACTGCGCTAGAAAAGATAGAAAATTCAGGTCTTTTAGATTTCACTTTCGATTAAAACAAACGACTGCGAATGCTGCCTTAGCATTCGGTAGGGCCGCTTGATATATTCGTAGAGCAATGTGCCACCCAAATGGGAGATGCTTCTCCTCGACGAATTCGCCCGAATGGACGTCGCCGGTTATCTGACTCATGTTGGAGCAGACGGTCATACTCATGTTGGAGTAGACTGTGACCATTCGGTCTCTTTTTGTTTATTAACATCCGGCCATGGGCCTCATCATGATTTTATCTGGCCTTAGGCCTCTTAAATGATCAAGTAAATATTCGTCAAGTGTTGGTATAAACTTGATGAATTTCGTAGGAACGACTGTTCTGAAACAATCGGCTCCTTCAGAGGGATTGGGGCGTCTGCTGTTGGGATAGACGCTTTCCAAACAGATTGGTCGTCTGTTTTGTATACAGGCGACACTAAGAAACTTAAATAAAAAGACAAGTTGGGAAATGAAGGCATACTCATTAACAAAACTTGAGATTACAAAATTGAGGTCTTTTCATTCGTACTTAGAAGTAGTACTTTTTCAAGTTGTCTACATTCCAAGTTCTAGGCAGCTGCCTGCCGTCTGGGTCTTCCAGGCGGTAGGTGTCGTCTCTTACTTCCTCATAGATTCGGTAGGGGCCTTCCCAATTTGGGGTTAGCTTTCCCTGTTCATTCGCCCTACCGACTGCCTCCATTTTCTGTAGCACAAAGTCCCCCTCTTTGAGAGGATGTTTGTGTACTCTTTTGTTGTAAGCCCGAGTCATTCTCAGACGGTATATCTCATGGCGCAAGGCAGCATTGCCCCTGCGCTCTGGTAGTGAGTCCAATGCTAGGCGCATGGCCTCCCAGTTCGCCTCTTCATCATACAACATGATTCGAAGAGTCGGCTCATAGTGCTCAATGGGCAGAACAACTTCTGCTCCATACACCATAAGGAATGGGGTTTCTCCAGTTGCCCCTTTAGCAGTCGTTCTGATGGACCAGAGGACGTGTGGTAATTCATCCGCCCAAAGGCCACCAACCCGCTCAATTTTCTTTTTAATCCCGTCTGAGATTAACTTGTTGAAGGCTTCGACCTGGCCGTTTGCTTGCGGCCGGCCGACTGATGCAAAGAAACTTGAGACCCCCTGGTCTCCTAGCCAAGTCTTGAGTTGAGGCGTCTCAAATTGAGGACCATTGTCAAAAACCATAGACATGGGCACCCCGAAACGACTGATTATATTCCTCCAGATGAAGGAAATGACGTCTTTAGTTTTGATGTTTTTGACTGCCTCCGCCTCTACCCACTTGGTAAAGTAATCCACAGCCACCAATATATAGCGCTTGCCGCCTAGTGCAGTCGTATATGGCCCAAGAATGTCCACGCCCCATTTGGCAAAGGGTATTGGGCTGTGGATGGTCGTCAGGTCTGTAGCCGGACGATGGATGAGCTTTCCAAACTTTTGGCACTTGTCACATTTTTTCACCATTTCCATGGCTTCCGACTCCAGGGTTGGCCAGAAGTAAAGCCGCCTGGCCTTGGCCGCGAGGGCTCTGCCGCCTATATGGGAGGCGCAGAATCCCGAATGCAACTCTTCGAGGACTTCCTTCCCCTTCTCAGGGGTAACACACTTCAACAGGGGTTTCAAAAAGCCAGCCCTGAAGAGTTCTCCTTGTCGCAACTCAAAGTTAGCTGCTCGCTTTTTCAGAACAGCCGCCTCCTGTTGTGAGTCAGGGAGCGTGCCGTCTGCAAGATAGGCCCGGATGCTGTCCATCCAGGTTGAGCTTCGGTCAAGAATTCCAATGGGGTCTTCCTCAGATATACTTCTTTTTTCCATGACCTCCCAGAAAACTGACCGAGGCGTTTCACAGGAGGCGGATGATGCCAGCTTGGACAGAGCATCCGCCTGATTGTTTGAAGACCTGGGCACTTGGGTTAGATGGAATTCTTCAAGTGTCCCAACTTCATCCTTGACCGCCTGCAAGTATTTAATCATGGCCGGATGAGTGGCCTCGTACGTCCCATGGACTTGGAGTACGACCAGTTGTGAATCCGAGCAGGCGTCAATTTTCTTTGCCCCTGCTGCCTTACAGTACCGAATGCCAGCAAGCAGGGCTTCATACTCGGCCTCATTGTTAGAGACCTGGAACTTGAACCGTAGTGCATACTCGTACTTGTCTCCCTCAAGAGACTGACAGATAATCCCTGCACCACAGCCGTTGATAGTGGAGCTCCCATCCACATACACTTTCCAAACCTGGTCTGTATTGTCCGGAACAATCGGCCTTGTCATTTCGACAATAAAGTCAGTGAAAGCTTGTCCCTTTATTGCCTTCCTTGGTTCGTAAGTGATTTCTAGTCCTTGCATTTCAATCGCCCATTTGAGCATTCGTCCAGAAGACTCCAAGGTTGTGAGTGGCCGCTTGATCGGCTGGTCAGTATAGACCACTACCGCATGTGCCAAGAAGTAGGGTTTCAATTTCTTGATGGCCATGTAAAGGGCGAGACCAAATTTTTCAACCAGAGTTCCTGAGAACATGGCTGATGAAATAGACCGGGAGCTGAGTGTCGTCTCTTTCAGGTAGGAGAACAGCGCTGAGGGCATGATCGGAGACGGCCAAGTACATGAAGAACGTCTCTTTGGGCAGAGGGCTAACAAGCCTCGGCGAAGATTGCAAATGAGTCTTTAATTTTTAAAAGGCCGCCTCTGCGTCATCCCCCCATTCAAAGTTTGTCTTCTTTTTTATTGCCTGGAAAAAGTAGAGGCACTTGTCGCCTGACAGACTGAGGAATCTCCTCAAGGCCGCCAGGCAACCTGTTAGTTTCTGAACTTCCTTCACAGTACGGGGCGACTTCATGTCGATTACCGCCTGTATTTTCTCAAGGTTGGCCTCTATTCCCCTTTGGTCAATCAAAAATCCGAGAAACTTCCCAGACTCAACACCAAAGACACACTTTTTTGGGTTAAGCATGACCTTGTGCCGCCTGAGTGTGGCGAATGTTTCTCGGAGATCAGCAAGGTGATCCGCCTGTTGTTTGGATTTGACTATCATGTCATCGATGTACGCCTCTACATTCCTTCCGATTTGATTGATGAAGACCGTATTTATCATTCGTTGGAAGGTAGTAGGCGCATTCTTCAAACCAAACGACATCACCGTATAACAGAACAACCCCTGATCAGTGACGAATGCCGTCTTTTCTTGATCTTTTTTCCATAGGGGGATCTGATGGAATCCTGAATAGGCGTCCATGAAACTCATCAGGGCATGTCCGGCTGTTGAATCGACAAGACTGTCGCTCTTAGGCAATGGATAGCTATCCTTTGGACATGCCTTGTTGAGGTCTGTGTAGTCAACACACATCCGCCAAGTTCCATTCGGCTTTTTTACTAACACAACGTTAGCTACCCACTCAGGGAAATTGCACGGCCGAATGAACTTGGCATCTAACAACTTTTTTTACTTCGGCAGCTGCCGCCTGACTTCTTTCTTCGCCGTGGTTTCTTTTCTTTTGCCGGATGGGCTTCTTTTAAGGATCCACGACGAGCTTGTGGACAGCGAGATCCGGGCTGATGCCTAGAATCTCTTCCACTTCAAAGGCAAAGATTTCTTTGAATTCCCTCAGCAGCTGGTGAAGGCTTTCACCCAGCTTTGCAAAAGCAATCGTCCCCACCTTAACAGTTCGCTCTGGACGGCTGTCATCCAGAGGGATATCAATGTGTTCACCAGCAGGCTGGGGACGAAGATCATCCAACCGTTCCCCGGTCAGTGATTGCTATTGCTTTTCTTTTTTGACCACCACCAGCTGATCAGTCTTTCTTTTCTTTCCGGCTGGTGGGGCCCACTGTTCTTCCTCGACATCGTTGAGGTTGATTGTTTGCTTGCCCCGACCGGATGCTACGGCCGCGGGCTTGACGTCCGAGAGGTAACATTCTCGGGCCGTCTTTTGGTCCCCATTAAGGGAACCGACTGTTCCATCATCCTTCTCATACTTGAGTAGCATGAGAGCAGGGATGATGACGGCCTTACACTCATTAAGAGTGGGACGGCCAAAGATGAGGTTGTAAGCCGTGAGCTCTTCAACCTTTAGGAAACGGATGGTCATGTGCCGACCGTCTCCCCTGCTTCCCAGGCGGACAGGTAGGTCAATTCGTCCGACTGGGTGCACAAGTCCTCTCCCAAACCCAACAAGGGTGTGGGTGACCTCCATCATGCTATCCGGTTTGTACTTGAGATTGGCTAAGCATTTGAGGCTGATGAGGTCAGAGGAGCTTCCTGTGTCAATCAGAATTCGGCCCACCAGCTGGTTGGCAACCTTGCACTCAATGACAACAGGGTCATCATGCGGACGATGGACTTTGCCTCTGTCCTGCTCGGTGATGACAACTTTAGGGAAGGTGGATGCGCTTGATGCATCCCCCGCCTCAAAAGAATTGACAATCTTTCTTAGATGGTCCTTGGTACCCCGAATGGTCGGGCCACCACCGGCAAATCCGCCTGCTATGGTGTACACCGGCTCTTCATCAGTTTCGGCACTCACAGCAGGCTGGGAGTCTTCTTCTTGGACTACCCCGGATTTGCTTTTGAAGTCACTTTGGACTTCACATAGGACTTCAGCTGTCCTTTGTCGGCCAGACGGTCGAGCTCCCGCTTGAGACTAAAGCAGTCGTTCGTGTCATGGCCAACATCCTCATGGAAATGGCAATGCTTGTTCTAGTTCCGATTTTCAGCGGAACCTTTCATAGGAGTCGGCTTTTCAAGAGTTAGCCGATCCTTAATTTCCAAGAGGATGGAGCAGCAATCCTTGTGGAATTCGTACCTTGGGACGTACGGTTTCCACTCCTTTTTCTTCTTCTGGGCCGGTTGATCAGAGTTATCAATGGCCCAGACTTGCTTTTTCTTTTTGCTCTCTTCTGGCTTAGGGGCCGGCTGAGCAGGCCGACTCTCTTTCTGTCGGTCGGACTTCTTATGGTCCGACTGCTTATTGGAGGAGCAGAGTTCGGTCGCCTGTATATAGGCTTCCGCCTCTCGCAAGGCTCCTTGCAGAGTAAAGATTTGTTTGCGGACGAGTTCGTACTTAAAAGTAGACCCGTCCTTCAGACCCTTGAAGAAGTCTGTGAAGGCGACCTCATCAGACAGCACATGAATCTGGATTCGGACCAGATTGAACCGCCTGACGTAGGAACGCAAACCTTCTCTATCTCCCTGCTGCACATTGCCCAAGTCAAGACTTGTCTTTTTGGCAGGGATGTTCATAGAGATGTTTGATGCAAACAAGAACACAAGCGTCTTGAAGCTATTTATGCAACCAGCCGGCAGATTGCCAAACCACTGCTGGGCTATGCCCTTCAGGGTGGCTGGAAAGCAACGACACCATGCGGCATCATCCAACCCCTGTAAATACATGAGGTGGGTGTATGCTAGCAGGTGGTCTTCTGGGTTGGAGGTCCCGTCATAGGCTCCAACCAGAACGTTTTTAACTTTAGCCGGCTGTACGACATCAGTTATTTCCCTGGAGAAAGCAGAGGGTTGATCTCCAAGGTGTTGCAGCCTAAGCTGCCAGTCCATCGGCTGATAGCCGTATGCCGTCTGTCCTCCATAGAGGGTAGGTTGCATGTAAGGTACAACTGGCGCCTCGTACAATGGTTGTGCCATGTACTTGGCGGACTGAATCATATGAGGCCCAGTCTGAACCCGTTGGCTGCTTGCTGGGGTCTCATGTACCGACTGGGAACACCTCACAGAGGTATTCCGAAAGCTATCATGATAAGTCGACGTTGAAGCCGACTCTGATTGCTGGGTTCTCCTCTCCTCAATGTATTGCCGAGCGTCAGAGAACGTTTTCTTGCTACCATCCGGCTGTATGTGCCGGATGGGTTTTCTTGCGCCCGTTTTTGGGAAACGGAGCCGAGAAAGGTCAAATTGGGACCGGGCCTTCTCCTTAGGGGCAGGATGAGGAGTTGGCTGACGGTCCCTGACCGACTTCTATTTGCCAGCTTGGGCTGGCTTCTTGGCCGACTGCTCCTTTCTAGGAGCAGGCGACTTCTTCGAGGCGAGCTTCTTGATTTCACCCCTGAGGCTGCTCAGGAGTGACATTAGCTCATCCCGAGTGACGGGAGTTGATCCTGCCGCCTGGGAAGGATCAACCGGCCGCCCCGAGGGCTTCTTTGGCTGACCAGCAGTTTTGCTTGGCCCTGCCTGGTCATGGTGGCGCTCCCGCCTCTCCTTACTACGGATACGCTTAGAGATGAGGGATCCATTTGGATCCACATAGGTTTCGACGTCAGCGTCGTCCCCTGAGTCATGGTCCGTTTGGACCAGTATATCATCTGGAGGCCGAATGGCCTCTGGATTGGGTACAGGTTCTTGTGAAGCCATTTCAGAGGTACTCTCCCCACAGACGGCGCCAAATGTTTCGGGGGTTTTTGTCCCTTGGGAGAGTTACAACACTGAAACTGGATTCGACTGAGGATGCCTTTACCTGCAAAGCAAACGGACCGCCGGATGGTCGGTGGTCCGCCTCCGAAGATTAAGTTAGTAAATGTTCGGAAATAAAACGTGCGGAAGTAAAGTTTATCTGCTCGGATTCCGAGCTCAGGTAAAGTGATGTGTGTTCCTTGAAAACGACAGCTCTGTGGTAAGTGACGTGTTGTCTCGTATTGTGTGTATATTCTCTCTCCTTTTTTCTGTGTTTTTTCACTTGTCTGTCAGAAATGCCAGAATATCCCTATTTATAGGGTCCTTTTCAAAAGTGTGCCCCTCCTAGGATCTTGGTGACCTAGGAATTAGGTCACGCCGTTTTGCGGCGCCTCGGGATTTGGGCCTTTAGAAGGCTGCCATCCCAAGGCCAATTGCCTGAGTGACACGTGTCACTGTGCCCAAAAGGATTCTGAAGCACCTTTTGAGTGACACGTGTCGCAACCTGAATGATCCCTGCTGGACCTTCAGTCCACGTAGGACGGAGAAGAGTCCACCCTCCACGTGTCATCATTCCATAGGTCCAAATGGCACCTATATGGAGGAAACGTGGCGCTTTCTGATTGGGCCACCTGGCCGGGTATGAAATACCCAAATCATTCCCTACAAGCTTGTCTATGGGAAAAATTGTCATTTGCCCGTGGAGATGGAGCATCGAACGCATTGGGCAATCAAGCAAATAAACTTTGATCTCCATAGTGCGGGTGAGCAAAGGCTTCTAGAGCTACATGAGTTAGAGGAGTTGAGGATGAATGCCTACGATAGCGCAAGCATGTATAAGGCGCGGACTAAGGCTTGGCACGATGCTCAAATTGTCAAGAAGGAATTCGTCAAAGGCCAAAAAGTCCTCCTATTCAACTCCCGCTTGAAGCTTTTCCCGGGCAAACTTAGGTCAAGGTGGAGTGGGCCGTACATTGTCACGGAAGTGTTTCCATATGGAGCCTACGAAATCTCTCAAGACGGCCACTCTCCTTTCAAAGTCAACGTTCACCGTCTCAAGCCCTATTATGAAGGATTCCCAAGTGATGAACCAAATTCTGTGACACTTCTTGATGTGCATTGTCAATTCGACCCTCCTTGATCAACTCAAGGAACGTCGAGCTAACGACGTTAACCAAAAGCGCTCCCGGGAGGCAACCCGAGTCTCTGACCCTTTTCTACTTTTTCTTTTCATGTTGCTTCTATTTTTCCATCTACAACTTTGGATTGTTGGGATTTTTGAGTTTTGACTGTGCTTGAGTTTTTGAAATACTTTGCATCTAGCATGATTGTATGGTGTTTAGATGTGTGTTAAGGACTATTTTTACTTGCGTGATTCTTTATGGGAGTTTGGCCGAACCACTTAATGTTCGGCCACTGCAGCATTTTCAAGGATTTATGGCAACATTCTGCCAAAAACAAAAATATTTCATTTTGGCAGAAGGTTCGACCGAACCCCAGGGAGGTTCGACCGAACTTATACTGTAGTGCGGCCGAACTTTCTTGGGTTCAGTCACTCCTTAATTTTTAGAAAATTTCATCAACTTTCTGCCAGAATTTGCAAACTTGAAGTTCCAGCATAGGTTCGACCGAACCCCTGGATGGTTCGACCGAACTTATACTGTAGTGCGGCCGAACTTTCCTGGGTTCGGTCACTCCTCTCTTTTTGCGTTTTTGCTGGAACTTTCTGCCCGGATTTCAAATTGTTGAGTTTTGGCAATGGTTCGACCGAACCAAAGGGGAGTTCGACCGAACTTTCACCGTGGTTCGACCGAACATACCCTTGGTTCGGCCGAACCTCTCTTCAGATTTGAAAAAAAAAGCTGCTGCCATAAGTTCTATTTTGCTGTATTTTCGTGACCACCACTCCCATTTTTTTCACCTACCTCTTTCTTCTCCTTCTCACTCTAAACCTCCATTACACCTCCCCTTACAACCTCAAATCTCCATCAAAATCACTCCAATCTTCACCCTTTCTCACTTATTTTCCATCCTCTACTCAATTTCTACAATCTCCACCAAAAATTCCTCACAAAAAAACCCATCTTTCCATTTTCCCCAATTTCAAGGGTTTAAGTGCTTTGGTGTTTTTGGGTTTTTACTTCCTTCCAATCAATTATGGTATGTTTTTCCTAGCTTTTGCAAGTTTATTTCTTTAATTTCTTATAGTTTTACCATGTTTTACATATTTAAGTATGAATTGTGGTATTCTTGAAATTGTTAGTAATAACTTGTTTGATTCATGTGGTTCTTTGGATTGACTTGTTGCAATTGATTGGTTGTTGATATAGTAGAACATGTTGTTATGATGATTATGCATGTTTGCCTTGGTTTTATTTTGATCTCAATGTCTTTGCTTAAGATTGTTGATATCATACTAGGGTGTTCATGTTACCATTTTATGATAGAGAAATGCATGAGTTGGATGTTGTTGGAGATTGTTATTCATTGTTTTGGTTTGATTTTGATGGTTTGATGAATGGATATCATGAAAATTAGGGGACATCATGCCAAATTTCACCTAGACTTTGTTAGGACTAATATAGGAATGACATAGGAATTCTTATTCAAACCTTGGTTCAAATGTATTCATGCATGCCTTGAATTGTATACTCTCATGCATACACTTTTACCTTGGCTAGCTACTTGGCTTCTTATGTAATTTCTTATCAATTTGTTCTAATGATATGCTCTTGGTGAATTTGTAGAATCAAGATGTTCGGCAAGGGAAAAGGAAAGTCAAAGAGGAAGAGGGTGGGAGAATCTTCAGGACCGCAATTCCCACCTCCTCCGGGCATCAATGATCATGGCATTATTGCTTCGGACGAGCAATTTTGGCCCATATATGAATCACTCGTCAAGCGTCCGATTCGGTCTACAAGATTCTTTTGCCCTCAAACTTTGAGGAAGCTGGGAATATTAGATGAGTTGACAAGGTTGGCTCAAAACTTTGGATGGGGTGACTTCATTCCCCTCCACGCTCACACTTACGAGCGTGTGACTTTGGAATTCCTTGCCTCTCTTCGCAAGGAAGTTTTTAAGCCGGAAGATGTCGATGAGGATCCTCAACTCATGATTCACTTCAGAATGTTCAACGAGGATCACTCTCTAACGGAAAGTGATCGAAATGAGATCTTCTTTTGGCACGCCACCGGCCTTGATCACCCGTCCGAAATGACCTCCTCTCACCGCATTCCTTACAACGAGCAAGAGTGGTGGAGGAGTATCACAAACAAGGATAGGTTCCAAACAAATACCTCAAAGGTCAATAACATCATTCATATAGCCTTGAGGTATTTTGTACAGCTTCTCCAATATGCCGTGTTCTTCAAAGCCAACCTCGGTTCCATGGTAAAAGACGAGGTTGCTTGCCTATTCTTGGCCGATAATCCTCAACTGCTCAAATTTCAATGCTCCTCCACCTTCATCCAACGGCTCTTGGATACTAGGGACAACCGTCTCGGTGATGAGATATTTATGGGTGGCATGATTACTACCATTGCTCTTTCTTTGAAGAATGGAGCATACAAAGATCAAATTGAATTGCTCCCACCCGTGCACCAAACCCGAGAAGAGCTCACCGACGAGTTCCCTCCCTATGCTCTTTCCATAAGCGCCCTCCGTCACAGCCGCTTCCTCTACTACACTAATAGCAAGCGCCGTTTCATCCTCTTGGTCGATAGGGAGATCGAATGGTGTGTCCTCCCGGACCCCAACCTCACTACGGTGGACCACTCCGCTCCTCTCAAATGGAAGATCCCTCAGCAAAACATCCCTAATGAGCTGAGGCAAACTAGAACCCGGGGTGGAGTTCCTCAACCTCCACTGGTCCTCCATCAAGAGCAAATCATTCCCCCCCTTAGCGGGGGAGGTGAGGCATCTTCTTCTTCTTCCATTCCTCCTTTTGATTTCAATGCCCTTCGTAGTACCCTCGATGATATCCGTCGAGACAATCAAGCTTCCACTGAGCAATGGGGGTACTACGCGAGGGCAAATTATGACAATCTTGTGCAAGCGGGCATTCAAGCGCCCTATGTGAACTACCCTTACCACCCTCCTCAAGAGGGTCCGGTCAATCATTGGGGACCCTATGACCCTCAACACCCCACCCCCCCTTGCTACGCCTATTGGGAAGGTCCCATCGACCCTACCCAACGCGTTGGCACCCCCCCATACGACCCCTATCGTCCGGGTGGCTGTGATCCGGCTTATGACCTGGCATCCACATCCACCCCCGCTCCTTTTGATGGTGGTTGGGGTGCCCAAGGGTGGCCCTATGAGCACTTTAACCAACCCTTCCACCCTTTCATGGACACTCCCGGGTTTGATCCTAATAACCCCCCTCAACCTAGGGGGCGAGGAGATGATAACCAGTGATGAGGGATCTTTTCCCTCCCCCCCGATCTTCTCACTTGTCACTTTTGCTTGGGACGAGCAAAAGAATAGCGTGGGGGAGGATGTCCTTTTGGTTGGTTGAAGTGTACATAGGAAGGTAGAGTGGTAGGGTAGTTGCTTGCACATAAGGAGGATAGTGAGGATAGTGGCCTTGTGGTATTGATGTGGCGTTGTGACAGTGGTGATGATGTTGGTGATGTTGTGAAGGTGATGTGATGAGATGGTGATGTTGTGATGATATGGATGTGGTGATGATGATGATGATGATGATGTTTTATGATTATTTTTGCTGATTTCTGATGATTTTCTTTGATGATTCCCGAGTTTTTGTAGGTGAAGATGCTCCCGAGAAAAAAATCCAAATTTCCCGAAAATCCAAATCCCCTTAATCCAAACTTTGTAGATAGCTTTTTTTTTTTTTCTTCTTTTTGTTTATTTCTTTAGTCTTTTTCTTTGTTTTCTAACCTTTTCTTGTTTTGTTGTAGTTTCTTTTGTTTGGCTCATCTTTATTGAAGCTTGAAGCGGAGATGTAGGACGTTAAGGAGCAACACTAGCTCCCTTGGTGAGATTGGATATATTACCTTGTCTTATATTTCAAGCGTCATTCGGTGAGACCTTTCCTCTCTTTCTTTTTCTTTTTCTTTGAGTGCTTAGTTTAGGTCTAGTTTAGGAAGAGTTGAATGGTTCGAGGTTGATTTATTTTAGTTCCAAGGAACCTGGGATCGTTGATGTTGATATCAACGATCACTTGTACGTCGATTGGGATTTATTTGATTTACATGCCTCGATTATGAACCTTTTAAATTTTTTCCTCCTTTTTTGTGTGTTTTTCTTGTTCTCTTTTGTGTAACAAGCATGACTATGGCAAGTTGAAATATTTTTGATGTGGATTTGCTCATTCATTTGGATTCGAGAATTTGTGTGCCTTTTTTATGACATGAATTTGAATGCTTACCTTCCTAGTTGATGAGGGTTTACACGGTTTAAGAATGCTTAAGGTTGAGTTAGACACATTATAAGCTAAGGTAGCCCGGTTTAGAACTTTTGATGACGTTTTAACCCCCTAGTTCACGGGAAAGTGGTAAGATGGTGTTGCTCTCCGTAGTGAATAGGATTCCCTTGGTTGGTATTTTTCTTATTTTTATCCCGTGTGAGCGTCATTTGTTCTAGCCTTCATCATTCTTGTGAGCGGCACTTTGGATCCTTAACTATGCATGTCTTAATCTTTGTGTTGGTATTTAGCTCCCGAGATCGTGACCAAACAACATTAAAGGAGGAAGAGGGCATTTCTTCTCATTTTTCTTTGTTTTCTTTGTGTTTTGTTACAAATTTGGTTTTCATTTTTACATCCACCCACTTGCTAACCAATTTGGGCCTCATTCCCCTTTCTTGATCTAGCCATATTACAAACCTATCGGCCTATGTTCTACCAACCCTTGTAGTTAGTGAAGCATTGGCTTTTGAGGTTCGAATTCGAGAGTGTTGGTTTTAGGGCAAGAAAGTTGTGAATATTGGTTCAAGTGAGATTTTGAAAGTTGTTCATGAAAGAAAATATTTGCAAAAAGTTTGTGAGGAAGGATGCAACGTATGAAGTCCAAAAGAAAAAAAAAAGAGGAAAAAAAGAAAAAAAAAAGGAGAATAAAAAAAAAGAAAGAAAAGTTGAAAAAAACAAAAGAAAAGAACGAGAAAATGATGAGAGAAATGAAGTAATGTTGTGAAATTTTGTATTGAAGGTTGTAATTTGAATTTAGGTTCAATTCTTATGTTGTTCTTGAGAGATGGCCACTATTTTCCTTCACTTAGGATTTGCCACCAAAATTTTCAAATCAATTCCCAACCTTAACCCCTAGCCATGACATTACAACCCAAGTTAAGACCCTTGGACTTGGAGAAGTGCGGTCAAAGAACGGTGGAGGGAGATAGATTTCAACCATATGGAAAGAGTGTGCATAGTTGAGATGTCGGGATAACCTTATGACTCCACATAAAATTTCTTTTTCCGGTTCCCTAGAGGAATCATGAGGAGCTAACTTGGGGATGATTTGAAGCTAGTGGAGAGAACGCGGACCGTCTTGGTTGGAGCTAGGGCAGAGGATGAAATCATTAGTTCTCTACGCTTAGCTTAGGTTTGTCTCCTTCAACCAAGAGCATCTTAGAACGTGTTCCCCCTCTTTGAGTTGAGAAAAGTAAGCATTCTTTGATTCATGTCCCTATGTTAGAGTCCATTTGGAGCATTTCCCATCGTGAAGCTTGATTGATTTTCTTAACCCTTGTCATATTATGCTTGTTGTGTGTGTTGTCTTTTTGTTTTAGTATTCCTTGCTTGAGGACAAGCAAAAGGCAAGTGTGGGGGATTTTGATGAGTGGCATTTATTCCACTCTTTTATCCTTTTTCTCTAAGGATTTTCCCCTCATTTGCACTTGTTTGGCCCTTTTTCTAAGCATTTTTACTTAGTTTTGCTTCCTCTTTTCTTTCTCCTTTATCTTCCCTTTTCTTAGTCTTCTTGCTTTGTTCTTATTGTGATTTTCATGCTTATGCTTTGTAGGAACCATCGGGATTTTCAAGAGGAGGAAGCTAAGCTCAAGGGAAGCTGGACGAAGCATGATTCAGAAGAGGTTCGGCCGAACCTCCTGAAGGTGTGGCCGAACCTGCTCAGTGGTTCGGCCGAACGTTGAGGCAGGGGCAAGATGAAATTTGGCAGTTTTGCAGGAGTGGCCGAACCACAGGAGTTCGACCAGACCAAGGTCAGGGAGGTTCGACCGAACCTACCCATGGTTCGGCCGAACCTACCCTGTAGTCCGGCCGAACCTTCCCATTTGTTCGGTCGGACCTCTCGTTTTATCAGCTGGCTCAGTACGGACTATATAAGTCCCATCTTAGAACGTTTTGAAGATTAGATTAACTTAGTTTTAATTTTTCTACATTTTAGCTTAATCTAGAGAGAGAAACACTATTAGTCTTCATTGGTAGAGAGAGAAAGTGTGGTTTTCTTCATTGATGAACTTGGATTTTGAAGAAGGAGTTTTGTTCAATCCTTTGTAGACCTTCATCTTCAATTAATGAGCAATCTCTTACTCTTTCTCTTTACCTTTGTTTTTGATTTTGCTTATTTGCTTTGATTTTTCTTCTTTGCTTATTAATCATGTTAATGCTTATTGATTTGATGATTGATATTGTTTTCAATATGATTTGTGAGTAGTCACCTAGCCAAGGGTGTGGGGATTGTGTAGTTGCTAATTGTTCATGCTTATAATGTTGGGGTTATGTTAATGGTGATTAAAGTCTTTGCATGCTTGATATTCTTTGGTCTTTCTTGCAAGTGCACATTGTTAGTTGATCAAAGATGAGTCTTTACTAACAAGTAACGGAAGTTGACTTAGTTGAGATTCATTAAATTACTATCGATAATTCTTTGTTTGCACCTTCTAATATATGGTTCTAATGTGGAAACATAGAGGCTATGTTAGGAGAAACCAATTAACCCCGGAAGGCGGATAGATTGGACCCCTTTACTTCGGTATTCATGCATGTTTAGTTTACCATTAATATGCTACTTTGTTATTGCATGATCAAGCGTCAACTTCACCTACCCATTTCCCTTGGTGCCTAGCTATATTAATTTTAATCCATTTCGTTCTTAGTTTAACCTTCTAGTTATTCACACTTCTTGTTCCGAGATAGCTTAGACCCTAGGTAATGAATGCAGTGCTTAAGCATTTCTCCCTGTGGTTCGACCCCTCTATTTACCCTATACACGTGTTAGGTCAGTAGAGCGTTATAAATTCATTTGATTTAGGTGTAGTCGCTCAACGACACGATTATTGCCTTGTCACTTACACACGAGTCTTAACATGTCACCTACACTCACTAGTCTTAGCACATGCTTCGAGTATATGTCACCACGACCATGTCTTAGGTTCATGCACGAGTCGGTTTTTTCCGTCATTTAAGTTGGGGGTACATTCTATTCCTTGTTCTTCATATCCTTCCATCTACATTATTTTTCTTCACATTCTATTCCATCTTTCTTCACTTCCTCCATCCATTACATGTTGAATAAAGTTTGAGTCAAATAATTAACAATAAATATCCCCAAATTCCTTTTCCACAGTACTTTGTCGAGGAGAGAAGGGCGATTAATCAAGGACAACCTCTCTATTCAAGTATTACTTTTTGATAAATCGATTCGTCAAAAGAGGAAGGCTAAAAAGATAATGGCAAGTCAAGAAGAGGTCAATGAACTTAGGAATCAATTGAATGATGTGACTGAGGTGTTAAAGGCTTTAACCCTCAAAATTGATGACCCTGTGAAGCAACAACAAATGAACCTTATGCAAGAAAGCTTGAGCAAGCTATCTAGTGACTATAAGTTTCAGGGCATGAGTTCACAAAGGGTCTCGCTGGACAAGGAACTTCTTCCACATAAGTTCAACGCCATTGACATCCCTAAATTCAAGGCAACAGATAACCCTTACTTTCATCAAAGAGCTTTTGAAACTATGATGAGCATTAAGGGTGTCGATAAGATGGTTTTCCCCTCTCTGTTCCCACTATCTCTTGAGACCGTTTGTCAACAATGGTTCTTTTCCCTTGACAAAGAGAAAACCTCTTCTTGGGAGTCGATAACAAACGCCTTCATAGATAGATATAAGTGTAACATCCAAGACGAAACAAACCATAGACAACTTGAGATGTTAAAACAAAAAGAAAACGAAGGGTTCACTTCTTTCTTCAACAAATGGAGGGAAACTTTCGCTAATATGGTCAAGGCTCCTACCGAAAAAGAATATGTTAGGATGTTTATCAAGAATCTCCAAGGGAAGTATTCAAAGCACTTAAAATACCAACACAACTTGAAAACTTTCAAGGCTATGTATAATATAGGCATTGACATTGAAGATGACCTTCTGAAAGATAATAGTGCGAGAGCAAAGAAGAACGACCATCCTTCTTCTTCCTCTCCCATTAATGAGGTACATGCTACGAACGCCTCTAAACCGCGAATCCAAAGGTCAAAAAGAGTGTTCACTCCACTCGGTATGAGTTATGAAACAACTTTCGAGAAGCTACATCACAAAGGACTAGTCATGCCCATAGGGCCCATCAAAGATCCAGTTCCAGAAGCCAGGCCACCTAAGTGGGACCCTAATAAGCACTACAAATATCACCAAGGAAAGGGTCATGACACTAAGGAGTGTTGGAAACTCAAAGAAGCTATTCAAGATCTAATCGATAACAATGAAACTTCCGAAGTTCTAGCCATCGAAGATGACCAAGCATCCTTCGATCCATCACTTCTTATCACACCTGTAGGAGAGCCCATGATCGAGACAGCTTATATAACCTCTCTCGATGAAGTGGCCATGATTGAGGAGGATGAAAGTCTTTTCTTAGATAATACTAGGGAAGACTCGTCAAGTCTAAAAAGAGGACGTCCGAAAACTGCAAGATGTCGTTGCCATGCTCTTGAACGTAGTAGAAGGATTAGCAAATCGGGTGATGGTCATCGAACAGAATCCTCGCCAAGGGTTTAATGAAGAACTCAATGCTCCTAAGCCACGGGCAAAACGGACCATTGAAAAATATACGCCAATAGGAATGACTTACAATGAAGCTTTTGACTATCTTCATGATCAAGGTCGTATTCACTCTATTGGTCCCAGTCAAGACCCTCCACCTGAAAATTGTTTTCCCAATTGGGATCCAAATTTCTATTGTCGATACCATAGAGGTCGCGGTCACACTACCGAAAAGTGTCTCGCCCTCAAGGACTCGTGTTCAAGACTTCATTGATTCAAATCTCCTTCATGTTCCTACGTGCGACAAGAAGGCAAAGATCAATAACAATAACAACAGTGGCTGTAAAGGGAAGAAGAAAGACTATCCTTCTCCTTCCGGAAACACCTACTCTAGCAGCAGTGTTGGTACTTTCGACCTTAATGAGATCTTAGGATTTAGAAAGCAATCGAAAAGGGAATTTACCCCTATTGGAATTAGTTACGATGATGCTTTCGATCGACTCCATGCCAAGGGAATCATTACTCCTATTGGACCTCTCCAAGATCCCCCGCTTGAGAAGAGAGTGCCTAGTTGGAATCCAAATGTGCACTGCAAGTACCATCAAGGTAGGAGTCATGCTACTGAGAGCTGTTGGAAGCTGAAGGAGGCTATCCAACATTTGATTGATAATAACAAGCTTCCTATACCTCCAGTTAACAAGAAAAGCGAGTGATGATAAAGCAAACAACACAAGACAAGAGGCGAGCTTCAACGACAGGATTTCATGACATCTTTTTTCTTTTTTCTCTATTTACCCTTTCCCCAATAAGTCTAGCATAGGCACCTTTCTTTTCCCTTAGATTAATTTTGTAGATTCTTTCTTTTCCTTTAATAAAATGAGCATTTATTTCTTACATATGATCATTTCTTTATATTGCATTAAAAAAAAAACCATGTCGAATTAAGCACAAGGTATACTAATGATTTGAGGCACCCCATGTAGCCACATCATATTACCTTTCACCCTTCAATTATACATCCTTTTTTGGTAAACCACTTTGAGCCTCGTCTAACGATAGACCCTTTATTTTTTCAACCCATATCTACCTAACCTTGGGATGGGATGGTGTGTAACTTATGCAATTTCAAAAAGGCTTGAGTGAATTCAAAGAATTAAAATAGCAAAAATAAGCAAAAGCAAAAAATAAATACAAGTGTACAAAAGGGCAAGTGTTCCAATGTCATTGACATAAACATGTCTTTGATATGAACACGTCTCAGATTGCGTCTCTTATCGAGTGCTCGGTACCGTGCCTGAGAAACACGAATGTCAAGTGAGTGATAGACCGCATGATCGAGATTGCCCACACTTATAAAAATATAAAGTGCAAAAGCAAAAAAAAAGAGCAGAAATAAATAAAGCAAAAAAAAAAGAGCTAAAAAAGAATAGAAACTCAAGCATAAAAATATAAAGATTCAAAAGCAAAGTTATACACCTTGGGGGCTTATTTAGGGTCTTGAGCCTTTATCCCCTTCTTCTTCATAACCTTTAGCCTAACCACGTTACAACCTTTAAAAAGACCTTTTTGAGGTATACACATACTTGTGCGAGGTTCGGCTAGAGCTACGTTCGGCCTGATTCCTAACGGATACGTAGGCAACCTCACATCGAGGTGCGGCCGTAATAAACATGCATTCATATTCATATTCATATTCACACACTTACACCATGATCATATCAAGGGATCTCCTATGCTCATCCCTATTCATTTAGAGCTAGACTTGGGGGCTTGATCCCTATATCATTAGCTTACCTAGCCTAAGAATCACCACCATTTGACTCTTTTTAAAAATAATATTTTCTCCATACACTTAACCCTTGCGACCTAACTTTAGGATCACTTTCACACACATCAGAGATACATGACCAAATATACCTTCCCTTAGGAACCCTTTGTCATGGAATCTTAACACAACGTTGAAACATGCCTCGTCATAAAAAAATCACTCATCAATCATAATCATCATTGCATCACGAAGTATGAAGTGCTTAGCCTCCGTGCCTAAGTTACTCAAATACTTTCATCATTGAGTCAACCATTGAGATAGCCTAGGATAGATTAATCCTTGCACCTTGAGAGATAGTACCAAACAACATTTGACTAAGCTCATTCAACATGCATTAGAAAACTTCAATTCTTTTTCGCGTCTTTCTTTTTCGGGAGAAAGTCGGTACCCTCCACAAAAATGACGGAAAATTTTTTCTTTTTTGCAATTTTGAGTCACATTGAATCAACACTATGTACACTTGGGTCTTGAGTCACATGTGTCAAACACTTTGAGTCGAGTCAACCTCGAGTCAATCACAGCGAGTCAAGTTTATACCTTGAGAGTCATGTTAAGTCAATGAGTCAAGCAACGCTAAACCTTAGGTCAACCCTAAGATAATTAAAGAGATTAGCAAAGTTCTATAGTAAAAAAAAAAAATACAGGTGCAGCAAAATAGGGAAGACCCTACTCCAGCGCCAGACGACAACATCTAGCGTATGGAAATAGATTTCAGCGCTTGGCGCTAGATCTCAGCGTCTGGCGGCAGAGTCAATTCTTGGCGCCAGAGATATTTTAGCAGCGACAGAGCTTGAAGCCTCTCAGAAGGGTGATTTCGACCTCATACAGCAATTTCGGGTTCCTTGGTACGCCAGTTAGCCCTTATAAGCAATTTAACATGATTAAGTAGTCAGTTTGATTACAATCACAATAAGTGATCGACCTGATGAAAGATCGTCTCACTTAGCTTAAAGCTCCTAAGGATTAGCTCATCACGGAGACACCGACGTACTAGTTTTAGCGGAAACAAAGTTCAAGCGAGCTTTAGAGATCGGCAAGCGTTGGTCTTCGGAATATTATCGCAACAAACATTCAATCATCGAAGCTCTTTTGTTCAGAGACGCGTGGACATATCATTCAAGCTCTTCTGTTCAGAGACGCGTGGACATATCATTCAAAGCTCTTTTGTTCAAAGACGCGTGGACATTTCATTCAAGCTCTATTGCTCAGAGACGCGTGGGCATCCTATTTTCAAGCTCTTTTGTTCAGAGACGCGTGGACATTTCCTTCAAGCTCTTTTGTTCAGAGACGCGTGGACATTTCTTTCAAAGCTCTTTGCTCCAGAGACGCGTGGGCATATCATTCAAGCTCTTTTGTTCAAAGACGCGTGGGCATATCATCAAAGCTCTTTGCTCCAGAGACGCGTGGACAATCCTTTAAAGCTCTTTGTTCAGAGACTCGTGGACATATTAAAAAAGAAGATCTTTGTATAGAGGCGCGTGAACATATCCGAAAAAAAAGAAGCTCTTTGTTTAGAGACGAGTGAACATCGAAACAGCAAGATGGCGTTCCCTAGATTGTGGAGATTTGTCATAAACAACTGAAGGTAATTTCAAGCGAAGTTGTCTTCGGTCATGTTCCCTTAGACGTGGAAGATGGTCATAAAGCGGAAGGGGATTGTTTCAAGCGAAGCAATCTTCGATAGTGTTCCCTTGGACGTGGAATATTATCAAAGCGGGGGAGGATAGTTTCATGCGAAGCAGTCTTCAATATTGGAAGCAGTTACAAGCGTAGCGGTTTTCAGCGGGATGGCATTCTCCTGGCAGGAGGTCATCAAAACAACAGCAATGCGACGTGTGTTCGACGGTGCAAGATACACGTTTCTTAACTCTTTATCTGTTTAACTAACGTTAGTTTGCAGGTATCGGCGTTGCAAGAGTGATTTAGGATCGCAGAACGTTCTGAATCATTCTCCGTCCCTATCGATACTTTGACTTTTGTTTTCGAAACTTACGTTTCTCCAAACTCAGTCAAAGTGGGGGCTTCTGTAGACACCCATTTGTGTCTCCCCAAAACCAAACCCACTGATGAGTACCTTTCGCGTTGAATCATAATCGAATGAAGTGAAAGTGTGGAAAGTCTAGTGTTGTGGATAGTTTTAATTTCTTTTCTCTTCTCTCTGTTTTTGAAAACTTATTTTAAGAAAACAGTCAATCCGGTTTGGTTGGTCCATGATATTGGTCCAATAATAGTGTATTTGGATGGGGCTTGACAAGAGATTTCCAACGATATATTATAAGCCCAATTCCGATGAATATTGAGGAAGTTATGGCCAATTTACTAAACTGGGCCCTGTTTGAGCCTTATATGCGGCCCAATGATCTAGAGGAGGGCCTAATATAGATTTATCATTCCTAATGCAATTAGGAATGGTCTTAGTCTTCTAGATTCTTCTAGAAGGTTCTTTTCATTCCTAATTCAATTAGCATTGATAAATTGAATTTTGTTGACTTTTCAGAGTTTTAATTAAAATCAAAAAGCATTTTTGAGGGAAATACGATTTTATCCTCCTTCACGGCAATTTCTATCTGATTTTAAGAAAACGCGTGAATTTCCAGATCAGCGCCAAACGCCAGCTATAACGCCTGGCGCCAGGATTGGCGCCTGGCGCTAGTGTTGGCGTCTGGCGCCAGCCAGCGTTGGCGCTGATCAGATTTTATGTGCGCCTGAACTCTTTTTTGGATATTTTATATTTTTGGCTGATTTTCTTTATAAATAACGTGCTAAAAACTCCGTTTTCTATAACCAGTTTTCATCAACAATCATCAATTCTCTCTCATTCTCTTCAATAATCATTCACCAACTCTCATCAAGATTCTCTTGATTTTTTTTCTCTCTCTCTCTCAAATATAAAAAATTCCGCATTCATTAGACTTAGATACACCTAGCCATATTCGAAGTTGCCTTCGCCCTAGACGTGAAAGGTTTAATTTCTGAGGGTTTGGTCCCAAATCTCTATTTCAATTATTTAATTTAATTATTGTTGTTTTATTATTTTCCTTGAAGTTATTAACGCGTGTATTTTGTTATTAGAAAGAGATACGAGACATCCAAGTAAGTACTTTAATGGTTTAATTGATGTTGTGATATAGAGTTCATGCTTAGATTGTTATTTTAATTCCTAGTATCATGTTAGGATGTCATCCTTAATTTGATGTTTAGGGTGACAACAATAAATTCCTAGTATCATGTCTAGGGTTAACTTTAATGCCAAGTATGATTAAAAGTATGATGCTTCCTATGTTCTTCATAATATTTATTCATGTTAGTATCATGTTAGGGTTAAAGCTTTGATTTTTATTGCTTAGTGACATGCTAGGGTTTGTTATTAATCTTGTTAGTATCATGCCTAGGATCTTGCTATTATTATGCTTTATCATTAACATGATTTATGATTATTAATTATGATTATGTTTATTTTTATGATTCATGATTATGGTTATGATTATTATTATTGTTATTATGATTATAATTATTGTTATAATTATTGTACTTATTATTATGTTGCTTGATTATATTTATTGTTATTGCTTGATCACGCCTTTTAAGTGCATGTTTAAAGGGAATTTGTACTTGTAATCACGCTTAATAAGATAATTAATAATCTTGTTAGGGTTAATTTGATTATAATTCAAGTGATCGCCAATAATAGATTTATTTGTGCATTAATATTCAACCAACATAGATAAACAGGTTTAGGTTAATCCTATTGCTTGCATGTTAGTCAGAAAGCGCATATGAATACAATCTGAATAAAGTAGAGGCCTATTATTAGGGCAGGTTCAATCTCTTTTAGGTTGGATTTGTACCTTCATCCCCGAGCCCTATTTGGTTCAAGACCTTATGGAGTTGACGATCTCTTGGATCATTAAGGGGTGTAACCTTCACCTTGTTAACGGTTTACAAGTTCCTAAAAAACTTGTTGGCGACTCTTTTGCTCTATGTTCTTCCCTTTTGGACGCCACCGTACTTTAATGTATGATCACAGTGGGGTTCAAGCTAGGGGATTAATGCTTGAAATATTCTCTACAAGACCCTAGCTCATACTTCTTGCCTTTCTTTGCTGAGACACCCATCTTGTGGTGGCTTTATCCTCATGTTAGACAATGACCTAGTCACTTCTTTCGACAAGTCCATCATAGTTGCCCTTGTCGCTCTTTGTGACCCTCATATTGACCACATCTTCTAGAGCCTTAAGGAGTACATCCGGAAAATAATTAGAGAATTTCTTCTTCCACTGTTCCGGAATGGAGTTTGGCATGAGTCGAGATACTCTCTTGCAATCATAACTCCACTCCTCATGAGCCTCATCGCTCATAACCCCTTTTGAGTAGAAACTCGGGATGGGTGTATCCAAGATATGATCTAGGAAGCAATTGCAGAGGTTCAAACAGAGTTCTTCCTCCCAATCATTGAAGTTCAACAAATTCAAGCTAAATGGTAACTTCTCGGAAAGATCCAGGATTATGAGATTGTTGTCGATAGTTGAAGACATGATTCTACAATTGAAATAATTTTAATAAAAAATCATTCATGATACTTAAATAAGATTCATATTTCAAACTTATTTAACGTCTTATTCACACTTAAAATTGTCCCTATTTAGTGAAAATAAGTCGATTCCAAGATCCAAGGAAACAAAGAGTGGCTAAGCATGCGTTGGCTTGTCTTAGCACTCAATCTCCCAAGGTAAGCAACGCTTTGCTGATGGCTCCAAGCCACTCTTGGTTGAACAAAATGTCGCATCTAATGCTCTCTTAACAATTTATCTGCTTTGCCACGACATGTTAGGACTCTATCACTCATATCGTTGAGTACAACCAAAACCAACTTGCATACCCGGTATGCCTTATGAGTCTAGGGAATAGTAGTGATACGTTGCTTTGGCGTAGCCCATCACTACTCTCAATAGGTTGATAAGTGTTGTTTTGGAATGGCAATTTTACTCAATATTTAGGGACCTAGGTCGGGTTTCTATGTTGGTTGATTTATGTGAACTTAATTAATAATCACAACATTCGAAATCCTTAACATGCATCTAACATATAATTCATATATAAATGATCATAAATATGTAAAGCATAAGCATTTTGATGCATATTGGAACTAGCATGACCCCTTTAATTCTTCAAGTCTTTAAAAGGTCTTCTTTTGCAATTTCATGGCTTTGTCTTCAAAGAACCACCGTCTTCCAGACTTGACCAAAATTATGCAACTACTAGTGTAGGGAATATTTCAAGCATTATCCCAAACTTGAACCCCACTATGATCATACACTAAAGTACGGTGGCGTCCAAAAGGAAAAAGCTAGAGCAAAAGAGTCGCCAACAAGTTTTAGGAACTTGTAAACCGTTCACGAGGTGAAGGTTACACCCATTAACAATCCATGAGATCGTCAACTCCAATAGGTTTGGAACCATGACTGGTAGTTCGGGGATGAAGGTACAAATCCAACCTAAAAGAGATTGTACCTACCCTAATAATAGGCCTCTACTTTATTCTGATCGTATTCATGTGCGCTTTCTGACTAACATGCAAGTAATATGATTAACCCTAAACCTGTTTATCTATGTTGGTTGAATATTAATGCACAAATAAATCTATTATTGGCGATCACTTGAATTATAATCATAATTAACCCTAAACAAGATTATTAATTATCTTATTAAGCGTGATTACAAGTACCAATTCCCTTTAAACGTGCATAAAAGGTGTGATCAAGCAATAACAATAAATATCAAGCAAAATAATAATAATCATAATAATTTAAATAATCATAATCATCATGTTAAAGCATAATAATAATAGCAAGATCGTAGGCATGATACTAACAAGATTAATAACAAACTCTAGCATGTCACTAAACAATAAAGATCAAATATATAGCCCTAACATGATACTAACATGAATATTAGGAAAGAAAATAGGAAGCATCATAAAAATCATAATTGACATTATATTCTTTACCCTAAACATGATACTAGGAATTTATTGTTGTCACCCTATACATCAAATTAACAAAAACATCCTAACATGATACTAGGAATCATAATAACAACCTAGACATGATTTCTATATCATAATATCAATGCAAACAATTAAAACACTTACTTGGATGCCTTGTATCTCTTTCTAATAACAAAATACACACGTTAGTAACTTCAAGGAAAATAATAAAATAAAAGAATTAAATTAAATAATTGAAATAAAGATTTGGGACCAAACCCTCAGAAATTAAAACCTTTCATGTCTAGGGCGAAGAAAACTTCGAGTATGGCTAGGTGTACCTAGTTCTAATGTATGAGGAATTGTGTTTGTAAAAGGCTAGGATAGAAAGAGAGAGAGAGAATCAAGAATTTCTTAATGAGAGTTGGTGAGAATTGGTGATTGAAAACGGAGTTTTTAGAAGGCAATTAAAGGGAAAATCAGCCAAAAAGATAGAAAATCAAAAACAGAGTACAGCCGCGCATAAACAAGGCTAGCGCTAGACGCCGAAATTAGCGCCAAGCGCTAACGCTAGCGTCAGGCGCTAATGCTGGCGTTTGGCGCTAACTTAATTATTGACGCGTTTTCTAAAAAATCAGATAGAAATTGACCGTACAGGAGGATAAAATCATATTTTCCTCAAAAAAACGTTCTTTTATTCTGATTAAAACTCTAAAAAGTCACAAAAGTCAATTTATCAAAGCTAATTGAATTAGGAATGAAAAGAACCTTCTAGAAGAATCTAGAATACTAAAACCATTCCTAATTGCATTAGGAATGATAAATCCATATTAGGCCCTCCCCTAGATCATTGGGCCGCATATAAGGCTCAAACTAGGCCCAGTTCAGTAATTTGGCCATAACTTCCTCAATATTCATCGAAATTGGGCTTATAATATATCTTTGGAAAGATCTTTTCAATCCCTAACCAACTATACTACTATTGGACCCATATCATAGACCAACCAAACTGAATTGGCCGTTTTCTAAAAAATAGGTTTTCAAAAACAGAGAAAAGAGAAAAGAAATTAAAACTATCCGCAACACTAGACTTTCCACACTTTCACTTCATTCAATTATCATTTGACGTAAAAGGTACTCATCACTGGGTTTGGTTTTGGGAAGAAACAAATGGGTGTCAACAGAAGCCCCCACTTTGACTGAGTTTTGAGAAACGCAAGTTTCGAAAACAAAAGTCAAAGTAGCGATAGGGATAGAGAATGATTCATAACGTTCTACGATCCTAAATCATTCTTGCAACGCCGATACCTGCAAACTAACGTTAGTTAAACAGATAAAAGAGTTAAGAAACGCGTATCTTGCACCGTCGAGCACACGTCTCTGGAGGTAACTAATTTGTTACTGCATTGCTGATGCGACAACTTCCACAATCTAGGGAATGCCATCTTGTTGTTTTGATGTTCACTCGCCTCTGAACAACAGAGCTTTTTGGATATGTTCACGCGTCTCTGAAAAAAAGAGCTTGAAAGAAATGTCCACGCGTCTCTAAACAAAAAAAGCTTTTGATGATATATTCACGCGTCTCTAAACAAAAGAGCTTTTTGATATGTCCACGCGTCTCTGAAAAAAGAGCTTTGATAATATGTCCACGCGTCTCTAAACAAAAGAGCTTTGATGGTATGTCCACGCGTCCCTGAACAATAGAGCTTTGATGGTATGTCAACTCGTCTCTGAACAATAGAGCTCTTATACTTAAATGTTTGTTGTGATAATATTCCGAAGACCAACGCTTGTCGATCTTTAAAGCTCGCTTGAACTTTGCTTCCGCTATGCCAGTACGTCGGCGATTTTGATGCTTGTTAACCATTATGTCGGTACTTCTGCTGTTTATGAACTAGTATGTCGGTGTCTCTGCTGTTTATGAACCACTACGTCGGTGTCTTGCAATGAGCCAATGTTTAGGCGCTTTAGGCTAAGTGAGACGATCTTTCGTCAGGTCGATCACTTATTGCGATTGTAATCAAGCCGACTACTTAATCATGTCAAATTGCTTAAACGGGCTAACTGGCGTACCAAGGAACCCAAAATTGCTGAAAGAGGTTGAAATAACTGCTATAAGTGGTTGAGCTTTGTCGTCGCTGAAATGCTTCTAGCGCCGCGATTTGGCTGTGTCGCCAGACGCTGGAATCTAGCGCCAGGCGCTGAAATCTGTTGCCAGACGCTAGATGTTGTCATCTTGCGCTGGAGTAGGGTGTTCCCTATTCTACTCTTGTTGTCGCTAGGATGCACCTGTATTTACATATTTGACTATAGGACTTTGCTCATGTAATTAGGGTTAACCTAAGACTTAGTGCTGCTTGACTCATTAACTTGACATGACTCAATGATAACTCACTTCATGTGACTCGTGTGTGCATACTGTTGACTCAATGTGATAACATGACTCAATGTGTACATGACTCGTGTGTGCATTGTAATGTGATCGTGCGACTCGAAAATGTAAAAAAGAAAAATATTCCGTCATTTTTGTGGAGGGTACCGACTCTCTCCCGAAAAAGAAAGACGCAAAAAAGAATCATAGTGTTTGAGGGTGCATGTTAAATGAGCTTAGTTTAATGTTGTTTGATACTATCTCTCAAGATGCAAGGATTAATTCATCCTAGGCTATCTCAATGGTTGACTCAATGATGAAAGTATTTGGGTAACTTAGGCACGGAGGCTAAGCACTTCATACTTTGTGATGCAATGATGATTATGATTGATAAGTGATGTTGATATGACAAGACATGCTTCAATGTTGTGTTAAGATTCCATGACAAAGGGTTCCTAAGGGAAGTATATTTGGTTATGTATCTGTGCGGTGTGTGAAAGTGTTTCTAAAGTTAGGCCGCAAAGGCTAAGTGTGTGGAAAGATATTATTTTGAGAAGAGTCAAATGATGCTGACTCTTTTGGCTAGATAAGTTAATAATGTAGGGATCAAGCCCCCAAGTCTAGTTTTAAGTAGATAGGGATGAGCAAAGGAGATCCCTTGATATGATTGATTATGAACGTAAATATGAATGAATGAATTTTTATTACGGTCGCACCTCGATGTGAGGTTGCCTACGTATCCATTAGGAATCAGACCGAACGTAGCTCTAGCCGAACCTCGCACAAGTGTGTGTATACCTCAAAAGGTCTTTTTAAGGGTTGTAACATGGTTAGGCTAAAGGTTTAAGAAGAAAGGGACAAAGGTTCAAGACCCTAGATAAGCCCCCAAGGTGTGCAACCTTTCTTTTGAATCTTTGTATTTTCGTGCTTGAGGTTTCTCACTTTTGAGCTCTTTCTTTTTTTTATTTTTGCTCTTTTTTTTTTTTTTTGCTTTTGCAATTTTTTACTTTTATAAGTGTGGGTAATCCCGATCATGCGGTCTATCACTCACTTGGCATTCATGTTTCTCAGGCACGGTACTGAGCACTCGATAAGAGACGCAATCTGAGACGTGTTCATATCGAAGACATTTTCATATTGAAGACATTGGAACACTTGCTCTTTTGTACACTTTTATTTATTTACTTTTTGCTATTTTAATCTTTTGAAATCACTCAAGCTTTTTATGAAATTGAATATTGCATAAGTTGCACACCATCCCATCCCAAAGTTAGGTAGATGTAGGTTGAGAAATGAAAGGTCTGTCATTATACGAGGCTCATAGTGGTTTATGAAGAAAGGATTGTAAATTAGAAAGGTGAAAGGCAATATGATGTGGTTACAAGGGGTGCCTCAAATCATTGGTATACCTTGTGCTTAGTTCGACATGTTTTTTTTTTTTTTTTTTTTTTTTGACGCAATGCAATGATCATATGCAAGGAAATAAATGCTCATTTTATTTAAAAGGAAAAAGGAAAATTTCCTATAAAATTAATCTAAGGGGAAAAAAAAAAGAAAAAGAAATAGAAAAAGATGTCATGAAATCTTGTTGTTGAAGCTTGCGTCTTGTCCCTTGGCTTATCATCATTTGGTTTTCTTGCCGATTGGAGGTATTGGAAGCCCGTTATTGTCGATTAAATATTGGATTGCTTCCTTTAGCTTGCAACAGCTCTCAGTAGTATGACCCCTACCTTGATGGTACCTACAACGTACATTTGGGTTCCAACTAGGCAATCTCTTCTCAAGTGGGGGATCTTGAATTGGTCTAATAGGAGTAATGAGTCTCTTTGCATGGATTCGATCGAAAGCATCATTGTAACTCATTCCAATAGGGGTGAAATACTTTCTTAGTTTCTTTCTAAATCCTCGATTATCAATGGATAAGATTTCATTAAGGTCGAAAGTACCAATATTGTTACTAGAGTAGGTGTTTTCGGAAGAAGAAGGATATTCGTTCTTCTTTCCTTTACAGCCATTGTTGTTATCGTTACTAATCTTGGCCTTCTTGTCGCACGGAGGAACATGAAGGAGATTTGAATCAATGAGGTCTTGAACACGATCTTTGAAGGCGAGACATACTTCGGTGGTATGACCAAGACCTCTATGGTATCGGCAATAAGATTTTGGATCCCAATTGGGATACCGTTTTTCAGGCGGAGGGTCTTGACTGGGACCAATGTGGTGAATGAGACTTTGATCGTGAAGACAGTAAAAAGCTTCATTGTAAGTCATTCCTATTGGTGTGTATTCTTCAATGGTCCGTTTTGCCCGTGGCTTAGGAGCATTGAGTTCTTCATTAAATTCTTGGTGCGAATTTTGTTCAATAACCATCACCCGATTTTCTAGTCCTTCTACCACATTCAAGAGCATGGCAACGACATCTTGCAGTTTTCGAACGTCCTCTTTTAGACTTGACGAGTCTTCCCTGGTATTATCTAAGACAAGACTTTCATACTCCTCGATCATGGCCACTCATCAAGAGAGGTTATATAAGCTGTCTCGATCATGGGCTCACCTACAGGTGTGATAAGAAGTGATGAATCAAAGGATTTTTGATCTTCTTCGATGGCTAGAATCTCAGAAGTTTCATTGTTGTCGATTAGATCTTGAATAGCTTCTTTGAGTTTCCAACACTCCTCAGTATCGTGACCCTTTCCTTGGTGATATTTGCAGTGCTTATTAGGATCCCATTTGGGTGGCCTGGCTTCTGGAACTGGATCTTTGATAGGCCTTATCGGCATGACTAGTCCTTTGTGGTGTAGCTTCTCGAAAGCTGTTTCATAACTCATACCAAGTGGAGTGAACACTCTTTTCGACCTTTGGATTCGTGATTTAGAGGTGTTCGTAGCATGTACTTCATTAATGGGAGAGGAAGAAGAAGGATGGTTGTTCTTCTTTCCTCTCGCACTATTATCTTTCAGAAGGTCATCTTCAATGTCAATGCATACATTATACACAGCCTTGAAAGTATTCAAGTTGTGTTGGTATTTTAAGTGCTTTGAATACTTCCCTTAGAGATTCTTGATAAACATCCTCACAGATTCCTTTTCGGTAGGAACCTTAACCATGTTAGCGGAAGTTTCCTTCCATTTGTTGAAGAAAGAAGTGAACCCTTCGTTTTATTTTTGTTTTAACATCTCAAGTTGTCTGTGGTCTGTTTCGTCTTGAATGTTGCACTTATATCTATCCATGAAAGCGTTTGTTATCGACTCCCAAGAAGAGGTTTTCTCTTTGTCAAGGGAAAAGAACCATTGTTGACAAACGGTCTCAAGAGATAAAGAAAACAAAGAATGAAAGACTTTCTTATCAATCCCCTTAATGTTCATTATGGTTTCAAAAGCTCTTAGATGAAAGTAAGGGTTATATGTTGCCTTTAATTTTGGGATGTCGTTGGCATTGAACTTATGCGGGAGAATTTCTTTGTCCAGTGAGACCCCTTGTGAACTAATGCCCTGAAATTTATAGTCACTACATAGCTTGCTCAAGCTTTCTTGCATAAGGTTCATTTATTGTTGCTTCACAGGGTCATCAATTTTGAGGGTTAAAGCCTTTAACGCCTCAGTCACTTCAGTCAATTGACTCCTAAGTTCATTGACTTCTTCTTGACTTGCCATTATCTTTTTAGCTTTCTTCTTTTGACGAATCGGTTTATCAAAAAGTAAGGCTAGAATAAAGAGGTTGTCCTTGATTAATCGCCCTTCTCTCCTCGACCAAGTACTGTGGAAAAGGAATTTGGGGATATTCATTGTTAATTATTTGACTCAAACTCTATTCAACATGCAATGGATGGAGGAGGTGAAGAAAGATGATATAGATGGAGGGATATGAAGAATTAGGAATAGAATGTACCCCCAACTTAAATGACGGGAAAAAAAAAACCGACTCATGCATGAACCTAAGACATGGTCATGGTGTGAAAAGAATATGTACAAAGTGTGTGCTAAGACTAGTGAGTGTAGGTGACATGCTAAGACTCGTGTCTTGACCATGTGGCTAGACTATGTGACTAGACTCAATTAATAACTTAACAAGGTATAATTAACACTAAAAATTAACCGAATTAATTAGCAAATTGTTTAATTAGACAAAAGGTGATGACTCGCGCAATAAACCGAACTGTCGCCAAAACGACAAGACTGGCGTCGCACTGTATAGTGTAGCGCCAGAGGACAGAGCTGTCGCCAGGCGCTATACTCCACAGAGTGGCGCTGCAGTCCAAACCTCGGCGCCAGTGCTGGAACGTTGATCTGGAACTGCTTTCGGTATTATTACTCTACAGGGTATGCCTAAAGTTGTACTAAGTCAATTCTGGTTAAAAATATTAGACTTTATTTACTCAAATTAATTAATTAATTAATTAGGCAAAGTTCTTTTTGTCATTAATTTGTTTAATCTTTGCACAAGTCAAACGAACGGTTAGGAAAAACACATAGAGTATGCATAACCAAAAATGCACAATTAGTCAAGTAGGCACAACATGATGCAATGTGTTTGCAACCTAACCATGGCTCTAGTTCTCTAAAGTCCGGGATATGGGTTAGTCAATAGAGGGTCCATGGTCACTGCGCGGAAGCCTAACCGTGAAGGGTTGGCGCGAGTGGATGGGACACGGCGAGTTTTGAAAAACTCGCTTCCATGGTTTGGTGAATTCAACATTCTTGGATGTACCCTTTGTTGCTCAGAGCGTTCAATCGGGTAGATGGAGCATGAAATCCCAAGCGGTTATGTCCATATGTAGAACACATATGGGTTTCAGAAAAGTGACAAAAACTCAATCAGGAAGTAGGATCGGGCGAACAATGCTAAAAAATGGTCAAAATTAGAACGCATATTTCTGGCTCGGTATTGGAATAACTTGGCGCCAGCAAACAGAGGATGGCGCCAGCTTTTGGCTTTAGCGCCTGGCGACAGAGGCTGTCGTCTGGCGCTAAAGTCAAAATACTGGAGCTTATCTTTGTTCGCTGACGCTAGTTCCTACATGCCTCAGCAGCTTTCTGAGCTCGATAAAATTTTCCAGTTTCGC
Source organism: Chenopodium album (assembly GCF_948465745.1). Classification (NCBI taxonomy): domain Eukaryota; kingdom Viridiplantae; phylum Streptophyta; class Magnoliopsida; order Caryophyllales; family Amaranthaceae; genus Chenopodium; species Chenopodium album. The sequence goes on from NC_137839.1 coordinate 41,071,453, forward strand.
GCAGTGTTATTTCGACCCTAATTGGCAAAGATATTTCTCAAATTTCCTACGTGAAAAAATCCTATGTTTTAACTTACTACGGATGGTCTTTCTATTGAGATCTTTTTTATGCATATGACAATAATTTTAATCAAAATTACGCACATGAAATACTTAGAACTTTTCGAGTCTCATCCACTAATTCTAAATAATTGCCGAAATAAATTTCAGGAATCAAAATAGAAATCCTCCCCAGCGGAGTCGCCAAAAACTGTAGGGAAAATTTCAAGCATTATCCCAAACTTGAACCCCACTGTGATCATACACTAAAGTACGGTGGCGTCCAAAGGGAAAGAAGCTAGAGCAAAAGAGTCGCCAACAAGTTTTAGGAACTTGTAAACCGTTCACGAGGTGAAGGTTACACCCCTTAACGATCAATGAGATCGTCAACTCCAATAGGTCTGGAACCATGACTGGTAGTTCGGGGATGAAGGTACAAATCCAACCTAAAAGAGATTGAACCTGCCCTAATAATAGGCCTCTACTTTATTCTGATCGTATTCATGTGCGCTTTCTGACTAACATGCAAGCAATATGATTAACCCTAAACCTGTTTATCTATGTTGGTTGAATATTAATGCACAAATAAATCTATTTTTGGCGATCACTTGAATTATAATCATAATTAACCCTAAACAAGATTATTAATTATCTTATTAAGCGTGATTACAAGTACCAATTCCCTTTAAACGTGCATAAAAGGTGTGATCATCAAGCAATAACAATAAATATCAAGCAAAATAATAATAATAATAATAATTAAAATAATCATAATCATCATGTTAAAGCATAATAATAATAGCAAGATCCTAGGCATGATACTAACAAGATTAATAACAAACTCTAGCATGTCACTAAACAATAAAGATCAAATATATAGCCCTAACATGATACTAACTTGAATATTAGGAAAGAAAATAGGAAGCATCATAGAAATCATAATTGACATTATATTCTTTACCATAAACATGATACTAGGAATTTATTGTTGTCACCCTAAACATCAAATTAAGAAAAACATCCGAACATGATACTAGGAATCATAATAACAACCTAGACATGATTTCTATATCATAATATCAATGCAAACAATTAAAGCACTTACTTGGATGCCTCGTAACTCTTTCTAATAACAAAATACACACGTTAGTAATTTCAAGGAAAATAATAAAATCAAAGAATTAAATTAAATAATTGAAATAAAGATTTGGGACCAAACCCTTAGAAATTAAAACCTTTCACGTCTAGGGCGAAGGCAACTTCGAATATGGCTAGGTGTATCTAATGCTAATGTATGAGGAATTGTGTTTGTAAAAGGCTAGGATAGAAAGAGAGAGAGAATCAAGAATTTCTTGATGAGAGTTGGTGAGAATTGGCGAGAATTGGTAATTGAAAACAGAGTTTTTAGAAGGCTATTTTTAGAGAAAATCAGCCAAAAAGATAGAAAATCAAAAACAGAGTTCTAACTCGCATAAATGAGGCTAGCGCCAGACGCTGACATTAGCGTCAGGCGCTAACGCTAGCGCTATGCGCTAACGCTAGCGCTATGCGCCAAGCTTAGCGTCAGGCGCTAGTGCTGGCATTTGGCGCTAACTTAATTATTGACGCGTTTTCTAAAATATCTGATAGAAATTGACCGTACAGGAGGATAAAATCGTATTTTCCTCAAAAAACGTTCTTTCATTCTGATTAAAACTCTAAAAAGTCAACAAAAGTTAATTTATCAATGCTAATTGAATTAGGAATGAAAAGAACCTTCTAGAAGAATCTAGAAGACTAAAACCATTCCTAATTGCATTAGGAATGATAAATCCATATTAGGCCCTCCCCTAGATCATTGGGTCGCATATAAGGCTCAAACTAGGCCTAGTTTAGTAATTTGGCCATAACTTCCTTAATATTCGTCGGGATTAGGCTTATAATATATCGTTGGAAAGCTCTTTTCAAGCCCTATCTAACTACACTACTACTGGACCCATGTCATGGACGAACCAAACTGGATTGGCCGTTTTCTAAAAAATAGGTTTTCAAAAACAGAGAGAAGAGAAAATAAATTAAAACTATCCGCAACACTAGACTTTCCACACTTTCACTTCATTTGATTATGATTCGACGTAAAAGGTACTCATCACTGGCTTTGGTTTTGGGGAGACACAAATAGGTGTCTACAACTAGTATCTACGATTAGGACTAATCTAAATATTACGGTACAAAAATACTCAACGGTATGCATACCGTATTTAGATTTACAAAAATACATCACGGATCGCAGTCCGTATTTTCTATTCTATTCGGGCCCCACTAGTTGCCATTTTTATAAAACCTGTAAGAGAATATACATTCCATTCATCCATTCACTATTTTTGAAATGTCCATGCATTTTACAACGATAAACAAGTAAAAATGCATAAACACACGATAACTAGTAACTAATCTAGGTGGTTAATCTAATTAACACGCCTAATTAAAACTAGTGAAAGTTGTTTTAACTGATTATGTAAATAAGCGCAATTAATATTTGAAGCTCCTACTAAATTCCGCATGCAACATAATTAATCCAGTTAATTAAACCGGTAAAACCTAATTATTTGCCAAAAGAACATTTTGCAAATGCCGCTCATAAAACCAAGGCCTACCTCCAAAATTTATTAAAATAATTAAAACCAAATTAAATAATAAACTAATTAAAATGGCAAAATAAGCAAACACAAAGCCAACCGTACTCAAGTGGTTCACGCACTCAAGTTTGTCTAACAACCTCGCACTATAAGGCTTGGCGCACGTGCCTTCACCACCCCACGTAGCGCTAGCTTGGTAGAGCCTAGTAGCGTTTGCTACGGGTTACAAGGTGCTAGGCACAGGGCCACGGATGCTTGCCCCTTTCCACCAAAACACCAAGTACAAACATGCATTCCCTTGCCACACTAAGCCACGCACTCAAAATGCTCGCACACCCTACCGCACCACGGCAGCCATGTGCTGCACTACGGCAGCAGCACGCACGCACGTAGCACAGCTATAGTATGCTGCTACTTAGCTGGTGCTGCTGCGTTACTGTTATAGCTGGGCGCACATGCCATGCACAAGGCTGCACGTAACCATCGATCAGCCCCTTTGGCTGCCACATGCGGGCTAGCCAAGGGAGGATTTGCCTTGATTTAAATTAATCTTGAGATTTTGAAAAAATAAAAGGGAGTTGGAAAAATGAACATAAGTTCAATATAGATTCCAACTTTAATACTTGTGAATCCTTGAAAAATTATATCTTCCAATATGAAGATAAACAAATTTCTATCACAAGTTTCAAACTTTATGGTTCCAATCAACTTAAAAATGATTAAATCAACAAAGTTCAATAAAAATTCATGGAGTTTAGTAACTCAAAGTTTCAATCACTTAGCATAATTAAAGATTGAATCTTTAGTACTTAGAAGCCTCAAAGAACAACAATTTCACACTTAATGCAATTTATTTGCAATTATGTGAAAAAATAAAATCAAGCTTTCAAACACAAATTACCAGCAAGTAATCATGCCTAAAGTGATTTAAAATTGAATATAAATATGTATTGAACCAATTACATAACCACCATATATATGTAATTAATTTTCAAGGTTAGAAAGACTTAAAATATTTCGTAAAAACGAAAAAATCCCTCGAAAAGTGCATTTCTGGTCGTTTTTTGGCTAAAAACCGATTTCTGAAAAGGTAATACCATTTTTAGAACGCCTTTTACACTCAAAATTCACTATTTTTGGGTCGAAATCTGGGTTTCGGGAGTTGACGTCAAATCTAATACGAGGTTAAAATGGATAAACGATCTACTAATCTAATAAGCAACTTAAAACCGGAAAAATTAAGCCATAAAAACACCTTGAAAAATATTATGATTTTAAAATAAACGAGCGAGGCTCCGATACCGCTGTTAGGGTTTGGTGAGTCCAACTCACCGCAGAAACAAACCCAAAACCAAGACCGCACTCGAAATAAATAAAACCATAAACCTAATTAACTTAATGACAAGATTAAGATAATTAAATTACCTTTGAAGTGTGCTTCACCCGACCACTTAGGGCTCTTACTTGAAAGCTAGCCTCAATAATACGAAGGCCTCTAACGATGATCCACCCGCAACACGATCACCGACTAGGTCAAATTCCTTGGGGTTAGCAAGGCCTGACCGAAAAACCCTAGTAATTGAGTTCAAAGGTTCACAAAGGTGATACCTTTTTCAACTATTGAGTTCAAAGGTTTTCACTACTAGTGATCCATTTTCCAACTCTTACTCAAGCATCATTTCCAATGCCACAACTTGGGTATTTATAGGGAATGTTGAGAGTATGATTATCTCTCCCATCAATGTGGGACAACGAGATTTTCACATTTTATTTAAATGCTAAAATAAAATTATTTAAGCAAACTAGTAATAAATCACCAAGTGTCAACCATACATGAGAGAGTAAGTGAGGACCACTTGGAGGGGGGGGGACAAAACTTGCTCCCCACTCTCTCCCTCACCTTGCGCCACATGGAAACCCTAACTTGGGCACCAAGGAACCCAAGTGGGCTTCTCTTTTTGCTGCTTCCCCTAGCCTTGGCCTACCCATCCCAGCACCACAAAGTGAGGAATGCTGCTGTTCTCAGCAAGCAAGCCTCACACCCTAAGTGCGTGCTGATGCCGAGACCTGGTGCCGAGGGCTGCTGCCTTGTGCATGCACTTGGCAACGACAACCATGCTAGCATTGGTGCGCATGCTAGCCACCATGCTACGCATTGTGCCCCTAGCACTCGGTTTGCTCGGGGCATTCCGATGTTAGGGGTATTTTGGAAAATACGTTGATTTATTAATATTTGCACGTTTTGTTGTTTACTATTTTTGACTCGACTTTCGGCGCTAGGTTTTGACGCTCTAAGCTCGAATTTCCGACGTCTAAATATTTATTACTCGGTCGACTAATTAATTCCTTTCAAATTAATTTGTCGCTTCGGTTCGTTAGTTGCTTGGGTGTTACCCGAAGGATTCAGTTAAGATTAAACTGTAATATTAATTAAGCATTAATATTACTGATCGGAAGCGGCCTCCACCCAGGCATTCCGATCACTTGACCTTACCGAATATATTAGCTTTCTAATAATTCTGACCCCCCTATCAGAATAATACACTTGTTCGAAGGACACTATTCCTTTCAATGGCCAATAAGTTCTTTAAGAGTCAAAAGAAACCCCATAGCCTTTTGAGTGAGTTCATTGAGAATGCTTCATGGGAGAGAGATGATTTTGAAATGAATTTGCATCCACTCATGCATGGTTTTGAGACTTTGGGCTTTAAGGAAGTTGAGGGAGTTGTTGTTCATGAATGTAGTGGAGGAGATTATGTGGTTCCTCGTGGGAGTTGGATATTTGAGGGAGATGGTGATCCTGAGTGTTCTTCTTTTGAGGATTCTATGATTGATTTTCATGCTCTTATTGGTGATTTGAGGCATAATGGTGAGGAAGAGTTCATTTGCGAGACCATAGCCTATATTCCCTCCTCTCATGTTCTTTTTTCAAGGAGCTTAAATCATATTCCCTATACTCCTATATCCCTCCCTTCCTTCGTTAATGAGCCTATTGGGGACCCGGTCTTCTATGATGATTTTCATGTCCCTTATTTGTCTTCTATTGAGGAAAAGAGTGATTTTTCCACCAAAAAAGATTGATTTGATTGGACTTCGTATCTAAGGCACTTGTTCCACTCCAAAAACCAATGCCTTGCCACTTGGACTACATGCGCAGTCTGAGATGTAAAACCACCTGACCTTTCTGAGTCGCTTACTTTAGCTTCCCCTCCCGCCGCCCATGGAAAAAAATTCCTTTATTAAGCTTCCATACTTGTACCCAAGTAAGCAAATAGGAATTACCATACTCTATCAAGTAAGTGAGTTTAAACTACCTTTTTTTTCAAAAAAAAAAGTAAGCATCAAAGCCCACAAGTTCCTTGCCCTGTTCATCATATCATGAAAGAGCGCAGTCATGGCTCGCTGGTACGTCGCCCCGGCATTCTTTAGACCAAACGGCATCACCTTGTATGTTGGAAAGAGAGTTTGCCTTTCTATTCTTCTTCTTATTTTCTTGATTTTCCTTTTGATTCTTCTTCTACTTGGCAATCCCTCTTCATTTTATTTTGTGTGCACTAATCTTTTTGCATGCCCTTCTTATATCATTTGCCTACTTGTTATCTTACAAAATGTGTAGTAGTGCATTTGACAAGCTCTTGCGTGCGTTGAATTATTATTTTCTAGAGCGGTCAAGTTTGGACCTTAAGCAAGCCTTTCTTGGGAAGTAATCCGTGTTTTATTGGTTTCATTTTCTTTTCTTTTTAGAATAGATTTTATCTCATGGAAATGTTTGTGTGCCTTTTGATAGGTACATGACTTGATATACTTTGGTGCTTCGATTTGGATCAAGAATCAATGAAGTTTGACTCCTATTTTTGCTAGCATATGGAAGGCAAGGTTCAATTCATGAGGAAATTAGCTTTGAAAGGTTTAATTGGGTCATTTGCGGGTATTTACACCCACCTATTATCCGGTAATATCCTTCTTTGCTCTTTCTCAAGTGGATGATGACTTGTTGGATATATGTTGGTTTGTTGGATTGATCTCCTTGTTTTCCCCTTCCATGGTTTCTATGATTAATGTTTGAGTGTATTGTTTCATTCAAGCTTGGGGGAGGGTATTCTATCATATTTGATAAGATGTTAATTCATATATGCCATGCACATTTGTATATGTATTTCCATGTTCTATATCTTGAAAAACTCCAAAAAGATTTTTGTTTCTATGAAGGCAAATTTGTATTGTGTTTTGTTTTGTTCTTGCTTTGGACATAATACTTTTGGACTTGTATATTTTAATGCTTTTCCTCTTCAATGGTATTGGTGTGCACGGTTTGAGAGTATGTTTGGTTGATTCTAGGATATAGTATTCTAAGGTAGTCATTTAGAACTTTTGGGACCTTGAAGCCGGGTTCTATTTGTTTTTGAAAATTTGCAATTGCTCCCTTTTGGTGAATTTGAAGCTAATAGTGAGTTTTTGCTACAACCTTGTGAGGTTTCATTATTTTCAAGCCACCTACAATTACTTGCATGAGTGGCATGGATCCTAGACTATTGCGGACCTAATCTTGAATCTTGACTCATAATTCTCAAACACGAGACCGAACAATCTAGGGAGGACAAAGGCATCTTTTCGGGGTTGTAATTTTTTTTTTCTAGGATAATCTTATTTATATTTAGTTTATTGGGTTTACATTTGCCTTCTTGATAACCATTTGAGCATTTTCCCTTCTTTTCAAGCCACATCTTTAGAACTTTGAGCCTTTTATTTATTTTTATTCCATTTTTGGAATTTGTGGAGCAAATGATCATGTTCTTGGAGTTTGTGGTATATGAGTTTGGATATTGGTTCTATTCGTAAGCAAGCTTGTGTTTTGTATATTTTGTGAATAATGGCGAGTGAATAAATGAAAAAAGCCATTCAAAGTTAAAAAAGGCAAGGACATAATAAATGCAAAGTTGTAAGAGCTGTCCATATTTAAAAGAGGCGAGGACAATTTCTTTGAAAATATGAAAACAACAAATTAAAAAATGTGAAAATGAGAAAATTCAACAATATTTTAATGTGAACTATTCTCCCTTTCTAAGCATTGAGGACAATGCTTCTTTGAGCTTGGGGCAGAAGCGTTTACACTTTTTGTATTTATGTTTGTGAGTATAGCTTTCAATAAGCTTGGGGGTGTTAGTTTGTTTTTGTTTGGTGACTACTTGATTGTAATTCTAAGAAAGGGCTCGTTCTTTGCTTTACTATTAGGGATACCACCAAATTTTAAAATTTTAAGCCTACCTTCACCCTTTATCCCTTACGTTACAACCTTTGGGAAAGATCTTTTGACCTAGAGGTTGAGTTACATATCGGGGGAGGGCATTATGAGTTATAGCCTAAGGAAAGGGGATGCAAAGTCAAGATGTCAAGAAACCTCAAATCTATTTGTTTTTCCGGTTCCTTCAAGGAACTATAGAGACGCTCACTAAAAGTAGATTTGAAGCTAATTGGGAGAATGTGCTAAAATATTTTGAGATGAAAGTGAATCGCGTTTCATTAGTTCTCTATACTTAGCATGTCCTATGTTTCAATCAACCTTTGATATCTTAGAACGTGCACTCCCTTACTTGTTTAGAAAGATTTGCATTCACTTGTGCTTGCACATTTGGAAAAGTCCTTTCATGAACATTTGTTTGATTTTCTTGTATTTTGGTTTCTTTTTCGTGTTTTGCCTTGTTTGAATTATTATGAGAGTTATAGGTTAATCTCTTAGGAAACCTTTACGAGAGCATCACTCGTCCTCTAGGGCGATCTAGGGTTTAAATGGCTTGTCTTTAGTTGCTAAAATTGACTGTGATTCCTACGAAAGTGAGTTAGTGTATATTCTTGTCTCTTCTCTTCTTTTTGTTTGTTTGAATAATCTCATCATTTCTCCCTTGGTTTTGTTTTTCTCGAGGACGAGCAAAAGGTAAGCTTGGGGGTATTTGATGGGTTTCACATATGGCACCCATTTGATGAGCATTTAGGTTGTTTTATTTCTTTTTTCGTAACTTTCATGCTTAATAAATGCCTAGTTTTATGAATTTGGTCTTGGTTTTACCTTTCCTCTCTTATTTTGTAGCTTTTGTGCATTTTGTTGGTTTTTCTACTCTTTTCTCCTTTATTTGCTCTATTTTGGGGTTATAGGTATTGTACGAGGTCTGGGTCTTTATATTGGTGATTTACTAAGGTGGAAGATGCTTTTGGAGCAAGCTCATGGCAATTGGAAAGCTCAAGATGCAAGGAAGTGGATTCTCCAAGTTCTAGCTCTTGCGCTCTCAAGCCGTGCTCTCATGAAGATGGGGTGTTGAACCCACTGTCAAGTGCTTTTTGGGGCTGCCACTCTTAGTGTTCATAAAGCATCATATTGCGCGATCATTCGAAGACCTTAGCGAATGCATGAAACCACGAGAAGAATCGAAGAAACCCAGATCAGCGCGGGCGCACAACCCACTTGCGCTGGCGCGACACCTTCTAGCGTAGAAGCGCCACCTATGGGCGCGAGCGCGCCTCCTTTCCTGCGCGGGCGCGCTCCCTTGGGTATTCGTCATGCTCGGTTTCGTTTTGCGCCTTCTATAAATACTATTGTAACCCGATTTTTGGGGCAAGTTTGAAGAAAGGGGAATTCATAAATTTAGATCATAATTTTGGCTTAGTTGAGACCTTCTCTCTCTAGTTTTTAGGGTTAGTTTAGGAGTAGATTTTAGAGAGAGAAAGTATGGAATTTCAATGGTGATTGAGTGATTGAAGATTTAATGGTGACAATTATGTTGGAGTTTCTAAACTCTATCTCATTTATTGCTTTGTTTAACATTCATGTTTGTTTGATTTCATATTTATTTGATTTGATTTTGATTGTTGATCTTTTATTAGTGTAATTGTTCTTCATAGATTGTTAATTCTTGGTTTCTTTAGTAGTTTGGGATTAGATGTTAATGTTTGAGTAGTTGTTTGGCTAGGGATAGGGTGAAACTTATATGATTGATTAATTGTGCTTAATTTGGGGATTGTGTTTATTAATGTTGAGATTAAAGTGATTAATGGAAGTTTTCATGTGTGTAATTCGATTAGACCTTGATAATTATGCTAGATTGCATTGTAGTTTCTAATGATGCGTACCATTGATTTAGGAATTGCAATTGTCGGTTGTGCTTGATTAGTGATGCTCCTAGTTAGAGTCTCTCGTAGTTGGCGCTAGTTTGACCTCTAGGAGATGGCTTGTTGACTCTTTGATCGAGCTTGCCATTAGTCTTCACAACCATTGACTTTCATGTAATTCCGAGTTGCTACAATTGTCATGATTACTTGTTGATCCCCGTTCCTAGTGATTTATTTGTTTGGTAGTTATTTAGTGTTCTCTCTTTATCTTTGTCTTCGACTTAGCTTAGGCGCATAATTAAGAGCGCTTGATCATTACCGTTTCCTTAGGTTCAACCCTTGACTTGCCTCTATACTAGTATTTAGGTTGGTTAAGTATTTATAAATTTAGTTTGACCGAGGGAGGATTAGTTTCAATGACCTAGATCCACCCCTCGTCATTGTGCACCATGCTGCCATGCCAAGGCCAACAGCAGCTAGTTAGGCCGAGGCAGCAGCCCACACCCAGCCGCATTGGTGCTCAAGTGTGGGTGCCATGTGGCAGCGGGTGATTGGGGGTGGCTAGGTATAGGTGGCCGGTTATGGGGAGTGCTTGGGGATCAAGTTTGGTCCCCCCTTTGCTTGTGGTCCTTACCTAACCCCTCCTCTAAGTGTGACACTTGTTGATTGATTAGTTATTGAATATTTAATTTTATTTTTAATTTAAAAATAAAGGAAGAATATTGATTTTACCAACTCTCCCACATTAATGGGAGAGAAGATTTCACTCATGAGTCTCCCTATAGGTACCCAAGTTGGGGTATTAGAAAAATCACTTGAATAAGAGTTAGAAAAAGGCATCTCCATTGAGAAAACCTTTAAAATCATAATTACTCGAGTAGTTTGGTCGGGCTTAGCTAACCTTTAAGCAATAGACCTAGTTAGGGTCGTGTTGCGGGTGGATATCGAAAGAGGTTTTCGTCCATTGCGAGACTTAAGCTTTCTCAAGTAAGAGCTCGGGGTAGGAATGAAGCACGCGTCAAAGGTAATTATGTCTTTCCTTAATTTTTGTTAATTATGTCTTACCTTAATTCTTGTTTATTATGTCTTTTGATTATACTAATTGTGATGTGATTTTTGCTCGGGTTTTATTCCGCAATGAGTCGGACTCATCAAAACCCTACAGCTGTATCGAAGCCTTGATAATTTATTTTCATAATCATAATTTCAAGGTGTTTTTATGGCTTTTATTTTTCTGGTTTTATGTTGCTATTTAGATTAGTAGCTCGATTTTATTATTAATAAACCCGTTTTAAAGCTGGTTATGGCCTTGAACCCAAATTTCGCCCAAAAATAGTGAATATTGGGTGTAAAAGGTGTTCTGGAAATGTTTTTACCCTCTCAAAGCTGTGTTTTAGGCCAAAATATGACCAAAAATGCCCTTATCGAGGGATTTTTCGTTTTGACGAAAAATTTTAAGTCTTTCTAACCTTGAATCTTAATGGCATATTTTTGGTGATTATGTATATGGTTCTTTCCTTATTGTTTCTGCATTTTTTGACCTCTTTAAGCATGGTTTCTTGGTAGTAATTAGTTCTTGAAAGATTGGTTAAAATTTTCACATAATTGCAAATCCATTGGATTAAGTGCAGAAAATTTGTTCTTTGAGGCTTCTAAGTACTAAAGATTTAATCTTTAATTATTTTATGATATTGAACATTTAAGTTACTAAATTCCATGAATTTTCGGTTGAACTTTTGATTTAATCATGTATTAAGTTGATGGGAATCATAAAGTTTGAATCTTTTGATAGAAATTTCATTTATCTTCATATTGGAAGATATAATTTTTTAAGGATCCAAAACTTAAAGTTGGAATCTTTATTTATATATTTGTGTTCATAATTCCAACTCCCCTTTATTTTGTCAAAATCTCTTGTTTAGTTTAAACTAATTTAATTAATAGTGAGTAACTGCCCTTGTTTATTTTATTGCACAAAGTTGAACCAATTTTATTAAAGAATGGTTCTTGGAAATAATTTTGGTTATGTGCACCTTAATGATTGTTTTATTTAAGTTAGACTTGTAATAATTTTTTATTTTTTTGCTCATTGAATTAATTATTAAATTAATTTGGAATAAATTATTTTGTCACGCAAAATTTGGGTTAAAATCCCAAGGCCATGGCACAAAAATCGAGGCAAAAGCCTCCCTTGGCTAGCCGGTGAAAGGAATGGTGTCCTTCAAACAAGCGTATTATTCCGATAGAGGGCTCAGAATTATTAGAAAGCTAATTATTCAGTGAGGTCAAGTGATCGGAAAACTTGGGTGGAGGCTGCTTCTGATTAGTAATATTAATGTATAATTAATATTACAGCTTAATCTTGACCGAACACTTCTGGTCACACCAAAGCAACCAACAAACCGACGCGACGAATTAATTCGGAAGAAATTAATGAATCGCCCAAGTAATTAATATTTAGACGTCAGAAATTCGAGCTTGGAGTGTCGAAATCGTGCGTCGAAAGTCGATTCGAAAATAATAAAAGACGAGATGGGAAAATTACTAATAAATCGACAAAATTTCCAAAATACCCTTAGCATTGGAATGCCCCGAGCAAACCGAGTGCTAGATAGGAGCATATGGCCTAGCAAGGTGGGTAGCAAGCGCACCAAGCCGAGCCTAGGCTGGAAGGTGCGTGCGCACCATTGCTAGCAGCAGGCTAAGACTAGCAGCCCGCACTAATGTGTGTAACAAGCTAGCAGGCCACGGCTAGCAGACCGCATAAATGAGCATGTCATGCTAGCAGGCTGCAGCTAGCAGCCCGTACATTGATGTGTGGCTTGCTAGCAGCAGTCCTCGGCCAAGCAGCACGCACATATGTGCGTGGCCTATTGGGCTGATGGCGTGGCAGCAGCTAAGCAGCCCACACTTGGGTACCTTGGTGGCCAAGTGTGGTTGCCACATGGCGCAAGTGGATTCGTTGCTTGAAGCTTGAGGTGGCCAGCTATGGGAGAGGATTAGGGAGTAAGTTTGGTCCCCCCTTTTCTATGTGGTTCTCACCTAACCTCTCTCATGAATTTGCCACTTGTTGATTTATTAGTAGCTTGATAATTAATTTTATTTTTTATTTAAAAATAAAATGGAAAAATCAATTCTCCCACATTGGGTAAAGCACTTGAGTAAGTGTTGAAAAAGGCATCACCATTGTGAAAACTTTTGAACACAATTAATTACTCGGGTTTAGGTCGGGCCTAGCTAATTCCTTAACATTGGACCATTTCGGGGCTCGAGTTGCGGGGGTACTTCGTTGGAGGTCCTCGTGTGAGTGAGGCTTAGAGCTTTCGAAGTAAGAGCTTTTTTAGTGAGCGAAGCACGCGCCAAAGGTATTAATCTCTTTCTTAATCTTGTTGTTTAAGTTAATTATGATTTATGGTTATATTTATTGTGAGTGTGGTCTTAGCTCGGGTTTTCTTCCGCGGTGAGTCGGACTCATCGAAACTCAACAGTGGTATCGGAGCCTTGCTAATTTATTTTATAATCATATTTTATCAAGGTGTTTTTATGGCTTAATTTTTCTGGTTTTATGTTGCTAATTAGATTAGTAGCTCGATTTTATTAATTTTAAGCTCGTATTAAAGCTGTCTTCAGCCCAGAACCCAAATTTTTGCCCAAAAATAGTGAATTTTTGGTTGAAAAGGTGTTCAGGAAATGATTTTTTCCTTTCAGGCCTGTGTTTTTAGCCAAAAAACGACCAGAAATGCCTTTTTCGAGGAATTTTTTACTTTAACGAAAAATTTTAAGTCTTTCTAACCTTGAATCTTAATAGCATGTTTATGGTGGTTATGTATTTGGTTCTTTCCTTAATTTATTTGCAATTTTAAACCTCTTTAAGCATGGTTACTTGGTAGTAATTGGTGCTTGAAAGTTTGGTTTTTATTTTCACATAATTGCAAATCCATTGCATTAAGTGTGAAAAATTTGTTCTTTGCTGCTTCTAAGTACTAAAGATTCAATCGTTAATTGTTTTAAGTGATTGAAACTTTGAGTTACTAAGTTTCATGAATTTTGGTTGAACTTTTGATTTAATCATGGATTAAGTTGATTGGAATCATCAAGTTTGAATCTTGTGATAGAAATTTCATTTATCTTCATATTGGAAGATATAATTTTTCAAGGATTCACAAGTGAGAAAGTTGGAATCTTTAAATTGAACTTTTGTGTTCATATTTCCAACTCCCTTTTATTTTGTAAAAAAATCTCATGATTAATTTAAATTAATTAAATTAATAGTGAGTTATTGCCCTTATTTGTTTTATTGCACCAAATTAAACCAATTTTATTAAAGAATGGTTCTTGGATATAATTTTGGTTGTATGCATCTTAATGAATTTTTAATTTAAGTTGGACTTGTTAAACTTTTCATTTTTCTCATTGAATTAGTTCTAAAAATATTTTAGAATTAATTATATGTCACGAAAAATTCGGGTTGGAAACCCGAGGCTATGCACGCAAATCAAGGCAAGAGCCTCTTGGCTAGCCGGGTTGCATAGCAGCATGCATGTTTCTGCCAAGTAGGCTTCCCCAAGCTTGCGTGTAGCCACATTTGTGTGGCTGCTGCTTGCTGCCGACATCATGGTGCACCAGCCAGCTACGAGCAGCAGCATTGTGTTGTGCGCGCTCACTGTGCGTGCTGCTGTGTGGCTAGCTGTGGTTTGTCGTGGCTGGTGCAAGCATTGAGCGGGTGTGTGCGTTTCTTGGTGCTTGGTGCGAATGGGCAAGCATCCTTAGTGCGTGTTCCTAGCACCACGTTACCCGTAGCAAACGCTACTAGGATTGGCCTAGCTAGTGCTACGTGGAGGCACATGCACCAAGCCGTATAGTCCGTGGTTGCTAGATGACCTTGGCTTGCATATGGCACGCACTTAGTGCGTGAGTCACTTGAATACGGTTGGCTTCATGTTTACTTATTTTGCTGTTTTAATAATTTTATTAATTTAATTTGGTTTTAATTATTTTAATTAAATTTTGGAGGCTAGGCCACGTTTTTTGAGCGACATTTGCAAAATTTAATTTTGGCAAATATTTAGGTTTACCAGCTTAATTAATTGGATTAATTAATATGGATGTGGAATTTAGTGTGAGCTTCAATTATTAATTGCGCTAAATTAAATAATCAATTAAACAACTGTGTCTAGTTTTAATTAGGCGTGTTAATTGGATTAACGACCTAAATTAGTTACTAGTGTACGCGTGTTTTATGCATTGTTACTTGTTTTATCGTTGTAAAATGCATGGGCCATTCACAAATAGTGAATGGATGAATGGAATGTATATTCTTTCATAGGTTTTATAAAATGGCAACTAGTGGGGCCCGATTAGGATAGAAATAAAATACGTACTAGATCCGTAAATCTAAATACGGTGTGCGAACCGATGAGTATTTTGCACCTTAATATTTAGATTAGTCCTAATCATAGATACTAGTATTTTCATAATTATGGTCATGTCTTGAAGACAGAGGTTCATAGAAGACGAAGCCATGAAGTTGCAAAAGTCGTCCCTTCAAGACTTGAAGACTCAAGGAGTCATGCTAGTTGCCAAATACATATTTATTTATGTTTTCGATATATATGAGCATTTATTTATGAATTATATGTTAGATGCATGTTTAGGATTTCAAATGTTGTGATGATTAAATAAGTTAACTTAAATCAACCAACATAGAAACCCTAGGCCCCTAAAATATTGAGTGAAACTGCCATTCCAAAACAACACTTATCGACCTATTGAGAGTAGTGATGGGCTACGCCAAAGCGAGGCATCACTATTACTCCCAAGGATACGTAAGGCATATCGGGTATGCAAGTTGGTTTTGGTTGTATTCAACGATATGAGTGATGGAGTCCTAATATGTCGTGTCAAAACGGATAAGTTGTTGAGAGAGAATTAGATGCGACAATTTATCCAACCATGAGTGGCATGGAGCCATTAGCAAAGAGTTGCTTACCTTAGGATATTGAGTTTTAAGACAAGCCAAAGCATGCTTAACCACTCTTTGTTTATATGGATCTTGGAATCGACTTATTCTCACCAAAACGGGGACAATTTTAATGTGTGAATAAGACATTAAATAAGTTTGATTAAAATGCATGATTTCAATCTTATTTAAGTATTATGAATGGTTTTTCATTTAAAATTCTTTTAAATTGTAGAATCATGTCTTCAATTACCAACAACAATCTAATGTGTCGGAAACTTCCAGAGAAGTTACTATTTAGCTTGAATTTGGTAAACTTCAAGGAATGGGAGGAAGAACTCCATATGACCCTTCGTAATTGCTACCTAGAGCATATCATGGATACACCCATCCCGACTTTTTACTTAAAAGGGGTTATGAGCGATGAAGCTCATGAGGAGTGGAGTTATGATTGCAAGAGAGTCTCGCGACTCATGGCAAACTCCATTTTGGAACAGCGAAAGAAGAAATTCTCTAACTATTTTTCGGATGTACTCCTCAAGGCTCTAGAGGATGTGGTCAATCTGAGGGTCACAAAGAGCGTCAGGGGAAACTATGGTGACCTTGTGGAGCACGTGACTAAGTCACTCTCTAACATGAGGATCAAGCCACCGCAAGATGGATGTATCACCAAAGAGAGGCAAGAAGTATGGGGTAGGGTCTACAGTGCAACACTTAGGCCCGAGATGCCACTTCAAGCCTATGTGCTCAAGATGACAAGGTTATTCAACCACTTGGAGCTGATTGGTAGACCAGTGGAGGATGAGAAAGCGACACATATGCTTTTAAGCTCACACCACTCGGGATATGTTGCAATTAAGATGCAACTTACCGATAATCAGAATTAAACTATCCTTGAAGGAAGTTGTCCAAGTGCTCTAGAAAACCTATTCTTGCAAGTCGACTAAGTTGCTCTGAGTCCTAAGAGGAAGGAGTTCAAGAACAAAGCTAAGATGCGCTTCTTCTATTGTAGTAATCAAGGACACTACAAGAGAGAGTAGCGAGTATCTGGAAGATGAGGCCAAAGGAAAAGGAGCCTCAATCTCTGGTATCATCTTTACACTTGAATATAAGCAATTTATAAGGTATTAGATACCGTAAAATTGACTCACTATGTTCTTCTATTTCAGGATAAAAGTGAGAGGCGCTTTTCAAGTGGATATGAGGACACAAGTGGAAGATAAAGATAATCTATCCAAAGAAAGCTGATAATTTCATGATTTTGTCTAGATTTAAAACTTGTTTAGTTTTTCAACCATACTTTTATCTTTTGGTGTTGGACGTCATTTTGTCTTTGATCACAAGACTTTTGTTTTATGTCTAGTTTATATTTATGGAATGACACGTTTTTGTGTGTTTAGACAAAAATTGTTTATAATGATACCAAAAGGGCTAAGACCATGGAGTTAAATCAGACGTACTTGTGGCATTGTCGTTTTGGCCAGATTAACATCAAACACAGCAAGAAACTTCTACAAGAAGGTGTTCTTGACTTTTTCAATTTAGAATTGTTTAAGAATTGTGAAGGATGTTTATTAGGCAGGATAATTAAACAGCCATTCTCCAAGTTGGGAGAAAGGGCAGGAGACTTATTAGGTCTAATACACACCGATATATGTGGACCAAAGAGATCCGCCATAAGGAACGGACATCGATATTTTATCATCTTTACATACGATCCGACTATAGTAGATGTGGCTATGTCTGCCTCATGTCGCACAAATCTAAATCGTTTGAAAAGTTCAAAGAATTTCGGAGTGAAGTTGAAAATCAACTTCACAAGAAAATCAAAGCCCTTCGATCGGATTAAGGTGGTGAATACTTGAGCAAAGAATTCGATGACCATCTGAAAGAAAAGGGTATAATTTAAGAATTGATACCTCCAGGAACTCCACAATGGAACGGAGTATTCAAAAGGAGAAATTAAACCTTTTTAAACATGATACGATCTACAATGGGTCTTAGTGATCTTACTATCTCTTTCTGGGGACACGAACTTCTAACGGTGGCACTAACATTGAACTGTGCTCCATCAAAAGCTGTAGAAAAGACTCCATACGAGTTATGGGCGAAGAAACCCCCTTGGTTGACTTTTCTAAAGATATGGGGATGCAAAGTTTATGTCAAGAAATTGATTTCTAACAAACTTCATCCCAATCTGACAATGTTTATTTTGTGGGCTACCCAAAAGAAACCAAAGGGTATTCCTTCTACAATAAATCGGAGAACAATGTGTTTGTTGCTCGCGATGGTGTCTTTTTGGAGAAGGAGCACCTTTTAAAAATGACAAGTGGGAAGAAAATCAAACTCGGTGAAGTTCGAGAGGACGAGCAACGAAATCAAAAAGACAATCAATGAGCTCAAACAACATATGTTAACGCTGGTCAAAATGATCAAAATATGCAAGGTCAAATCGACAATGCAAATGCTCACCCCGTTACCCTATTTAGGTCTTAAGAGGTCGAGATCTCAACATGATAGATATCTTGGTATAGTTTTAACCAAGAATCTTGACATCCTGATTATGGATGAAGATGAACCGACAACTTACAAGCAAGCGATGGCAAGCACCGACTCTACTAAATGGTAAGAGGCCATGAGATCTAAATCGATTCCATGTTTGAAAATCAAGTCTGAGACTTGGTTGACTTACCCGAAGGTTACACACCTATCTGATGTAAGTGGATTTTTAAATTGAAAACCAAAAAAGATGGAAATGTATTCTTTTATAAAGCTATATTAGTAGTAAAAGGTTACAGACAGGTTCATGGTATTGATTACGATGAAACCTTTTCTGTAGTCGCAATGCTTAAATCCATTCGGATTCTCCTAGCGATTGCTGCATATTACAGTTATGAAATATGGAAGATGGACGTCAAAACCGCCTTCCTTAATGGTATTTAGGAAGAAACTGTGTATATAACACAGCCTGAAGGTTTTGTCGACCAAAACAATGCTGGGAAAGTTTGTAAGCTTAAAAAGTCTATTTACGGGCTGAAGCAAGCTAGCAGGAGTTGGAATTTGCGATTCGATGAAGCCATCAATAAGTTTGGTTTTATTAAGAATCCAGCGGAATCTTGTGTTTACAAGAAGGACAGTGGGAGTGACATTGCCTTCCTAGTCTTTTATGTCAATGACATATTTCTCATTGGAAACAACATACCGTTGTTAGGTTCTGTAAAGGCCTAACTTGGAATGTGTTTTTTAATGAAAGACTTGGGTGAGGCTTAGTACATATTAGGCATCAAAATCTATAGGGATAGATCAAAAAGGATGATTGGATTGAGCCAAAGTACTTATATTGATAAGAGACTGGCTCGATTTTTCATGGAACAGGCCAAGACAGGTTACCTTCCAATATCACATGGCATAACCCTAAGCAAGAAGCAGTGTCCACAGACACCTGAGGAGTGGGAAACGATGAATTAGATTCGATATGCTTTGCTTATTAGATTGATCATGTATGCCATGATATGTACTAGGCCAGATGTATCGTATGCCTTGAGTGTTTCGATCCGTTACTAATCAGAACCAGGATAGGCCCATTGGACTGAGGCCAAGAATATCCTGAATAAACTGAAAAGGAACAAGGATAAATTCGTGGTGTATGGTGGTTTAGATGAATTAGTTGTTGAAGGTTACACCAACGCGAGCTTCCAGACAGACAGAGACAATTTCAAATTTCAATTTGGATATGTGTTTTGTCTAAATGGAGGAGCGTTTAGTTTGAAGAGTGCTATGAAGAGCACAACAACAGATTCTACAACTTAAGCCGAATACTTGGCAGCTGCTAAAGCGGTTAAGAAGGCTGTTTGGATTCGTAAGTTCATTGGCTTGATGTTGTACCCTCCATCACGGGTCCAATAACCCTCAATTATAACAACAATGGAGCTATTGTTGTTGGGTTTCGATAAATCCAACCCACCGCGGAAGGAAACTCGACCCCAAACCAACTCATAATAATTATAACTATAAGCATAATTAACATAAACACAAGGTTAAGTAAGACTTTATTACCTTTGTAGCGTGCTTTGCTCAGCAAAACGAGTTATTACTTGAAAGCCCTCAAGTCCCGCTCAGATGGCGACCTCCTTCTAAGTCCACCCGCAACGCGAGCACCGAACTCGGACTATTGCCTTCGAGTTAGCAAGGACCGACCTCAAAACCCGAGTAATTAGTGTTCAAAGGTTTTCACATTGTGATGCCTTTTTCAACACTTACTCAAGTGAAGAATTCCCAACTCCCTAGGTTGGTATTTATAGGCAAAGGCTCACAAAATTCCCATCATCTTTCCATATGGGATTTTGATTTTATCCATTTTATTTTAAATCTAAAATAAAATAAATAAGCAAGCTACTAATAAATCAACAAGTGTCAAGCTCACATGAGGGGTTAGATGAGGACCATTCGGAGGAAAAGGGGACCAAGCTTTCTCCATACTACCTTTCTAACAACCGGCCAACTCAGCCCTCACACCCCCTCTAGCTTTGCGCCACATTGAAGCCCCACTTAGGCACCAAGGCACCCTAAGTGGGATACCATGGCATGCGGCCACCCACGACCGGCAGGCCTAGCTCGCGTGTGCGGGCTATTGCAGTCGTGGGCTGCTACTTGCGCTCTCGACTAGCAGGCCCTTGCACCATGCATGTGGGCTGTTGCCGAGGGCTGTTGCTAGCCCATGCGTGCATATGGCTCCGGCCACCCATGCTAGCATAGGTGCGCTAGCACGAACCAGCCAGCCTAGGCTCAGCTTGGTGCGCATGCTAGGCCATATGCTCCTAGCACTCGGTTTGCTCGGGGTATTATGATGCTAGGGGTATTTTGGTATTTTTTTATTTATTAGTATTTTTCTCGTCTTGTCTTTTATTATTTCCGACTCGACTTTCGACGCTCCAAGCTCGAATTTCCGACATCTAAATATTAATTACTCGGGCGACTAATTAATTCCTTCTGAATTAATTCGTCGCTTCGGTTGGCTAGTTGCTTGGGTGTGACTAATTAATTCCTTCCGAATTTCAGTCAAGATTAAGCTATAATATTAATTATACATTAATATTACTAATCGAAAGCGGCCTCCACCAAGGCATTCTGATCAGTTGACCTCACTGAATAATTAGTTTTCTAATAAATTCTAAACCCTCTATCGGAATAATACAGTTGTTTGAAGGACACCATCCCTTTCAATTGCTCAGGCCAGAGAGCTAAGGGAACATCAGAAGGTCAAACATGTCAAGCGGCGGTTTCACAAGATTCGAAAATGGAAATCAGAAGGCGAAATCAGAATTTTGAAAGTTGGAACGGATGACAATGTAGCCGATCCATTTACTAAACCTTTGCCTCAAGTGAAGCATAACAAGCACGTTGAGCCAATAGGAATCAAGCATGTTGGAGACTAGCTTTGATTTCCCTGTTTAGTGTTTTAGTTAATTTTGAACATTTTAATATAAGACACTAAGATAAAAGCATTCCAGTTTTGGAGTAATTTAAATTTCATGCAATGTTATTACTCCGTTTGCTATTTAATTGTGGTTTAGGATTAAACAATGAGTCCATTCGATTATGAGAATATTCAAAATAGGGTGTCAAGACCAGCCAATCTTGGTAAGAAAACACCTATTAAGTGACATTGAATATTATAATCAAGAATTATCCCTAATTAAGGTCATTTAAACGATGGGCGATTAATGACCACTTGAGATTAGTGTGTAGTTTGATTTATAGCACTGTTTCTTGTGCTACAAGGATATAATTGTCAAAAATCATTTGCACAGGTATTAGTTTAGAACCATACTGGATTGACCTATGAGAAAACTTTGAGAGATTAAAAATTGTCATAAGTATACTTTTCATTATAGCTATTGGAACATATTTCCTCAACCATGAGTAATGTGAGTTCTCTTGTTTGCATACTAGACTGCTTTGATGTTGTCAAACGTCTAACGTAAAAGGGGGTTATAACGGCAACACTCGGGTGCCTAGGTCCTCTTAGTCAGAGAAGCTACATTATAAGAATGAGAATGTCCCCCTACTAAAATAGGGAAGATGTCTTTGTTGTTTACAAGGCCTCTCAAAGGGCGAGATTGTAAAATGCATGTCCGTGCTCGGATAGATTTTAGAAATCATCTGTTTATTAACAGTCAAACTTGGGATCGAGAAACATTTCTGGACATAATAAGGATGACGAATAAATCTTACCTTATAGTTCATCAAGAGACATTAAGTGACATAGGAAAAAGGCTATAAACTAAAAGCGCACTTATCCGGAATGACAAGTGGGAGATTGAAAGGAATGGTGTCCTTCAAACAAGTTAATTATTTCGATAGAGGGGTCAGAATTATTAGAAAGCTAATTATTTAGTGAGGTTAAGTGATCAGAATGCTTGGGTGGAGGCCACTTTTGATCAGTAATTTAGGGAATATTTCAAGCATTACCCCTAGCATAAACCCCACTATGATCATACAATAAAGTACGGTGGTGTCCAAAGGGAAAGAAGATAGAGCAAAAGAGTCGCCAACAAGTTTTAGGAACTTGTAAACCGTTCACAGGGTGAAGGTTACACCCCTTAACGATCCAGGAGATCGTCAACTCCAATAGGTTTGGAACCATGACTGGTAGTTCGGGGATGAAGGTACAAATTCAACCTAAAAGAGATTGAACTTGCCCTAATAATAGGCCTCTACTTTGTTCTGATCGTATTCATGTGCGCTTTCTAACCAACATGCAATCAATAGGATTAACCCTAAAGTTGTTCAATCTATGTTGGTTGAATATTAATGCACAAATAAACTATTATTGGCGATCACTTGAATTATAATCATATTAACACTAAACAAGATTATTAATTATCATATTAAGCGTGATTACAAGTACCAAATTCCCTTTAAACATGCATAAAAGGCGTGATCAAGCAATAAAAATAAATATATCAAGCAACATAATAATAATCAAAATTAAAATAATCATAAATTATCATCATAACAATAATTATAACAATTATAATCATAATATTCATGTTAAAGCATAATAATAGCAAGATCCTAGGCATGATACTAACAAGATTAATAACAAACCCTAGCATGTCACTAAACATCAACGATCAAATATATAGCCCTAACATGATACTAACATAAATATTGGAAAGAGAAATAGGAAACATCACAGGAATCACAATTTTCATATTTGATATTAGAAATTATAGTTATTACCCTAAATATGATACTATGAAGATCAAAACACCCTAAATATCATACTAAAAAAAACATCCTAACATGATACTAGGAATATCCTAAACATGATATTAGGAACCAAAATATTAACCTAAGCATGATTTTTATATCAAAAAATCAATAAAATAATTAAAGCACTTACTTGGATGCCTCGTATCTCTTTCTAATAACAAAATGCACACGTCAGTAACTTCAAGGAAAATAATAATCAACAAAACAATTAAATTAAATAATTGAAATAAAGATTTGGGACCAAACCCTCAGAAATTAAAACCTTTCACGTCTAGGGCGAAAGCAACTTTGAATATGGCTAGGTGTATCTAAGTCTTGCGAATGCGGAATTTTGTATTTGAGAAAAGGCTAGTTTAGAAAAGAGAGAGAGAGTAAGTAATCAAGAAAATCTTCATGAGATTTGGTGAATGAAAACGGAGTTTTTTAGAAGGCTATTTATAGAGAAAATCAACCAAAAAGATAAAAAATCAAAACAGAGTTCTGACGCGTAAAACCGAGGTTAGCGCCAGACGCTGACATTAGCGCCAGGCGTTAACGCTAGCGCCAGGCGCCAAGCTTAGCGTCAGGCGCTAATGCTGGCGTTTGGTGCTAACTTAATTATTGACGCGTTTTCTAAAATCAAATAGAAATTGCCGTACAGGAGGATAAAATCGTATTTTCCTCAAAAACATTCTTTTATTCTGATAAAAACTCTAAAAAGTCAACAAAAGTCAATTTGTCAATGTTAATTGAATTAGGAATGAAAATAACCTTCTAGAAGAATCTGGAAGACTAAAAACATTGCTAATTGCATTAGGAATGATAAATCTATATTAGGCCTTCCTCTAGATCATTGGGCCGCATATAAGGCTCAAACCGGGCCCAGTTCAGTAATTTGGCCATAACTTCCTCAATATTCATCGGAATTGGGCTTATAATATATCGTTGGAAAGCTCTTTTCAACACCTATCCAACTATACTACTACTGGTCCCATATCATGGACCAAACAAAATAGATTGGATGATTTCTTAAAATAGGTTTTCAAAAACAAAGAGAGGAGAAAAAAAATTAAAACTATCCGCAACACTAAACTTTCCACACTTTAACTTCAATCGATTATGATTCGACGTGAAAGGTACTCATCACTGGGTTTGGTTTTGGGGAGACACAAATGGGTGTCTACAGAAGCCCCCACTTTGACTGAGTTTGGAGAAACGCAAGTTTCGAAAATAAAAGTCAAAGTATCGATAGGGACGGAGAATGATTCAGAACGTTCTGCGATCCTAAATCACTCTTGTAATGCCGATACCTACAAACTAGCTTGTCGATCAAAACAGTAATGCCGAAGACCCTAGCTTGTCGATCTTTTTAAAATCTCGCTTGAACTTTGTTTCCGCTACGCCTGTACGTCGGCGCTTCTACTGCTTTTGAACCTGTATGTCGGTGCCTTTTGCTGAATTATGAACCAGTATGTCGGTGCTTTTGTTGTGATGACAATCCTCTTTTCTTTGTGAATAGTTGCCAACACAACTCTTATATGATGTATGACAATCCGATTTAGGGAAAGTTGTCAATGCTTTGTAACAATCCATCCTTGGAAATGTTGCCACGATGAAGCGACAATCCGTATCTCGGAAAATTTGCCAAAATCCAATTTTGGGAAAAAGTGCCAATGCTTCGTAACAATCTGTCATAAGAACCTTGCTACGATCGACAATACACATCTTGAAATATAACTCTTGAAAGCAATCCACTTTGGAAATTTGCCAATGCTATGCGACAATCCTTTTGGGAAAATATTGCCACTATTGACAATCCGCGTCTTGGAACATTTGCAAAAAAGAGTCGACCGACAATCCACTTCGGGAAGTTTGCCACTTATTGAAATGAATGACAATCCACATTGAGGAACCTTTGCCGAAATTTATGATGAATAGAGTCCTACAACAATCCTTTGGGAAATTTTTCCATAGGAAACTGGGTGTATGACAATCCAATCTCGGAAAACTTGCCAGCGATGACAATCTGAACTTGGAAAAAATTGCCAAATAGAGAAGGAGCACGACAATCCACGCTTGGAAACTTTGCCAGAGATGACAATCCAATCTTGGAAAAATTGTCGTTGAAGTAGCTGCACGACAATCCATTTTTGGAAATATTTTCAGTTGGGGATGACAATCGAATTTTTGGAAAAATTGTCGTTTAAGAAAAACGCGCGACAATCCATATTTGGATATATGTCGTTTAAATGCTTGCTTTTAAACCGATACGTTGGTGCTTGTAATGAGCCAGTGTTTTAGGCGCTTAAGCTAAGTGAGACGATTTATTGTCAGGTCAATCACTTACTACGATTGTAATCGAGCCGACTACTAACCAAGGAACCCGAAATTGCTGTATGAGGTCAAAATAACCATTCTGATAGGCTTCGAGCTCTGTCGCTGCTGAAATATCTCTGGCGCCGCGATTTTGCTCTGTCGCCGGAAGCTGGGATCTAGCGCCAGGCGCTGGAACCTGTTGCTAGACGCTGGATGTCGTTGTCTGGCGCTGGAGTCAGGTCTTCCCTATTTTGCTCTTGATGCCGCTGTTGCTTGGTTTTGCTCCGAACTTTGAGCTTGGTCGTTTCCTTTCAACCGAATCCGCTCAAATCTTTTGTAAATTAAAGCTCTTCATCTCTAATTTACCGATTAATGTAACTCTTCTTATCTTGGAGGAATCTCATTCGGTCATATTCGCAGTTTTTTCGAAAAAAAAAAAAATTCGGGAATGTTCTCGCTTGCTAGGATGCACCTGCATTTATATCTTTGACTATAGGACTTTGCTTATCTTTCTTTAGGGTTGACCTAAGACTTAACGTTGCTTGACTCATTGACTTGTCATGACTCAAGGTAAGACGACTCACCTCATGAGACTCGTGTGTGCATAGTGTTGACTTTATGTGATAACACGACATGAGTCATTGTGTATATGACTCGTGTGAGCATTGTATTGTGATTGTGGGACTCGAAAATGCAAAAAAGCAAAAAAAATTCGTCATTTTTGTTAAGGGTACCGACTTTCTCCCGAAAAAGAAAGACGCGAAAAAAGAATCCAAGTTTTCGAATGCATGTTGAATGAGCTTAGTCAAATGTTGTTTGATACTATCTCTCAAGGTGCAAGGATTAATCCATCCTAGGCTATCTCAATGGTTGACTCAATGATGAAAGTATTTGGGTAACTTAGGCACGGAGGCTAAGCACTTCATACTTCGTGATGTAATGACAATTATGATTGATGAGTGATGTTGATATGACAAGGCATGCTTTAACGTGGTGTTAAGATTTCATGACAAAGGGTTCCTAATGGAAGGTATATTTGGTCATGTATCCGTGATGTGTGTGATAGTGACACTAAAGTTAGGCCGCAAGGGCAAAGTGTGTGGAAAATATATTGAAAAGAGTCAAATGGTGGCGACTCTTTAGGCTAGGTAAGCTAATGCTGTAAGGATCAAGCCCCCAAGTCTAGCTCTAAGTAAATAGGAATGAACATAGGGGATCCCTTGATATGATCACGGTGTAAGTGTGTGAATGTGAATATGAATGCATTTTTATTACGGCCGCACCTCGATGTGAGGTTGCCTACGTATTCGTTAGGAATCAGGCCGAACGTAGCTCTAGCCGAACCTTGCACAAGTGTGTGTATACCTTAAAAAGGTCTTTAAGGGTTGTAACGTGGTTAAGCTAAAAGTTGAAGAAGAAAGGGGATAAAGGCTCAAGACCCTAGATAAGCCCCCAAGGTGTGCAACTTTGCTTTTGGATCTTTGTATTTTTATGCTTAAGTTTCTACTCTTTTTTAGCTATCTTTTCTCTCTCTCTTTTTTTTTTTTTTTTTTTTTTTTTTTTTTTTTTTTTTTTGCTTTAGCATTTATTTTATTTTTATAAGTGTGGGAAATCCCGATCATGCGGTCTATCACTCACTTGGCATTCATGTTTCTTAGGCACGGTACCGAGCACTCGATAAGAGACGCAATCCAAGACGTGTTCTTATCAAAGGCATTTTCATATCAAAGACATTGGAAAACTTACCCTTTTGTACACTTTATTTATTTATTTTTCTATTTTAATCTTTTGAAGTCACTCAAGCTTTTTTTTTGTTTTTTGAAAATTGCATAAGTTGCACACAATCCCATCCCAAAGTTAGGTAGATATGGGTTGAAAAAATGAAGGGTCTATCGTTAGACGAGGCTCAAAGTGGTTTATGAAAAAATGATTGCATATTTGAAGGATGAAAGGTAATATGATGTGGCTACAAAGGGGGTGCCTCAAATCATTGGTATACCTTGTGCTTAGTTTGTTTATGATTTTTTTCTTATTCTTTTTTGTTTTTTTTTTTGCAATGCAACGCAATGATCATATGCAAGAAAATAAATGCTCATTTTATTAAAAGAGGAAAAGAAAGATTCTACAAAATTAATCTAAGAGAAAAGAAAGGTGCCTATGCTAGACCCATTGGGGAAAACGGTAAATAAAATAAAATAAAAAGAGATCATGAAATCTTGTCGTTTAAGCTAGCCTCTGTCTTGTGTCGTTTGCTTCATCATCACCCAATCTTCTTGTTAGCTAGAGGCAATGGGATCTTATTTGCTTCTATGAGATTTTGAATGAGATTTTGAAACCTGTATCATTCATCAGTGGTATGACCGCGTCCTTGCTGGTACTTGTAATAAGAGTTGGGATTCCATCTCGAAGATCGATTTTTTGGCATTGGATCCTCGGTAAGGCCAATAGGTTTGATTAATCCTCGCTCATAGAGACGATCGAAAGCAGCATCGTAGGTCATTCCATTTGGTGTGAACTCTCTCCTGGGTTTCCTTTTAGATCCTTGATTGTCCATGGCTAAACACCATTATGGTCAAAGGTACTAACATTATTACTAGAGTGGGTATTTTCGGAAGAAGAAGGATTGTCGTTCTTCTTTCCTTTCCACTGTGGTTACTATTGTTAGTAGCTTTTTGTTTTGCGAGGTCATCTTCGATTTCAATTTCGATGTCATAGACGGCCTTGAAAGTATTCAGATTGTGTTGATATTTTAAATGCTTTGAATACTTCTCTTGGAGATTCTTGATAAACATCCTCACAGATTCTTTTTCAGTGGGCACCTCAATCATCTTAGCGGAAGTTTCCCTCCACTTATTAAAGAAAGAAGTAAAGCCTTCATTCTCTTTTTGTCTTAGCATCTCAAGTTGTCTATAATCGGTTTCAACCTGAATATTGCACTTGAACCTATCAATGAAAGCGTTTGCTATCGATTCCCAGGTAGAGGTTTTCTCCTTGTCAAGGGAGAAGAAACATTGTTGGCAAACGGTTTCAAGAGATAGAGAAAATATAGAGGGAAACACTTTCTTTTCAATACCCTTAACACTCATTATTGTTTCAAAAGCTCTTAGATGAAAATAAGGGTTGTCAGTTGCCTTGAATTTCGGGATGTCGTTGGCATTGAACTTATGCGGAAGAAGTTCTTTATCCACCAAGACCCCTTGTGAACTAATGCCCTTAAATTTATAGTCACTAGATAGCTTGCTCAAGCTTTCTTGCATGAGGTTCATTTGTTGTTGCTTCACAGGGTCATCAATTTTGAGGGTTAAAGCCTTTAACACCTCAGTCACATTAGTCAATTGACTCCTAAGTTCATTAACTTCCTCTTGAGTTTCCATTATCTTTTTAGCCTTCCTCTTTTGACGAATCGGTTTATCAAAAAGTATGACTTGAATAGAGAGGTTATCATTGATTAATCGCCCTTCTCTCCTCAACCAAGTACTGTGGAAAAGGAATTTGGGGATATTCATTAATAAATGTTTGACTCAAACTTTATTCAATATGCAATGGATAATAAGGTAGAAAAATGAGGGTGGTGATATGGAGAAAGCATGTAGATGGAGAGATGTGGAAAATTAGGAATAGAATGTACCCCCAACTCGAACGACGGAAAAAACCGACTCATGCATGAACCTAAGACATGGTCATGGTGACATATACTCAAAGTGTGTGCTAAGACTACTGACTGTAGGTGACATGTTAAGAGTCGTGTAATGACCATATGGCTAGACTATGTGACTAGGCTCAAGCAAAGACTAAGTTAAGACTTCATGTATATGCATTAAACTGGATAGGTTGTGGTATTTTAATCATAACTTTTTATCTGTGACTCTTATTGGGATGAAACCAACGCCAAATTAAATATAAAACTCGGGGCTACATATCCATAGGCTTTACGACTCATAGTTCTTCCTAAAACGCCGGATATGACTAAAACAAGTTGACGTTTGTGCAGTATACGGGAATAAAAATCCGGGTTGACTTAAAGGGACTATAACTCGATTTTAGACATATTTATTAGCTCTAATTAATTAATTAATTAATTAAACAAAGTCCTTTAGTCATTAATTAGTTTATTTAGGCTTAATCACAAGTCAAACAAACGGTTAGGAAAAATCACATAGAGTATGCACAACAAATAATGCACAATTAATCAAGTAGGCACAATATGACGCAATGAGTTTGCAACCTAACCATGGCTCTAGTTCTCTAAAGTTCGGGATATGGGTTAGTCAAAGAGGGTCCATGGTTAACTGTCCGGATGCACCGCGCGGAAGCCTAACCGTGAAGGGTTGGCGCGAGTGGATGGGACACCGCGAGTTAAGAAAAACTCACTTCCATGGTTTGGTGAATTCAACATTCTCGGTTGTACCCTTTGTTGCTCTGAGCGTTCAATCAGGTAGATGAAGCATGAATTCCCAGAGGGTTATGTCCATATGTAGAACACATATGGGTTTCAGAAAAGTGAGAAAAACTCAATCAGGAAGTAGGATCGAGCAAACAGTGATAAAAACTGGTCGAAATTAGAACGCATATTTCTGGCTCGGTATTGGAAGAATTTGGCGCCAGCAAAAAGAGGTTGGCGCCAGCTTTAGGCTTTAGCGCCTGGCGACAGGGCTGTCGTCTGACGCTAAAGTCAATATGCCGGCGCTAATTTTTGTTCGCTGACGCTAATTCCTACATGCCTCAGCAGCTTTCTGTGCTCGATAAAATTTTCCAGTTTCATGCAGTGTTATTTCGATCCTAGTTGTGAAAGATATTTCTCAAATTTCCTACGTGTAAAAATCCTATGTTTTAACTCATTACGGATGGTCTTTCCAATGAGATCTTTTTTATGCATATGACAATAATGTTAATCAAAATTACACACATGAAATACTTAGAACGTTTCGAGTCTCATCCACTCATTCTAAATCATTGCCGAAATAAATTTCAGGAACTAAAATAGAAATCCTTCCCATTGGAGTCGCCAAAAAACTGTAGGGAATATTTCAAGCATTACCCCTAGCTTAAACCCCACTGTGATCATACACTAAAGTACGGTGGCGTCCAAAGGGAAAGAAGATAGAGCAAAAGAGTCGCCAACAAGTTTTAGGAACTTGTAAACCGTTCACAGGGTGAAGGTTACACCCCTTAACGATCCAGGAGATCGTCAACTCCAATAGGTCTGGAACCATGACTGGTAGTTCGGGGATGAAGGTTAAAATTCAACCTAAAAGAGATTGAACCTGCCCTAATAATAGGCCTCTACTTTGTTCTTATCGTATTTATGTGCGCTTTCTGACTAACATGCAATCAATAGGATTAACCCTAAATCTATTCAATCTATGTTGGTTGAATATTAAAGCACAAATAAACTATTATTGGCGATCACTTGAATTATAATCATATTAACCCTAAACAAGATTATAAATTATCTTATTAAGCGTGATTACAAGTACCAAATTCCCTGTAAACATGCATAAAAAGGCGTGATCAAGCAATAAAAATAAATATATCAAGCAACATAATAATAATCAAAATTAAAATAATCATAAATCATCATCATAACAATAATTATAACAATTATAATCATAATATTCATGTTAAAGCATAATAATAGCAAGATCATAGGCATGATACTAACAAGATTAATAACAAACCCTAGCATGTCACTAAACATCAAAGATCAAATATATAGCCCTAACATGATACTAACATAAATATTAGAAAGAGAAATAGGAAACATTACAGGAATCGCAATTTTCATAATTGATATTAGAAATTATAGTTATTACCCTAAACATGATACTAGGAAGATCTAAACACCCTAAATATCATACTAAATAAAACATCCTAACATGATACTAGGAACATCCTAAACATGATATTAGTAATCAAAATATTAACCTAAGCATGATTTCTATATCAAAATATCAAAAAAACAATTAAAGAACTTACTTGGATGCCTCGTATCTCTTTCTAATAACAAAATACACACGTTAGTAACTTCAAGGAGAATAATAATCAACAAAACAATTAAATTAAATAATTGAAATAAATATTTGGGACCAAACCATCATAAATTAAAACCTATAACGTCTAGGGCGAAGGCAACTTCGAATATGGCTAGATGTATCTAAGTATTGCGAATGCGGAATTTTGTATTTGAGAAAAGGCTAGTTTAGAAAAGAGAGAGAGAGAGTAAGTAATCAAGAAAATCTTGATGAGAGTTGGTGAATGAAAGCGGAGTTTTTAGAAGGCTATTTATAGAGAAAATCAGCCAAAAAGATAAAAAATCAAAATAGAGTTCTGACGCGTAAAACTGAGGTTAGCGCCAGACGCTGACATTAGCGCCAGGCGCTAACGCTAGCGCCAGGCGCCAAGCTTAGCGCCAGGCGCTAATGCTGGCGTTTGGCGCTAACTTAATTATTGACGCGTTTTCTAAAATCAGATAGAAATTGCCGTACATGAGGATAAAATCGTATTTTCCTCTAAAACATTCTTTTATTCTGATAAAAACTCTAAAAAGTTAACAAAAGTCAATTTGTCAATGCTAATTGAATTAGGAATGAAAAGAACCTTCTAGAAGAATCTAGAAGACTAAACCATTCCTAATTGCATTAGGAAAGATAAATCTATATTAGGCCCTCCTCTAGATCATTGGGCCGCATATAAGGCTCAAACCGGGCCCAGTTCAGTAATTTGGCCATAACTTCCTCAATATTCATCGGAATTGGGCTTATAATATATCATTGGAAAGATCTTTTCAATCCCTATCCAACTATACTACTATTGGGCCCATATCATGGACCAACCAAACTGGATTGGCTGTTTTCTTAAAATAGGTTTTTAAATTCAGAGAGATGAGAAAATAAATTAAAACTATCCGCAACACTAAACTTTCCACACTTTCACTTCATTCGATGATGATTCGACGTGAAAGGTACTCATCACTGGGTTTGGTTTTGGGGAGACACAAATGGGTGTCTACAAGTAATATTAATGTATAGTTAATATTACAACTTAATCTTGACTGAACCCTTCGGGTCACACCCAAGCAACTAATGAACCGACGCGACGAATTAATTCGGAAGGAGTTAATGAGTCGCTCGCGTAATTAATAATTAGACGTCAGAAATTCGAGCTTGAAGTGTCGGAACCGAGCATTGGAAGTCAAGTCGAAAATAATAAAAGGCGAGAAGAGAAAATTACTAATAAATAAATAAAATTACCAAAATACCCCTAGCATCGGAATGCCCTGAGAAAACTGAGTGCTTGGGGCATATGGCATAGCAAGGTGGATAGCAAGCGCACCAAGATGAGCCTTAACTGGCAGGTGCATGCTAGCGCACGATTGCTAGCAGTTAGCCAGGACTAGCAGCCCGCACTAATGTGCGTGGCATGCTAGCAGGCCACGGCTAGCAGCCTGCACAAATGTGCGTGGTATGCTTGCGGGTCGCAACTAGCAGCCCACACATTGGTGCGTGGCTGGCTAGAAGCAGGCCTCCGCCAAGCAGCCTGCACATATGTGCGTGTCCTACTAGGCCGAAAGCGTGGCAACAGCTAAGCAGCCAACACTTGGGTGCCTTACTGCCCAAGTGTGGGTGCCACGTGGCCCGCGTGGATTTGTTGCTTGAATCTTGAGGTGGTCGGCTATAGGTAGGGATGACAACGAATTGTAACTGACCCGAATTTGTGGATCCATATCCGTTTTCACGGATATAGTTCCTTTAAATTTAGACCCGATGGATCCGGATCGGATACAGATCTCGTACTAAAAAACAGATTTGGATACGGGTCTAACCCTAATACTTGTATCTAGATCCGTTTTCTCGTTTATAAAAAAATATTTCTAAACTAAAGCCCACCCCACATATTTGAAATTTACACTGATTCTACGGTTCTACCAAACCCCCAAACAGAAACCCTAAAAGGCTAAAATCGTACTCTCTCTCTCCTCTCTCCCCCTCTATCTCTCTATTACCGACCACTCAATCTATAACAACTCTAGCAGGTCCACCCTCTCCGGTAATCGTGGGTCTAGCCCATTCTCTCCGAGCTCCGACGACCGAAAGTAAAAAAATCACAATGCTTGATTCCTGAACTTTTAGTATACTTAATTCTTAGATTTTTTTTTACATTATGTTTTGTTTTATTTAATTTATTTATGTCATATTAGTATTTACTAGCTTGTTAGTATATAATCCAAATTTACTTTGTTTTGTCAAAATGCATCATCTTAATGCTTCCTAATTTATGAGTGGATGCATTGGTCACTGTTCACTGGTTCACTTTTTTTTTTTTTCTTTTTTTGATGGAAGTTTACTGTTTCACTTAATTTAAGTAGTTGTACGATTTTAATTCAAATATTGAACTTGATAAACCATCAAGGGATGTTTAAAAGCTAAACTTATACATTATTTTAGTTAAAAATAGATTTATTAATTAAATAATAAGTCCACTGTGTAGGATCCGTCTTGGACCCATTTCAGACCCGGATCCGTAGGATCAAACGGATATGGATATGGATCCTCCTTTATCATACCCGACGGATCCGGATCGGATATTGATCTAGGGTACAAAAGCATGTTTGGATATCGATCCAGTCAGATTCGGTTCATATCCGACTTGTTGCCATCCCTAGCTATAGGAGAGGATTGGGGAGCACGTTTGGTCCCCCCTTTTCCAAGTGGTCCTCACCTAACCTCTCTCATGAATATGCCACTTGTTAATTTATTAGTAGCTTTTTTGATTTAAAAATAAAATGGAAAAAATCAATTCTCCCACATTAATGGAAGAACAAATCTCACTCTTACTTTTCCCTATAAATACCAAAGTTGGGGTATTGGGAAGAGCACTTGAGTAAGTGTTGAAAAAGGCATCACCATTGTGAAAACCTTTGAACACAATTAATTACTCGGGTTAAGGTCGGGCTTAGATAACTCCTAAGCATTGAACCATTTTTGGGGCTCGAGTTGCGGGTGGACTTCGTTGGAGGTCCTTGTGCGAGCGGGGCTTAGAGCTTTCGAAGTAAGAGCTCTGTTAGTGAGCGAATCACGCGCCAAAGGTATTAGTCTCTTTCTTAATATTGTTGTTTAAGTTAATTATGCTTTATGATTATATTTATTGTGAGTGTGGTCTTGGCTCGGGTTTTCTTCCGCGGTGAGTTAGACTCATCGAAACCCTACAGTTGGTCTGCATAGCAGCACTCATGTGGATGCCAAGGGTCTACCTTTAGTGTGCGTGCTGCCCTTGCGTGGCCGCTGCTCGCTAGGTGCGCAAACCATTTGCTTGCGGTTGACTTCGTGTTTGCTTATTTAGCCGTTTTTTAATTAATTATTTTGGTTTTAATTATTTTAATTAAATTGTTGAGGCTAGGCCTCGGTTTTGAGCGGCATTGGCAAAAATTTTATTTTGGCAAAATTTTAGGTTTACCAACTTAATTAATTGGATTAATTAAGATGGATGCAGAATTTAGTGGGAGCTTCAATTTTTAATTGCGTTAAATTACATAATCGGTTATACAACTTTGACTAGTTTTAATTTGGCGTGTTAATTGGATTAACGACCTAAATTAGTTACTAGTTTACACGTGTTTGTGCATTGTTACTTGTCTATCGTTGTAAAATGCATGAGCCATTCACAAATAGTGAATGGATGAATGAAATGTATATTCTCCCGCAGGTTTTATAAAAGTGGCAACTAGTGGGGCCCGATTATAATAGAAAATACGGATTGCGTTCCGTGATGTATTTTTGTAAACCTAAAGACAGTCTGCAAAACGGTTGAGTATTTTTGTACCTTAATAATTAGATTACTCTTAATCGTAGATACTACTATTTCCATAATTATTGTTATGTCTTGAAGACGAAGGTTCTTGGAAGACGAAGCCATGAAGTTGCAAAAGCCGACTCTTCAAGACTTGAAGACTCAAGGGGTCATTCTAGTTGCCAAATGAATCATTATTTATGTTTTCGGTATCAACTTATGATTATATATGTGAATTATATGTTAGATGCATGTTTAGGATTTCGAATGCTGCAATGATTAATTAAGTTCACTTAAATCAACCAACATATAAACCCTAGGTCTCTAAAATATTGAGTAAAATTGCCATTCCAAAACAACACTTATCGACCTATTGAGAGTAGTGATGGGCTATGCCAAAGCGAGGAATCACTATTACTCCCTAGGATACGTATGGCATACCGGGTATGCAAGTTGGTTTTGGTTATACTCAACGATATGAGTGATGGAGTCCTATCATATCGTGGCAAAGTGGATAAGTTGTTGAGAGAGCATTAGATGCGAAGATTTATTTAACCAAGAGTGGCTTGGAGCCACTAGCAAATAGTTGCTTACCTTAGAAGATTGAGTGTTAATACAAGCCAAAGCATGCTTAACCACTCATTGTTTCTTTGGATCTTGGAATCGACTTATTTTCACCAAATAGGAAAATTTTAATGTGTGAATAAGACGTTTAAATATTATATATGGTTTTTCATTTAAGTATTATGAATGGTATTTCATTTCAAATTCTTTCAATTGTAGAACCATGTCTTTAACTAACGACAAGAACCTAATGTTCCCGGAACTTCCCGAAAAGTTACCATTTTCCTTGAATTTGGTGAATTTTAAGGAGTGGGAAGAAGACATCCAAAAGACCCTCCAAAATTGCTACCTAGAGCATATTCTTGACATACCCATCCCGAGTCCACTCAAAAGGGGTTATGAGCGATGAGGCTCATGAGGAGTGGATTTGTGATTGCAGAATAGTCTTGCGACTTATGGCAAAATCCATCCCGGAACAATAGAAGGGGAAGTTTTCTAACTATTTTTCGGACATGCTCCTCAAAATAGACTCAACAACAAAAGCAATCATCTACGCCATTCCCCGGCAACGACGCCATTTTTGATCTAGGGCGAGACTAGGTCGTTGAAAACTAATCTACCCTTGGTCAAAACAAATTTTGTAATCTCTCAACACACCCCTACACAAAGCATAGAGTACGTTGAGGGTCGAACCACTAGGAATGGGAGGTGAATGCTAAATTCAAAGCTAAGCTATTTCGAAGCAATGAGGTGAGGTGTGTCTATTCTACCAATCAAACAATCGAAATGAAAATCAAACTTATCAAGCACTAGGGTATGGATCCACATAAACTTGTAATTAATTTAACTAATTGGGATTGGAGATGACTAAGTCAAGTTTTGTGAGGGAAAATCAATTAAGCAATCAATATGGTAGGTTAATCTCCTAGAGGTCAAAGTAGCGCCAACTACGAGAGACTCTAGCTAGGAAACTTGCAAACCTACTCAATCGACAAATGTAAGCCACAAATTAATTTTCCGTATCAATGTGAACCTACAATGCAATCTAGTATGAGAAACTTAGGTTGATCACTCCTAAATTGAACACACACATGCACATAATCAATCAACCAATTTCACAACATCAACTCCATAAATTTCCCCCAATTAGTATAAATCAATTACTCATATATGCTTCACCATTTCCCTAGCAAGAAAACTACTCACTATTCATGATAATCATTATCAAAACTAAACTAAGCAACAAATTCATCATCATATTAATAAAAATATACCAATTCAAAAATCAATCAACTTGAACAATTAACAAAGAAATTGAGGAAACACATTTAAACAAAGTTTAATGAATTAAATGAAAGAAAACACATCCAAACAATGCCTTTTGAATCGAATGAAGGTGAAATGCATTCAACGAATCTAATTGATTCAATTGAAAGTAATTGAATCAAAGGAAGTAGAGAGAGAAAGTAGGAGAGAGAAACTCTAGAGAGAGAAAGAAACCCGCCATTTTCAACTTGTTTTTTAAGCTTTTTGGAAGCCGATTTCCATGGAAAAAAGGAGGAAAGGAAAGGGGAAGAAATCCTCGGGCTCAAAATCGAAAGGGAAGAAGAAAACAAAGCCAAGAACGAGGAACCTCGAAGAGCAAAACCAGAGTATGGCCATGGATGATGTCTTGGTTGAAAGCTGGCTGGACGGGGAGGCGATTGAGGAGATTCCGGTGAGAATGGTGACGGAGGAGGATAAGGCTCTACATAGTGAAGAGTTCAATCGATGGCTACAGGTAATTCGAACCCCTAGTCCTGTGCATTTCAATGGAACAGTAGATTCTGATGTTAGTACTGGGTCTATTAATCCGACTCCATTGTTGATGATTAACGAACCAGATGGGTTGGGAAATGATTTGCATGTGAATCTGGAGAAAAACTTTTTGAACCCCTAATTTCGAAACCCAGTTTTTGAAACCCCTGTTTCTGCCATTCCTAATGAATCGGGTGGTATTAGCTGGAGTAGCATGTTTAAGAATACGATTGATGAGGGTTTAAATCTTGCTGGCAGTGCTGGAGTTGATTGTACTTCATGCTGCAAAATGGCTAATACAGAGGTGAAAATGAAGTTAACTAAGGAAGATGTACTACCTGAAATTGAGTTTTGGAAATCAACAATTGTTCTTTGTGGTAAACCTTCATTGTCTGTAATGAGTGGTTTTATGCGAAGAATTTGGGGCAAATATGGAATAGATAGAATTTCTGCTATGAATAATGGAGTTTTTCTAGTTCGTTTTAAGACAGTGGTAGGAAGGGAAAAGGTGATGAACTCTACACCTATCTTGTTTGATGGTAGACCTGTAATGATGAAGAGGTGGGAGCTAGGCTTGGATTTGGGAAATGAGAAGGTGTTTGAAGTTCCCACTTGGGTTAGATTGCCAAGATTAAACTTAAAATTATGGGGTCAGTCTTCTTTAATGAAAATAGCTGGGCTAATTGGGGAGCCAGTTAAGACTGATAGAGGCACAACTACCAAGGAAATGCTTGAGTATGCTAGGATAATGGTCAAGGTGAAAATAAATGGTGAGCTACCAGATGAGATTGAGTTTCAGGATGAATGTGGTGTTGATGTTAAGCAAAAAGTGATATATGAAAGGAAGCCTATTATTTGTGGTGTCTGTAGAGGTATGGGACATGGAGATAGTGATTGCCCTAATCACAGAGTTAAGGTCCAGAAGCCACCAGCTAAGATTCAACAACAAAGACAGCAGAAGAAACCTGTGGTAAGGAAGGTTTGGATGCCTAAGGCTCAGCAAAATCAGCAGGCAGAACAACCTCAAGGCATCAGAGTGAATAAGAACAAGTTTAATGTTGATGTTGATCCAGATATTGTTTCTGGAATAGCTGATGGTGATAAATGTGTTATGGGATCAGTATGCAGAACAACAAATGGGAGGGTACTGTTTGGTGACTGGGAGACAGAGGAGTGTTCATACACTCTCCATGGATAATTGGGGTTTTTAGAATGTCAGGGGCCTTAACAAACTAAATAAAGTGTGTGATGTTCTTTGGTTTATGAAAAACCGAGGAATTGGTTTGTTTGGGCTCCTGGAGACTAAAGTGAAGGCTGGTAATTTTGGTAAGGTCTTCACTGGTTTTGGTGGCAAGTGGCCTGTAACTGCAAACTACAGTAAGCATCGTTGAGGGAGAATTTGGATTGTTTGGTTACCTGATATCTTTCAGGTAGAGATTGATAGAGTAGAAGCCCAGTTAATCCATGTGAAAGTTGTTCACAAGGCTTCTAAGTTTGTGTTCTGGTATACAGTTGTTTATGGGCTGAATACTGCAAATGAAAAGGAGGTTTTGTGGCATCAGATTGGGGAGATAAAAAAGGACATTCTTGGTCCATGGATCTTGGGGGGTGACTTCAATAATGTTCTGAATACTGAGGACAAAATTGGTTCCCCAGTTACCTTTGCAGAGATTGAAAAGTTCAGACAATGTGTTAGGCAAAATGCACTTATTGATTTTAAAGTTGGGGGTTTGTTCTATACTTGGAATAACAAGCATCAAGGGAGCGATAGAGTGTGCACAAAGATTGATAGGATCTTGGTTAATGAGCTGTGGACTGAAAACTGCAGGGAGTTTAGAGCTGATTTCTTGCCTGAGGGATTAATGGATCATTGCCCTTGTATTATGAGATTGTTTGGGTGTAATGGAAATGTTATGAAACCTTTCAGGTTTTTTAATATGTGGATTGATGCTCCAGGATACCAGGAAGCTGTTCAACAGGCTTGGAATAGTGATGTGAGAGGAACTGATATGTTTATTGTGGTGAAAAAACTGCAAAAGGTGAAAGAATCTCTCAAGGTGTTAAATCTGACTAATTTCTCCTCAGTGGAGAGTGCAGATGCCAGTGCTGATGTTGATTTAGCAAGGGTGCAGTGTGAATTGAACAAGGATCCTCAGAATTTGGAGTTGATCCAAATGGAAAGTGATGCCAGGGAAAGGTTCTTAGCTGCTCATACTACAAAATTGATGTTTTTGAAGTAGAAAGCCAAGTTACATTGGATGAAAGAAGGTGATGTTAACTCTTCTTACTTTCATGCTTGTATTAGGAAAAGAAGAATGCATAATAATGTGCATACCATTCAACTTGAGAATGGTGATATCATTCAGGACCCTGATAAAATTGCAGAAGCTTTTATTAGTTTCTATAAAGAGTTATTAGGCACTGGTGGGACCCCTTCTAGACAAGTCCATCAAGCTGTTATAGATGTTGGTCCTATTGTGAATGATGAGCAACATTTGAGTATTTGCAGAGTGTTTACTTAGGATGATGTGAGAAATGCTGTTTGGAGTATTGAGGATGACAAGGCACCTGGTCCTGATGGTTTCTCCAGCAAATTCTTCAAGAATGCTTGGGGAGTGGTGAAGAATGAGGTGTGTAAGGCAGTTTTGGGATTCTTTGAGCATGGTTAGCTGCTGAAACAGGTGAATGCAACTACTTTGACTCTAGTACCTAAATTAGATAATGCTACTAAAGTTACTCAGTTTAGACCAATTGCATGCTGTAATGTGCTGTACAAGATCATTTCTAAGATGCTATGTGAAAGACTCAAAGAGGTGTTGCCTGGCTTGATTAGTGAGAATCAAAGTGCTTTTATTGCTGGAAGATCTATTCTGGACAACATTTTAGTGTGCCAGGATATGTTAAAAGAGTACAATAATAAGAGAAAGTCTCCTAGATGTACTATTAAGGTGGATTTAAGGAAAGCATATGATTCTGTGCACTGGTCCATTATCCATGATATGTTGCAGGCTTTGAACTTCCCAAGTAAATTCATATCTTGGGTCATGGAGTGTGTTACTTCCCCTTCTTTCTCTATTATGATTAATGGTGGGCTGAATGGTTTTTTTAAGGGCAAGAAAGGAATCAGGCAAGGTGATCCTATGTCACCTTTGGTGTTTGTCATTGTGATGGAGTACCTTTCAAGATTGCTTAAAAAAGTGGGTGCAAAGAGAGGCTTTAGATTCCACCAAAGATGCAAATCTTTAAGATTAAATCACCTAATTTTTGCTGATAATTTGATGTTATTCTCCTATGCTGATAAGAAGTCTGTCTCCCTTCTTGTAAGGGCTTTGAAAACTTTTGAGGGTTGTTCTGGATTACAGGCTAATGTTGATAAATCTGCTATCTACTTTGGGAGTGTGCAGTCTGAAATGCAACAGAAAATTGTGTCTGAGTCTGGTTTTGTTATAGGAGAAACTCCTTTCAAATATCTTGGCATCCCTCTGAATGCTAAATACTTGAGAGTCTCAGACTTTGATGCTATAGTTGATAAGATGCTGACTAGAATAACCTGCTAGTCTAGCAGAAACCTGTCTTATATTGCAAGAGTTGTGATGGTGAACTCTGTACTGATTAGTTTGCACACTTATTGGGCTCAGTGTGTGCTGTTACCTAAGTCAGTCATCTTGAGGATTACTCGGTTGTGCAGAGCTTTTCTTTGGTGTGGAGATGATGTTTTGCCTAAGGCTCCCCCTATTGCTTGGGATTGGGTCTGCAAAAGCAAAGCTGAGGGTGGCTTAAGAATTAGAGATTGTGGGATGTGGAACAGGGTAGCTTTGGGGAAGTATGTGTGGAAAATAGCTAAGAAAGAGGATTCTCTTTGGGTGAAATGGGTTCATGCTGTGTACATTAAAGAACAAGACTGGTGGAATTATAGTCCTAAGAGATTTGCAGGATGGGCTTGGAGGAGATTATGTGCAGTCAAGGACCAGCTAAAAGAAGGTTTTGAGCAAAATAGCTGGATGAATGGCAACTATAGAATTTCTGAGTGCTACAAGTGGCTGCAGGGAGCTGGAACAAAGGTGGATTGGTGTAAATGGGTTTGGAATAAGTTCAATATCCCTAAGAATTCATTCATCTTATGGCTTGCTATGCATGATAGACTCAGAACAAGAGAGAAGCTCTGGAAATATAATGCCTGTGCTGAAGATAGTTGTTTGCGTTGTGGTGCTAGTATTGAGGACAGACAACATCTGTTCTTTAATTGTAGATACAGTCAAGAGTGTATGCTGAGAATTGCTCATTGGATCCATATTCCAATTCAGAACTTCTGCATTGATGAGGTTTGGAAGAATTGGCTCAGAGCAGTGAAAGATAAGGTGCAGCAGAAGGTGGTCCTAGCAGTTCTGGCTTGTGTTGTTTATCATATCTGGTTTGCTAGGAACACTGATTTCTGGCAGAAAGCTGTTATTCACCCTTCAAGCCTGTCTAAGGGTATTGGTAGGGTGAGCATGGACAGAGTCAAACAGCTTATAAACAAGAAATGGAGCAGATTGCAGTGCAAATGGATTCAGGAGTTATGTAGCAACATCCCAAATTAGTTTATGTTTTGTGTGTTGCTGTGTTGTTTCTTTTGTGGTTTTCTTTTAATTTGCTTCTGATCAGGTTTTGCTTTACTCTCTCTTAGTTGAACCCTTCCTAGAAGGTGGCAACTAAGGAGTTTAAGGCTTGGGGTGGGCTGGCCTTTGTGTTAGGCCTGTGTAGCTTTGGAGGTGCCTACTTTAGGCTTGTAAAATTTGTACATTTGTACAGTTTTTTTGTTAGAAATATACTTGCTTACTTACCAATAAAAAAAACAAAGAAATTGAGATCAAAATAAAGATTGCATTGAAGTAAAGAAATCCTTACAAACTTGCTTCAATTTAATGGAGAAAAACACTTGGAAACATTAATCTTCAATCATTAATCAAGAACTTCTCTCTCTACAAACTAGAGTTTCTCTCTCTAAAAATCTAACCTAATTCTATTCTACGCTGAAAAATTAAACTCTCTCTAAAAATAGAAAGAAAATCTATATATAGTAAAACTAACTAAGAGAAATTAGTTAGATCGTCCCCAAATAAACCCGAACAGGCGCGGCCAACTATAAGAGAGAGCGCGGCCGTGCAAATCTGGGTACGGAACAAGGACCTGAGTAGGTGCGCCCGCGCCATACCCCCACGCGCATGCGCTTGGGAGCAGGGGAGCCTTCTTCCCTATCATTTCGATGCTCCTCGTGCGTTCAACTTAATGCTCTTGATTATCACGGGACCTTGCATTTTCTAAACTCCATGTTTGCGGGTTCAAGACTAGAAATCATGCCCCCACGGCTTGAATGCACAGATCAAGGACTTATGAACTTGCACTTTTCCATGCTTGAGCTTCAAATGTAGAACATAATACATCCCAATCAATGTCAAACTTGGGAAGAGGCCTTGGGAAACTTGGATAACGATCATAACCTGAAAAATAAAGGAAAACAAGAAAATAAAAGAGAAAATAACAAAATAAACCAAAAAATGCATAAAGAAAGATATCCAACTAAGAATATGAAAACTAAAAGAAATAAAGAGTAAAATCAAGGAAAAGCTAAGTAAAAGAGCTATAGAATAGCATGAAATTCATCCTAAAAAGAACCAAATGAGTGCCATAAATGACACTCATCAAATCCCCCCAAGCAAAACTTTTGCTTGTCCTCGAGCAAAACAAAGCAAGAAAGAATAAGGATGAAAGACTTATTCAAAAAGAAAAAGAAAGACATAAGACGGGAACATACACTAAGACTCACTTTCGTAGGAATCACGATTGTTTTTAGCTACAACAAGCCCTTTAAACTCCAAAGTCTCCTATGAGGACGAGTGAGGTCTCGTAAAGGTTTCCTAAGAGCTTAACCTATAACTCTCCATCAACATACATGAGGCAAACCACAAACAGAAAAGTAAAAGAAAGAAAAACAAAATTGAAACCTTTACGAGTTGGACTTTACAAAATGACCACATTTCAAATGAATAAACATCTTTCTAAGACCACTATACGAGGTTGATTGAAACATAGATTATGCTAAGCATAGAGAACTAGTTATCACAATTGACCTTCATCCCGTTCGATCTTACCGCGTTCTTCCTATAATCTCAAATCTCCCTCTAATGAGCATCTCAATAGCTACTCGAAGGAGCCTGAAAAGAAATACTTTTAGGCTACACGATGTCTTGACTATGCATCCCCTCTCTTTAGGCTTTAACTCATAATGCCCTCCCTCGAAATTTGACTCAACCTATAGGTCGAAAGGTCTTTCCCCAAGGTTGTAACGTAAAGGCAGAAGGTTAGGGGTAGGTTAAAATTTTAAAATTTGGTGGTACACCTAGGTGATGAAGCAAGGATTGGCCAAATCTCTACACCAAAACCGAGAAGTCACCAAACAAAGACAAACTAACACCCCCAAGCTTATTCAAAGCTATATCCAATAGATATATACATAAAGCATAAACGCTTCTCCCCCAAGCTAAAAGGAAACATTGTCCTCAATGCTTGAAGAGGAAAAGAGTCACATCAAAATATTTTTGGAATTTCTCATTTTCAAATTTTTTATAAGTTTTTTTTCATTGTTTATTTTCAAAATTTTCAAAGCCAATGTCCATGCCTCTTTAACTTAGGACGGCTTTTCAATTTTTCATTTATTATGTCCTTGCCTTTTTTACATGTAGGATGGCTTTTTCCATCAATCATTTGCCATTATTCACAAAATATTCACAAAACACAAGCTTGCTTACAAAAGGAACCAATATCCATAATTATAAACCACAAACTCCAAAAACATGACCATTTGCTTCACAAAAACCACAAATGGAACAAAAAGAAACAAAAGGTTACAAATTCTAAAGATGTGGCTTGAAAAAAAGGGAAAAGACTCAAATGGTTAGCAAGAAGGCAAATGTAAACCCAGAGAACTAAAAGAAAAAAATTAAACCTAGAAAAATATAAATTATCACCCCGAAAAAATGCCTTTGTCCTCCCTAGACGGTTCGGTCTTGTTGTTGTAGCCAAGCCTAACAACTTGGTTATGGACGTTTCTTTAGTTCAAGACGTAGCATCATGCATTGGTGCTATGCGTTCTATCCATGTGCAGCAAGATATTCAATCTTTTGAGTTTCTTGTTGTTCTTATTAACTAGTTCATTCTAGTTCATTTTATGCTTTGAATAAATTGTAAACTTTAGTCTTATTTTAAGTTTGCAAATTAGTTGCATTATTAGTTGCATTTTTCTTTAGTTTGCTAAAGTTCAAAATGTAATGTTACATTCACATAAAGTTCAAGTACAAGATACATGAAGAAGGCAGCCAT
Source organism: Chenopodium album (assembly GCF_948465745.1). NCBI lineage: Eukaryota > Viridiplantae > Streptophyta > Magnoliopsida > Caryophyllales > Amaranthaceae > Chenopodium > Chenopodium album. Next base: position 41,116,249 of record NC_137839.1, read on the forward strand.
TTAAGCATGGAAAACAACATAGAATCCGAAATTCTTTTGGAGGAATCTCAAGGCTTCAAATGGGTGTTACAAGCAGCATCAATGCAGGAATTATAAGCCATCAAGTGGGCATTCATATGGGCGTTTCTTGCTGCCAGCATTGAGCATCAAAAGGCGTCCAAATACACTCTTGTCTACATACATTAAAGCTTGATCCAAGGCTTGAATCAAGGAGGAGTTACACTTCTTTTTGCTGTTTGAATTGGGCGTGAATTAAGGGGCTGTTTTGCTTCTTACTTGCTGCTTGGTTGAGGCGTGATTCTAGGGAAGGTTATGCTCTTACTTGCTGCCTTATTGGACGTGATTCTAGGGGAGTTACACTCCTTTATTTCAGATTTGATGAGGCTTAATTGAGGAGGTTATGGCCGCCACTTTTTAAGCTTATGTATCTAGTTAAACAAAGCTTCCTTTAATTGATGTATCTAGACACTAAAGCTGACTTTGATGCTTAGTTTAGGCGTGTACAAGTGAGCTGAAAAGTCACTTGATTTAGCTTGTATTTAGGATGCTTGTTTACTATAAATAACAAGCAAATGTGAATGAGAAAATCAGATTATTCAAACAAAAAAACTTGTCTTACATTCGTTTCTTGGATTAGAAACAAAACCTGAAATTCTTGGATTTGGAATTTCGTTTCCTTTGCTTAGTTAGCTAGTTTAGGCTACTAGTTGGCTTGTGTTCTTAGGAACCCAAAACGTTTCTTAGTGGTGTGACTTTATCTAAGAAGCCTTTGGTTCTTTAGCCTTATCTATCCCTTGGTTTATCCCTTGTGTATTTCGAGTGTTACTCCAAATATACAACATTTGGCGCTAGAAGGAGGGGGTCTAGCAAAACAAATACCCAAACACATACCCCAAACACATACCCAAACACATACCCCAAACACAAACCATGTCCGACGTCCCACCCCCTAATTGGCAAGAATATGTCAATAAGGTTGCACAAGAGAAAGAAGATATGGAGCAACGAATGCAATACTTGCAAGATCAGTTAAAAGATCTTTCTACTAAGTTGCGCCATCAAAAAGAGGGCTCACCCAATCATAGTGATGAAGAATTGAGTAAATCTAATTTCAATCACAATGATAGACCTTCTCATGAAAGTGAAAGGTCACGGCCTAATAATGACATAAAAGCAGACATTCCTGAATATGATGGCAAACTCGATGCTGATGAGTTTGTAGAATGGTTAAGAACGGTGGAGAGAGTGTTTGACTATAAGCAAACACCAGAAGAGAAAAAGGTGAAAATTGTGGCCTTGAAGCTACGAAAATATGCCTCAACTTGGTGGGCTAGTGTGTGCGCCAAAAGGGAAAGGCAAGACAAAGAAAAAGTGAGATCATGGGTTAAGATGAAGAAATTGTTGAAACAAAAGTTTCTTCCCACATACTATGTGCAAGAAAACTTTTCAAAATTCCATAACCTTAAGCAAGGTACGAAATCAGTAGAGGAATATGCTAGGGAGTTTGAAGGATTTGTTATGAAGTGTGGAGTAGAGGAAGATGAGCCTCAAACTTTGGTTCGGTTCCTAGGCGGACTTGACCCAAAAATAGCCAATGTGGCCGAACTACACCCTTACACCACCCTTGAAGAGCACATTATCTTAGCACATAAGATTGAGCAGCAACAAAAAGCAAGAGGCAAAAGTGAATCATCACGTTTTGCATCTCAAACCTCATTTCCCCAAAGAAAGCAAACATCCAATTTCCCACCTTTCAAACCCACATCCAATCAGCCTACTTCTAAACCACCTTCACAAAACACCCAAAATTCCAACCCAAAACCAGCCCCAAGAAGATGCTTTAGGTGTCAAGGCCTTGGACATATGGCTAGTGATTGTCCAAATAAAAAAATTGTTACTTTGGTAGAGTATGAAGAGGAGAACGAATTAGAGGTTGAAGAGGACAGCAATCTTGAAGAGAATGATGAGTATGCGTGCCTAGGTCCGGATGAAGGAGAATGCTTGGTGGTTCGACGTACGCTTAGCAATATGTTGGACCAAGAAGGGAGCTTGCAACGTGAGGCAATCTTTCACACTCGTTGCACCATTGGTGGAAAGGTATGCACTTTGATTATTGATGGAGGTAGTTGTACCAATGTAGCTTCGCAAGTTATGATAGACAAGTTGAAAATGAAAACTATCCCTCATCCTAAACCATATAAAATTCAATGGTTAAGTCATAGTAAAGGGATTCAAGTCACACAACAAGTCTTGTTATCATTTAGCATTGGTAAAACTTATGAGGAAGAATTATGGTGTGATGTTGTGCCTATGGATGCATGTCATGTTTTACTTGGTAGACCTTGGTTATTTGATAGGCGTGTGATGCATGATGGTTACAAAAACACCTACTCCTTTTCTAAGGATGGAAAGAAAATTGTCCTTACCCCTTTAATCCTCAAAAATGATCACCCCATATCCACGCCTCCCACTTCCCTCACCACTCTCATAAAATCTGAATTCCATGAATATAGAGTTCACAAACACTTCATTTTGAGCCAACTTGATACCCCCTCTCAACCGTCCAAAGAAGAAAACCACACACTCCTCACCTCTCTTCTCAAAACCTATTCCCATGTTTTCCCCAAAGATATCCCTCACGGATTACCCCCAAAGCGTGACATCCAACACAAGATTGATCTTGTACCCGGATCCATGCTCCCAAACAAACCAGCCTATAGAACCAATCCCAAAGAAACCGAGGAAATTAGAAGACAAGTGGAGGAATTGTTATCAAAGGGTCTTATTCGTAAGTCTCTTAGTCCATGTGCTTGTCCTACTTTGATTGTACCTAAGAAAAATGGAGAATGGAGAATGTGTGTTGATAGTAGGTCAATCAATAAAATCACTATCAAGTACCGGTTTCCTATTCCAAGGTTGAATGATTTACTTGATGATTTGCATGGTTCTAAAGTGTTCTCTAAAATTGATTTGAGAAGTGGCTATCATCAAATTCGAATTTTCGAAGGAGATGAATGGAAGACCGCTTTCAAGACAAAGGAGGGCCTCTATGAGTGGCTTGTGATGCCATTTGGTTTGTCTAATGCACCATCTACATTTATGCGCCTTATGAATCAGGTTATGCAACCTTTCATGGGTAAATTTGTTGTAGTCTATTTTGATGATATTTTGGTGTATAGTAGGGAAGAAGAAGAGCATGCTATGCATTTGCAGCAGGTTTTTGAAGCCCTTGCTCGTGAGCAACTATATGGTAACTTAGAGAAGTGTCATTTTTTCACTTCCCAAGTTATTTTTCTAGGTTTCAAAGTTTCATCTCAAGGCATAGAGGTTGATGAAAAGAAAGTTGCTGCAATTCGTGAGTGGCCCACGCCACAAACAATTCAACAAGTTCGTAGTTTTCATGGACTTGCTTCTTTCTATAGGAGATTTGTGCGAAATTTTAGTACTCTCATGGCACCTGTCACCGAGCTAACTAAAAATCAGAAGTTAGTTTGGAATGATAAGGCTCAAAAGGCCTTTGATGAGGTAAAACATCAACTTACTAGTGCACCTATTCTTTCCTTACCTAACTTTGATGAAGTTTTTGAAGTTGAATGTGATGCTAGTGGAGTTGGTATTGGTGCTGTTTTGTCACAAGTTGGGCGTCCCCTTGCCTACTTTAGTGAAAAACTCAATGAAGCACAACGGAAGTATAGCACCTATGATAAGGAGTTCTTTGCTCTTGTTCGTGCTTTGGACCATTGGAGACATTACCTCATTTCCAAGGAGTTCATCCTTCATTCAGATCATGAAGCTCTCAAATATCTTCAAATCCAACAAAAACTCCAACCACGCCATGCCAAATGGGTGGAGTATTTGCAAGCTTTTCATTTTGTGATCAAGCATAGGAGAGGCGCCATGAACAAAGGAGCTGATGCACTGTCAAGGAGATACACACTCTTGAATTCTTTCAAGGCAAGAGTGATTAGTGTTGAAGATGTGAAAGCAAGTTACAAAAATGATCATGACTTTGGTGATTTATTTCTAAAATGTTCTAATCATGCTTACAAAGATTATTACATTTTAGATGGCTATTTGTTCAAAGGAAACAGGTTGTGCGTTCCAAGATCAAGCCTAAGAGAATCTCTTATCAAAGAGTTTCATGAAGGAGGAATGGCGGGACACTTTGGCATAGAGAAGACTACTCTTCTTGTCCAAGAATACTTTCATTGGCCTAGATTGGTTCGTGATGTGGAGTTCATTGTGAAGAGATGTGTGATATGTCAAAAGGCCAAGAGTCATAGTCTTCCACAAGGCTATCTTTTGCCCTTACCTATTCCGCAAGCTCCATGGGAAGATGTTAGTCTTGATTTCGTTGTGGGACTTCCTATGACCCAACGAAAGAAAGATTCCATTATGGTTGTTGTGGACCGTTTTTCTAAAATGGCTCATTTTATTTCTTGTCATACAACTTATGATGCTACTCATGTTGCTAACTTGTTCTTCAATGAGATTGTTCGTTTGCATGGTGTACCTAAATCCATGGTGAGTGATCGTGATCCAAAATTTCTAAGTCATTTTTGGCTTACATTATGGAGAAAGATGGGCACGAAATTGAACTTTAGCACTTCAAGTCATCCTCAAACAGATGGTCAAACCGAAGTGACTAATAGAACTTTGGGATCCTTGTTGCGGTCTTTGGCTACTAAACGTCCCAAGCAATGGGAAGAGATGCTTCCTCATGCGGAGTTTGCTTACAATCGTGTACCCAGCAAGACAACAGGTTTGAGTCCTTTTGAAGTGGTGTATGGATTCAATCCGTGCACTCCTATTGATCTCACTCCCATTCCCTCACCAAACAAGTTCAGCAATGATGCCGAGGTGCGTGCAAAAGAAATCAAGTCTATGCATGAGCAAGTTCGTTCCAAAATTGAACAAGCTAATGCAAAGACAAAGGCATACTATGACAAGAAAAGAAAGGAGGTCTAGTTTCAGCCCGGTGACTTAGTTTGGATTCATCTTCGAAAGGAAAGATTTCCTTCCAAAAGACGGTCCAAGGTTAGTCCTCGTAGTGATGGTCCATTTGTTATTGTTGAAAAGGTGAATAATAACGCTTACAAAGTTGAGTTGCCCAGAGACTATGGTGTTTCTAGCACCTTTAATGTGGCTGCTTTATCACCTTACTATGATGAGTTTGAAGAGTTGCCGAGTTTGAGGGCAAACTCTTTTCAAGAAGGGGGGAATGTTGTAGCCAAGCCTAACAACTTGGTTATGGACGTTTCTTTAGTTCAAGACGTAGCATCATGCATTGGTGCTATGCGTTCTATCCATGTGCAGCAAGATATTCAATCTTTTGAGTTTCTTGTTGTTCTTATTAACTAGTTCATTCTAGTTCATTTTATGCTTTGAATAAATTGTAAACTTTAGTCTTATTTTAAGTTTGCAAATTAGTTGCATTATTAGTTGCATTTTTCTTTAGTTTGCTAAAGTTCAAAATGTAATGTTACATTCACATAAAGTTCAAGTACAAGATACATGAAGAAGGCAGCCATTTAAGCATGGAAAACAACATAGAATCCGAAATTCTTTTGGAGGAATCTCAAGGCTTCAAATGGGTGTTACAAGCAGCATCAATGCAGGAATTATAAGCCATCAAGTGGGCATTCATATGGGCGTTTCTTGCTGCCAGCATTGAGCATCAAAAGGCGTCCAAATACACTCTTGTCTACATACATTAAAGCTTGATCCAAGGCTTGAATCAAGGAGGAGTTACACTTCTTTTTGCTGTTTGAATTGGGCGTGAATTAAGGGGCTGTTTTGCTTCTTACTTGCTGCTTGGTTGAGGCGTGATTCTAGGGAAGGTTATGCTCTTACTTGCTGCCTTATTGGACGTGATTCTAGGGGAGTTACACTCCTTTATTTCAGATTTGATGAGGCTTAATTGAGGAGGTTATGGCCGCCACTTTTTAAGCTTATGTATCTAGTTAAACAAAGCTTCCTTTAATTGATGTATCTAGACACTAAAGCTGACTTTGATGCTTAGTTTAGGCGTGTACAAGTGAGCTGAAAAGTCACTTGATTTAGCTTGTATTTAGGATGCTTGTTTACTATAAATAACAAGCAAATGTGAATGAGAAAATCAGATTATTCAAACAAAAAAACTTGTCTTACATTCGTTTCTTGGATTAGAAACAAAACCTGAAATTCTTGGATTTGAAATTTCGTTTCCTTTGCTTAGTTAGCTAGTTTAGGCTACTAGTTGGCTTGTGTTCTTAGGAACCCAAAACGTTTCTTAGTGGTGTGACTTTATCTAAGAAGCCTTTGGTTCTTTAGCCTTATCTATCCCTTGGTTTATCCCTTGTGTATTTCGAGTGTTACTCCAAATATACAACACTTGTGTTTGAGAATTATGAGTCAAGATTCAAGATTAGGTCCGCAATAGTCAAGGATCCATGCCACTCATGCAAAATATGTAGAAGGCTTGAAAAACGATGAACCTCACATGGATGTAGCAAAAACTCATTGTAGGTGTCAAATCGACCATAGGAAGCAACTACCAACATGCCACAAACAAGTAGAATCCGGTTTCATGATCCTCCTAGTTCTAGAACATCATACCTTAGCATACACCTATCCTAGAGTCAATCAAGCATATTCTCAAACCATGCATACCCATACCATTTAGGAAGATTTTCATTCAAAAGCAAAAATCGGTTGTATATAGTCCAATTCAAAAGAAAAACAAAAAGTGACAAATAAAGCCTCAAAACATACCAAAAACCAAAAACAAAAAGAAAGAAAAATAAAAGACAAGAAAAGAGAAAAGAAAAACATAGATAAAGGAAAAGAAGGAAAACAAAGAATGGAACGAATATGCAAGTAAAACATGTAATACCTAATCGACAAACAAGTGATCAAATGACAACATCGTTAATGATCCCAAACACTCTAGGTGTTGAAAGCATCCATCCTCGAACCATTCAACTTTTCCTAAAACTAATCCTAAACTATGCATCCAAGAAAATAAAAGAGAAATAAAGAAAAATAAGAAAGGTCTCACCAGGTATTCCAAGCAATGCGAAAGAGTAAGAAAGAAAGCAAACACAAACCGTCAATATACTCCAAGAGCAATTGCAAGGATACCAAACCAAGAGAGAACACTACTAGAATTTATATAATTAACGACAATTCAATAACGACGAACTCAAAATCTCGTCGTTGTAAGCACTGTTTATCCACTTTATAACAATGACCAAAAATGTTTCTCGTGAATGACAAAGTGATTGCCGTACTTAGATATTAATAATACGATATGTCCGTCGTTAATAATTTGGAAAAAGAAAAAAAAAATTAAAAAAAAAAGTAGTTTGTCGTTAAAAAGTGACGCGGCAATAAATTTCAGAAAACCGCTAAATTGAAACTTTTTCTATCTTTATACTGCAAAAAAATTTCACGCAAAACCCTTTATTTTCCTGCCTCTTTTTGTTTTTTTTTTTGGATTTCTAATTAGTTCGAAACACTTTCCACACAAAATTCACTGAAAATCAACGCTCAAGCAAATTCACTGAAAATCAACGCTCAAAGCAAATCGATCACTCAAAACAACGATCAAAGCAAATTCACTCAAAATCAAGAAATTCAAGACCTTTGTTCGTAATTATTGGTGAAACGGCTCATCAATTTTCCAAATTTGAAGCTAAAAAAGGGTTAATTTCAGACTTTCGGTAAGTTTATGTCTTTGTTTTGAATTGGGGTTTATTTCAGAATCAATTCTTGTTAATTTCAGATTGGGGTTTATTTCAAAATTGGGGTTTATTTCAGAATCGGGGTTTGAATTGGGGTGATTTCAGAATTGGGGTTTGAATCAATTCTTGTTAATCTGTTGATAATTAGGATTTTTTCTATAGATAATGTGTATAAATTGGGTTTGAATCAATTATGGCTATGATAAATCTGAATAACTGATTTGATTAAGTTTGTTCTTATGTTTTGTTGATAATCATGTTCGTTTCCCCCTTTTCATTTTATTCTCAATTGAATTATGTTATTTGCCTTTTGGTTTGATAAATTATGTTAATAAGTACTTTGATTTTATTTTTCTGAACTTTTTAATTGTTTGCATGTTCAATTTCCAACTTCCTGATGATTCAATGTATGTATATGGATTTATTTTTTTCATGTTTTCTATAATATTGTGCAATGTCGAATGAATTTCTGGGTGTTTTGGTTGTATATTTATAGTATTAGTTAAAAAAAAATTCACAAGATTTGTTAATTTGAATTTCTGATATGTATTGTAAAAGGACAGCTTTGTTAATTTGGGTGTTTTAATGAATTTTGTATGTTAAGTTATTGAAAAAGGACATGGGTATGGGCGTATAGCTTGAGTACTGTAGAATCGGAAGGTATTAAAACTTTTATAACACCTTGTCTCCCACTGCCCTCCAATCTTCTCACTGGCACACCACATAGCTTCCCCATCAATAGTCCTAGCATCCACCCCAATCCCACATCCTATCTCTTTCAACACTCCCACATCAACATTAATTTTGATAATACCTGTGGGCGGTGTACTCCAGCAATCTTTGCCTCTAATAGTGGTCTCAGCTGGGCGCGAATCTCACCATCCATTTCAATCATGAGCTTTCCTACATACTCCAACACCTCACTAGCGCTCTTCCATTCATTCTCAAACAAACCCCAGTTTCTGGCACAACATAAGACCCCAACAAATCACCATTACCCACCTTTTCTCCTGCACACCCAACCCCTTAAAAGACTGCAGCACCCAGTCTACAAAAGACCTCCAGTTACCTTCCACAGCCTATCTAAAACCACTTGCTTCCCAGACATCCAAGGCACGCAGACAGCAGAAAATAGCATGGCAAACACTCTCATATGTCTCCTCATAAATCCTGCAGTTAGGCGAAATGCTAGAAACACTTTTGTTCAGTCCCTTATTTGTTGGTAACACTTCGTGACACGCCCTCCAGAAAAAGGTTTTAATTCTAGGGATGACCTGCATACTCCACACTCCTCTCATTTCACCAAAATATGAGCAGCTACCCCCCTCCTCCTCCCCTCCATGTATCAAATTAAACACTCACTTAACTACTCTTGATTCTAATTTCTCTTTTAGTGATATTGTTTTATATTTTGATTAGCTTCAGAGTAGTTGCAAAGTTGTAGGTCTTTTTGTAATTTCTAGGAAATCAATAATGATGTCTCAAACACTTAAAGTAGGTAAATAGACATATTTTTGAGATAAAATTAAATGATTGAATAATGGTTCTATTTATATGGAAGAAAGTTTTATCTTTATTACAAAGATTGTAAAATAAAAAAAATGATATGTAAACTAATGTTTCATTTACTAGACCTATAATTTACTAAGCTATAATTACTACGACGAAACATAATCAAGTATGTAAACACAATCAGACACTTAGTTTTGTTTCTACTTTTATTTTTTTTTAAAGATAGTTTTGTTTCTACTTAGTTCCATCTATATTTGAGATTATTGTGTTTTATCTTTTTTTTTTTTTTTTTTTTTTTTTTTTTTTTTTTTTTTGCTTATAGAAAATGACTCCTAGTAAGGATTGGATGACCATTGAGGATTATGTTAATGACCCATTATATGTGGAGGGAGTAGATAATTTTTTAGACTATGCATTTCAAAAGTTAAAAACTTCGACAATACGTTGTCCTTGTTGTCAATGTATGAATGGGGAGTCAGGTAATCGTGAAAAAGTCAGAGAACATCTACTAGTTTTTGGAGTTGTTAAAAGGTATACCTTTTGGTATCATCATGGAGAAGAGTTAGATGAGACTCAACTCGATTCTGATGATGAGGCTGATGGGAGAGATCATGAAGACCATGATGAAATGCTTAGCATCTTGCAGGATCTTCATCCAGAGTACCATGATGGGAGTTCACCCATTGGTGTTAATAATGTTGAGGAGCCAAATGCCGACACTAAGAAATTCTATAGTTTGCTGAAAGATTCACAAGATCCAGTATATGAAGGTTGCAAGAGTTCTAGAATGTCAGCACTCTTAAAACTCCTTCATATAAAGACTCTTGGTCGCTGGAGTAATGAATCGTTTACCATGCTATTAGATTTCCTTAAGAAAGAGCTTTTGCCCGAAGGATCAAATTTGCCCGATTCTTACTATGAGTCAAAGAAGATCATGAAAGATTTGGGGCTTTCTTATGAGAGAATTGATGCTTGTGTTAATGATTGCATGTTATATTGGAAGGATAATGAAAAGTTGGATGCATGCAATGTGTGTGGTGCTTCAAGATGGAAATCTAACAAACATAATGGGGAGGACAAATGTAAGAAAAATGGTAAGAGAATACCTCATAAAACACTGCGATACTTTCCTCTAAAACCAAGGCTTCAAAGACTATTCATGTGCTCTAAAACTGCTTCTTTGATGACTTGGTATCATGGTAAAAAGAAGAAAGATGGTACGATGAGACATCCTGTAGATGGATCGGCTTGGGAATCATTTGACAAAGAGTTTCCTGACTTTGCATCAGATCCTCGAAATGTTAGGTTAGGGCTTGCAAGTGATGGTTTTCAACCCTTTGCAAATTCAAAAACCAACTATAGTATTTGGCCAGTGGTTCTTATTCCCTATAACTTACCCCCTGAACTTTGTATGAAGCAGTCAAATATGATTCTGTCAATGCTTATTCCTGGTCCTAAAGGTCCGGGTAACGCAGTTGACGTATATCTGCAACCCTTAATCGAGGAATTGAATGACTTATGGGCCACTGGGGTAAATACTTTTGATGCAGCAACTCAACATCATTTTCAACTGCGTGCAGCTTTGATGTGGACCATTAATGATTTTCCAGCGTATGCAATGTTATCTGGATGGAGTACTAAGGGGTATTTAGCATGTCCTTGCTGTCTTAAAGATACCTGGTCGAAGAGGCTATCTCATGGGGGCAAAGAATGCTTTATGGGCCATCGAGTGTATTTGCCAAATAATCATAGATGGCGAAAGGATAAGGCTTCATTTGATGGAACAGTTGAGCAGGGTTTACCTCCAAAGCCTTGTTCAATCGACGAAATTCTTCATGAGCTAGAGGATCTCGAAAATATCATACTGTCTAATGATCCACGAGTGAAGACAAAGATATCTCATGAGCTTAGGGGACACAACTGGAATAAGAAAAGCATTTTCTTTAAGCTTCCATATTGGAGGACACATTTATTACGACATAATTTGGATGTGATGCATATTGAGAAAAACATATGTGAAAGCATTCTTGGTACAATGATGAATATTAAAGGGAAGACAAAAGACACCATAAAATCTCGTCATGACTTACAGGCTATGGGGTTGAGGCCATCATTACATCCAACCAAAGAAGGGGACAAATGGAAGATGCCACCAGCCCCATTTACTTTTTCCTCTGTCGAAAAGCAAAAATTCTGCAATTTTTTAAAAGAGTTAAAGGTTCCCGATGGTTTTTCATCTAATATATCATATTGTGTTAACTCTAAGGAGGCCAAAATTTCAGGTTTAAAGAGTCATGATTACCATGTCATACTTGAACATCTTCTTCCTTTAGCAATGCGTGGCCTACTAACTCCACTTGTACGTGAAGCACTAATTGAGTTATCAAGGTATTTTACTATATTATGTGCTAAAGTAATCAATGTGGAAGAGTTAAAGCAACTAGAGTCTCAAATTCCTATTACTCTCTGCAAATTAGAGAAAGTATTTCCTCCTTCTTTCTTTGATGTGATGATGCATTTGCCTATTCATCTAGCTAGTGAAGCCATAGCTGGGGGTCCTGTTCAGTTCAGATGGATGTACCCTATTGAACAATATATGTACAAGCTTAAGTCTTATATAAGAAATAGGGCTCATCCAGAGGCTTCGATTGCAGAGGGCTATTTAGCAGATGAGTGCATGACTCTTTGCTCAAGGTACATGCAGAATGTTGAAACTAGATTTAATCGTCTTGAGCGAAATTATGAAAATGCATATGGTGGTGATGAGGCCTTGCCTATATTTAGTCATCCTGGTCGAGGCTTAGGTGCTCCCAATATCATTGATGTTCCAAAGTGTGAGTTAGATCAAGCTCATAATTATATTTTGAAGAATTGTGATGAGGTTCAACCGTTCCTTGAGTAAGACTCTTAGCCTTAGTAAGTTTTTCCTTTTTTTCTTTGTTGTAGTTTTTTTTGTTTTTTTTTTGTAACTTTTTTTTTTTAGAAAATTTTCTCAGGCTAATGCAACCAATGGATTATCTGAGGAGGAATGGAGTGAGAACTTTAAAAAATGGTTTAAAGAAGAAGTGAGCCATTAAATTTTCATCAGATTTTAAGATAATTAAAACTTGAAGTACATTAATTTTTTTTCTTTTTTCTTCTCTGGTAGGTTGCTCGATTATATGAGACTAATAAGAGCAAAGAAATGGAAAATCTCCTTTCACTATCACGTGGCCCAACCCAATATGTAACCTCTTTTAGTGGTTATATTGTGAATGGGTATAGATTTCACACACAAAATCGTGAAAACGCTTTGAGAACACAAAATAGTGGAGTGGTTGTGATTGGAAACACGGGAGAAGGAGATGATAACATAGATTATTATGGAGTAGTAACAGATATAATTGAGATGCAATATCTTGGAGGAAATCGAGTTGTTTTATTTCGTTGTAAATGGTGGGATGTATTTGATAAGGTTAGAGGAATAAAAGAAGACGAATATGGAATTGTTAGTGTTAATTGCAATAAGCCTACTGGGAGCAAGCCTATTAGGCAAATCATTTGGGACGATCTGGTATATAATTAGTTTGGTAGTTTATATTCTAATTTGATTTCAAAATGTCAGATATTCTTGGGATAACAATAATGTGACATGTCATGATAGGGAGGAAGTAAAGGGAATAAACCTACTTTGGTTGATGTGTTTTATACCACTCGCAAAAAAGGCAATAGCCTTCCAAACGCGGAGACAATCCAGAAACATGTATGTACTTTATTTACTTTGGTTAACTTTTTTTTTCTTTTTTTTCCTTTCTTTTTTTTCCTTTTTTTTTTTTTTTTTTTTATGTTTCTTCTTCTGTAATATTAATTTGGTCATGCTTATATATGCTGTAGGCTGAAATTCAAGAAACAATGGAAAAAGATCCATCACTTTCCTATGTCCAGGTAACTATAACTCTCTTTTGCTGTGAGTTATTAAACGTTGTGGACTACTTCAGGCTATTTTCCCTCTCCCCGTAGTGCTTGCTGATTTTGCTGTTCTGTTTTTTTTATTTTGCTGTTCTGCTGTTCTGATTTTGTTAATCTGTTGTTTTGATTTTGCTGTTCCGATTTTGCTGATCTGCTATTCTGATTTTGCTGTCCTGCTGTTCTGATTTTGCTGTTCTGCTATTCTGATTTTGCTGTCCTGCTGTTCTGATTTTGCTGTCCTGCTGTTCCGATTTTGCTGATCTGCTATTCTGATTTTGCTGTCCTGCTGTTCTGATTTTGCTGTTCTGCTATTCTGATTTTGCTGTTCTGCTGCTTGTACTTCTGTCCCCTTGAGTTTGTTCTTTCTTCTAGCATAAACCTGAAGTGGTGGCTGACCTGAATGAGGCGGTTGACCCGAATGAAGGGCTGGGTTACTTGGGTCCATGACATACACTCCCCTGAATTGCAAACTGAAAAAGGCATATTAAACTAGCAAATTGGCAATTTTTGGCTCTCTTGAGAATTAGATAGCATATTGTAAACCCGTACCAAATCTCATACCAGAAAATTAGGTAGCATCGGAAATAATGTCTCATATTTGATTTATTTGAGTTTCGTTATATGTTTTATTAGTTTTGGAGTGGTGAATGTGTTTTAATATCTTGTGCATTGTAGACTTGTAGCCGGAGACTTGAAGAACAGGTCAACTTTTATGGACTGTTGTCAAAAAACAAGAACAAACAAACAAAAACAATCCATGGACACTAATTATTTCCACGCAATTTGTGTTCGTACTGTCATTTACTCATTTGTAACTTGTTAACATCAATATACCGTACAATAGCTTTTAAACCTATGCAACTTATGTGTAATAAACTAATAATGTACTTTGTTATGCCTAAACTTTTAGTTAATGCTTGGAAATTATTTTGGGACTCCTTTGATAAATTTGACACACCTTTATTTGAGATGATCATTATAGAGCACAAACTCCATCTAGAGCTAGGTACTGACTATTTCTCTCACACCAATCCCTTTTGTGATAAACTTTTTGTTTGAATCCTAGATTATTGTTCTAAACTTCTATAGTGGATGTAATTTTTCCTAATTCTTATCAGACTTAAATATCAGATTAGTAAGATAAGCAGATGTCAGAGAGGAATTTGTCTGACTTTTAAAATTAAAGGAAATGATAATAATTTTTTATCATGTAGATTTTCCATATGAATATATTAAATGATTTATATATGCCTATTGAGCAGACACTTTATTTTCCATGCATTTTAATTTCTCTATAATTAATTTTGTGTTCGGTAACATACTTTAATTTCTTTCTTTGAAACTTAGGTAGCACAAAAGGTTTTTAAATCCAAGTCTCGAGATCGTGTTGTTGGTTTAGGAGGAGGAATAACTTTAAAAGATATGATTGGACCACAACCAAGTAGAGAAGAGCTTCAAATTGAGTTGACTGCAACCCAAAAAAAAAATGAAGATCTTACAAATCATGTGGAGACTATTCAAGAAGAAAACACCGAACTTAAGAGTCGCATGGGTTTGGTTGAAGCTGAAATGAAGATGTTGAAAGATACATTGATAAAACAATTCAATGCTTCGTTTTCGAATAATGGTTCCAACACACAAACTCCGAGTACCTGATTATGCGTGCAGAGCTTTGATGGTTAAGCCCATAGATTTAAATTTCAATCATTGTTTAGTTTGTTTAAGAATTAATAAATACTTTTAGCATTAAGGTTTACTTTAGAATTTTCACATGGAGTTTTTATTTATTAATTGTGTAGTATGGATCATACTAATTTTGTATGACAATATTTTTACTTGAAATAAAAATTGTTCATGATTGCAGATATTATGTATATACTAACTAATTATTTCATCATAAAAATACAGATTCAAATAATTGTTACAGGCTAGGGCATGCAGCTCTTGTACTATATATCCATTTATAACGACAAACATTTACCGTCGTTGTTTCACAAAATTTTGAATAATTAGATGATTTTCATATGATTTAACGAGGGATAATGTGGTCGTTATTGAATAAAAGTTTGTCGTTTAATGATATTTAATTACGACAACAAGGTGCATCGTCGTTAATAAATAACGATGAAAAGATTTTTTGTCGTTCTTAAGTAACGACAAATATGAACATTGTCGTTAGTTACTAACGACGAACATCGTTGTTATAACCAATAACGAGGGAACCTGTTACATCAACTTGACGATGAAATTTTTTTTGTCGTTAATAATTTTAACGACCACTTTTTAGGCTTATAACGACAAATTTGTTTGTCGTTAAAAACCCTTTTTTTAGTAGTGGAAAAATAAAGCTATATACAGAAACAAAATTGTTAGTAACTTCCATACAAAATGAAACAGCATCATAGGTGACAGAAATGATCAGACCAGCAGAGACAGAGAATCAGAGAGCAGAGAGAAAAATCAGCCAATCAGAGAGAAATCAATCATCAGGAAGGTAGAAATCAAGAACTAGATCATAAATATATCATCAGCAGTAGAAATCAACAGACAAGAAACAAAATTAAGAAGCATCAGCGGAATACTAACGCATGGAATAGACAGCAACATAAAACATCAGCAGAGAAAAACACCAGGTGTGCGATAAAGCCAAAGTGAACCAAAGAAGCAAGGGGGAGACAAAAGAAGCGCAGCAGACATAAGAATATTCCCTCAAGCTAAAAATGAGCTAACCCCCCCCCCCCCTAAGCTAAAACCAAGCTACAAGCTGGCAAAGAAACAAAAGAAACGCACACAAGCATAAAAGGGAGGGTAGCTCATATGGTTTCACTCGGCACTATGGTAAGGGGTAGAATGAGCACTCCCCTCACCAACATCATTAGAAACATCATCCATGAGCATAGGGCCCTTACCTTTCAACCTCCTCGCCTTCTCGGCTTTATCCCTAGCAAAATAGTGGGACCAATCATCAAGGACCGGCTCGCCCGATAACCCTCAACGGCCAAAAGTCTCAGGAGAAGGGAAAGGGTTAGGGTTTGCCGGATCATAAGTAAAATCACATCCTCCCGGCCTCTTATAATCATAAGAGGTCGGGGAGGTCCCCATAATAGCATGAGGAGGTACATTAGGCCCCTCCCAATAAGGATAACACAACCTAGGGCCGACGGTCTCATCAAATGGCTCCCACCGAGGTATGGGTCCCTGTTGGACCGGTAGGTACGGATAGTTAAGATTTGGTTGGATATCCTTTCTCATGACATAAAAATTGTAGACTTGTCTAGCATGAAAGTCATAGCCTAATACAAAATCGTACCCCAAAGATGAACAATTTAGAACATTCGCTATGGAATCAATTTTCGCATGCAAAAGAGATAAGTCAATAGTAGACATACTAGAAGGAGAGGGAGGAGTCGAGGATGTACCTCCTCGGGAAGATTTACCTCCCCGGGATGAAGATGGAGCAAGAGGAAGATAAGGATTATGCCGGAGGTTAGGCAACGGAGGTCTCTTGAGGGCTTGATCAATCAGCTTCTTGTTAGGTATCCATGGAAGACGGGTGTCCACACATCTAACCATAGCCTCGGGGTGAGGGATGGGGCACCAATCCGAAGTCCTTAGAACCTTCCAAATGTACAAGTTTGCTTTGGTGGTGCGCTCCAAAAAACGTTGATTTATCATGGCATAGATGCTTAAGAAGTGGTAACGAGCTTTTTCCCTTTTATCATGGATTGGGACAAGCGACTTGAGCATTGCTTCATACTTCTTGTTAAGAGAAAGGATCAAAATGGTAATCATACCCCCCAATTGGATATTTCCGGAGAGATGGACACCATCTCTTATATCAATGAAACGATCGAGCAAATGCGAAGCGAAGGTGATGACCGCTACCCCCTCTTCAAATGGCTTATCCGCTAGCCATAACCAACTCAACTCCTCTCGACAAATAGCACCAAGGGAATTCTAGGAGAAGAAAGCATATGTAAGGAATCGGCTAAAATACCTCAAGGCCGCATGAATAATCGACGCCGCCTTAAAATATTGAGGACTATATGAGTCCTCGATAGAAATATACCTCCACCACTTGAATTCACTATAATTGTTATCACGTTGCACAACATCAAATACCGAATACACAAGTGGGACATCCTCACTAGGAGTTGGAAACTTGAAAACCTCATTAAAACAGGAAAGAGACACCGAATGATCATTGTTGAAAACTTGAAAAGAAATTCTTCGAGAGGTTTCACCTTCCAAATCCTCCTCAAGGACCTCAAGAGAAGAAAGGAATTCAAAAGTAATCCAAGAGTAAGTGGGAGCATGAAGGCTTAAGAATTCCTCTAACCCCAAGTTTCGAGCCAAAAATCTCACATCATCATCGATACCCAACGAAGTAGTCGCCGACGAATCATAGAATCTAGTAGAAAAGAGTGTCCGAGTTGAAAGCTTGGCAAATCTCTCCCAATGCTCTTCCTTTGTGAACTCAATTCCATAAGTCTCTTAAATGTGGAAAGGAGGAGGAACCACCTCCCTATAGGTAGAGCATCTAGCTCTCTTAGCTTGACGGAGAGGAACCATTCTACACACATAATTGAAAAATGCTCTAGTGAGTAAGGACCATGAGTCACAAGTATGCATCATGAGCAACAACACTCTAAACCATCATAAAAAACAAACTATGCACATTAACATTTCCAAATCAATAGAATCTAACTATAATTCCAACAAAGGTGGTGCCAAAATTATAGTATGGTCAAGCAAAATCATCAAATACAAGTTCATATAATCACCAAAATTTTATCATTAACACAACAAATGAAGGAGATAGTAGGAAATATGCATACATTAATGAGGCCATAACCAAATCAATCTAAACACTCATGAACAACCAAGGTAGAAAATTTATCATAATTATCAATAGAAATGAAGAAATCATACCTTAGATTGATGAGAGTTTAAAAAAAAAGTGGAACACAAATCACTAAAAACACAATTATGTCAAATTGCAAGAAATAAACCCCAACCCAAAGGGATATCCAAAAATCCCAACTTTAGGAAAGAGAAAATCACAATGAAAGTGTTAGAGTAGGGATTAAGAGTAATAAACAACTAGATGAAGTGAATAATGGTGAAATTTGATGAGTGACATTTATGTCACTCTTAGGGAGTAGTTTTAGAGTCATTTTCGTGTTTATTTTATCTTATTTTCCCTTTCTTTCTCTTGTTTTCTTTTTAATAAAGTTTCTTGTTTATTTGGTAGTGTTGGAGCGTTTTATTTTATTTTCTTTATTTTATTAGCTTTAGTTTATTTTCGTATTTTATTTTACTTTATTTGCTTGTATAGTTTTTGTTTTATTATTTTTAGTTTAGTTTTATGTCTCTTATTTTTTATTTCATTTTATTTTATTTTATTTATTCCTATTTTATTTATTTTATTTTATTTTATTTGTCTTGGTTTTATTTTATTTCGTCCTTTATCTATTTTCATTTTATTTATTTCTATTTCATTTATCTTATTTTATGTCCCGATTCTCCAATGTGTATTTTTGGTTGTGTAGGTATGTTTTCGGGTTCAAGCACGGATTTCAAAGTCAAGTGGTTTGCATTGGATGTTCGAGACCCGAGTCAATCAAGTCAAGCTGCTGCCCTTGCTGCCACCACACCTATCCTCCACCACACCAAGCACATACTCACCTCCCCTGCTGCTCCCTGCTTTCCACTCACAAATCACGCACCACCGCAACACACACCAACAGCAACTGCAACATCAACAACAACCACTCACAGCCACCAATTCACCACCCCAAGCTACAGCCCCTGCTTCATCCACCTTCGCGCACAGCAACACCAGCCACAAACCACACACCACCTTCGCGCACCCCGCAACGCCACTCCCCTGCTGCCACCAATCAACCACCAGCCACAAACCAGCAACAGCAGCCACCAATTAACTCCACCTCACCACCGTTCCCAACCTCCAACCAATTGCAGCAGCCGCACTACTCAACCCACCTTCATCCACCTTCGCGCAACTCCTGCTCCACCTCACGCAACCCACATCAGCCATTACCACCAATACCCAGCCATCATCAGCCGCCAAAATCGCCAGCTACCATCTCCTCCACATATAGCAGCAGCCTGCGACCTGCTATCGTCCCTCGCATCAAAGCCAACATCACCAAAATCAGCACAAAACAGCAGCAAATCAAAGCAAATTCGATTTCAATCGGGTTCGGGCAAACCGTTGGTGGTTCGGTCGAACTTCGAGTCAGAGACTTTGGGGGTTTCGTTAATCGAAGAGGAGTGGTCGAACATACCCATGGTTCGACCGAACCAACCCCGTAGTTCGGCCGCACCAACCCATGGTTCGACCGAACCGCTCCACGAGCTTCACACATGGGTTTTAATGAAGATGGACGGCCTCGATTTGATGATGATAGTTGATGAACGGTGGTGATGGTGGTGCGTTTCAATGGAGATAGAGCAGCCAATGTGAAGGAGAAGAAGAGGGAAATCGGGTCTGATGTTTTTTTTTTGGGATTTTGGTTTTCTTTTTCTTTTTCTTTTATTTTTATTTCTTTTCCTTTTCCTTTTCTTATTTATTTTCTCTTTTGTTTTCTTTTCTCTTTTATTTTTTCTTTTTATTTCCTTTTCTTTCTTTATTTTATTTCCTTCTTTTATTTCTCTTTTTCTCCTAGTTTTATTAGCTTAGTATAAATACCCAATTTTGGGGTAATTAGGAACAATTCAATAACTATCTATTCCTCTCTCTAATTAGTTTTAGTTTTAGGTTAGGTTAGGGTTAGTCTTCATTGGTAGAGAGAGAAAGTGAGGTTTTCTTCATTAATGAACTTGGATTTTGAAGAAGGAGCTTGTTCAATCCTTTGTAGACCTTCATCTTCAATTAATGAGCAATTTCTTACTCTTTCTCTTTACCTTTGTTCTTGATTTTGTTTATTTGCTTTTATTTTTCTTCTTTGCTTATTAATCATGTTGATGCTTATTGATTTGATGATTGATATTGTTTTCAACATGATTTGTGAGTAGTTATCTAGCCAAGGGTGTGGGGATGGTGTAGTTGCTAATTGTTCATGCTTTTAATGTTGGGGTTATGTTAATGGTGATTAAAGTCTTTGCATGCTTGATATTCTTTGGTGTTTCTTGCAAGTGCACATTGTTAGTTGATCAAAGATGAGTCTTTACTAACAAGTAACGGAAGTTGACTTAGTTGAGATTCATTACTATCGATTGTTATTTAATAGTACCTCCTAGTATATGGTTCTAATGTGGAAACATAGAGGCTATGTTAGGAGAAGCCAATTGACCCCGGAAGGCGGCTAGATTGGACCCTTTACTTCGATATTCATGTATGTTTAGTTTACCATTGATATGCTACTTTGTTATTGTATGGTCAAGCGTCAACTTCACCTACCCATTTCCCTTGGTGCCTTAATGTTTTATTTCTTGTTTTAGCATTTTTAGACTTTAATTTATTTATCTCCTATTCCGGACTAGCTTAATTGTCGATAACATTTGGTGGTGTTTACCGTTCTCTGTGGTTCGACCCCTATGCTTGCCTTATACTCGTATTAGGTTTGTTTAGGTTGTATAAATTGTATTTGATCTAGGGATAGACAATTGACGACGCATTTATTCCCTTGTCAAAATTTCAGTAGTAAAATAATGAAGGAAAATGGTGATGATGCTTGAACAATAACTAAGTAAAAATGAAATAAAAATAAGAGAGAGAAAAAGAGAGAAGGTCGGTGCGTTTAAGGGGCATCAGCAGGGGCTATGCGGCTGCGCCATAGGGTCGCGCGGCCGCGCCTTAGACGCTCGCGCCCGCGCCCTTCTGGGTATGCCATCTTCCGAATCCCTTCTTGTGAGCACATCGGTGAATACAAAGGAAATGATCATGATACAGGTGGAGCAAGCAGTTTCTAAACCCCAAGAATGTGGGTTCAACACAGATTTTTATGAGCCCACCATTTGAACCCACAAAACTTCAACTTTTAAGCATACTTCCAATTCATCAACTTAAGCACTTTCTCTTCAAAATAGGCATCAAAATTGTTGGAAATCCAATCAAAACCACCTAAAAACACAATCAAGAAAAGAAACCAAATAAGTATAGAAACAACAAAAAGAAAACAAAAATCAAGGAAAATAGAGAAAATGGTTAGAAACTCGGGTTGCCTCCCAAAAAGCTCTTGTTTAAAGTCATTAGCTTGACATTCTCCACCCTTCAAGGTGGATCAAAAAGAGTCATATCATGAACAACCCCAACAAAAACTCCATCACAATAGCGCTTGAGCCTATGACCATTGACTTTGAAAGGTCTTGAAAAATCCAAAGGAGATATTTTAACCGCACCATTAGGAAAAACCTCTTGAACAACAAAAGGATCACTCCAATGAGACATTAGCTTCCCGAGAAATAATCTCATCCTAGAATTGTAAAGGAGTACCTTGTCACCAACATTGAACTCCTTCTTCACAATGAGTTTATCATGCACTTCCTTAGTGCGAGTCTTGTACATTCTTGCACAATCATAAGCATCCAATCGAAGTTCTTCCAACTCATGGAGATCAAGCCACTAGTAGAAAAATAACAATAGGCAGCGGTTCAAAGCCGGTCTAAGGCATCAGTTTGAACCAGGTTTCTATGTGGGGGGTTGCCCAATTACCCCCCTTTTTGGCACCGGTTCAAAACCGATGCCCTAAACCGGTTTTGGCACCGGTTAACCGGTGCCTTTAATTATTTTGGCCACCGGTTAACCGGTGCCTTAAATAAACTCCCGCGTAATTTTTTTTGGTGGCAGCTTGTTTTGGCACCGGTTAACCGGTGCCTTTTATTTATATATATATATATATATATATATATCTGTTTCCAGCAATAATAATAACCTGTAATTCCAGCAATAATATTAAATAAACTAATTAATAATATTATTATTATAATTACTAATAATAATATTATAATTAAATATTATAATAAGATATAAATAATATCAAAAACAAGAATTCATATATATATATATAGATATAAATATTCCCAAACGCAATACAATAATAAAAAAAAAAGTGCTATATATATATATACAAATGATAGTAATTAAATAATGAATAATAATATAGTTCAAAAGTTAACATAAATTTACAATTAAAATGTCATTTACATGTTGAAAGTGATAAAAGACGCCAACATATCACGAACTTCATTAAGTTCCTTGATTGTCAATGGACCATCCTTTTGGACCTTGCAAAACTTTAAATACAAAAAAATTATGTTAGAATTCATTAATTAGGCAAAACAATATGTATTTTTTTAAATATGACCTATATGACTTCTATGTAGCCCATTTCCTACATTACTTATCAAATGAACTATTTATTTCTCATAACATGTCAATGTCACCTAGTTTTATGTGTCTAAGCCCTAAAATTGAATCAAAAGAGCATTTTATTAAGGTTTAAGACGCTTTTTACTCAAAATGGCCCGAATATGGCCTATATGACTTTACTTTGCCCATTTCCTACAAATCTTATCAAATGAAATTTATTTATCTCATAACATGTCAATATTATCTAGTTATAGGTGTATAAGGAATGAAATCACATCAAAAGAGCATATTTACACAAAATGGCCCAAATATGGCCTATATGACTTCTATTCGGCCCATTTTCTACCTTTCTTGTCAAATGACTTTTTTATTTCTCATAACATGTTAATGTTGGGTAATATTAGGTGTCTAAGGCTAGAAATCATATCAATATAGCATTTCATTAAGTTTAATGATGAGTGACATTTATGTCACTCTTAGTGATGCAAGTCTAAGCATGGAGGACTTCGAAGATTTGCTTATCATGCATCAAGATAGTTTATCCCTAAACATTGATTCAAGCCAAGCATTGCATGGACACTTTCTTGGATATCAAAGCAAAGCCACGGTTTGCTTAGTGGTTTTTCTTGGAGTCTAGTTCACTTTCTTGAACTTTCTTGAATTTTCTTTACTTAGATTTTGCTTACAAGTTTTTACCTTTCACATGAAAGGGTTTTTCTTGGTTCAAGCTGATTTGGGTATTTTTATACCCGGCCAGGTGGCCCAACCAGAAAGCGCCACGTGTCCTCCATATAGGTGCCATTTGGACCTATGGAGTGATGACACGTGGAGGGTGGACTCTTCTCCGTCCTACGTGGACTGAAGGTCCAGCAGGGACCATTCAGTCGGCGACACGTGTCACCCAAAAGGTGCTTCAGAATCCTTTTGGGCACAGTGACACGTGTCACTCAGGTATTGGCCCTGGGATGGCGGCCTTCTAAGGCCCAAATCCCGAGGCGCCGCAAAACGGCGTGATGTAACTCCTAGGTCACCAGATCCTAGGAGGGCACAATTTTCCCTATAAATAGGGACATTACGTCATTTATGACGACAGACAAAAAAAAGAGAGAATTTTTGACACACAATACGAGACAATACGTCACTTACCACAGAGCTGTCGTTTTCAAGGAACACACAACACTTTACCTGAGCTTGGAATCCAAGCAGATAACTTTACTTCCGCACGTTTTATCTCCGAATATTTACTGACTTAATCTTCGGAGGCGGACCACCGACCATCCGGCGGTCCGTTTTGCTTTGCAGGTACAGGCATCCTCAGTTGAATCCAGTTTCAGTGTTGTAACTCTCCCGAGGGACAAAAACCCCCGAAACATTTGGCGCCGTCTGTGGGGAGAGTACCTCTGAAATGGCTTCACAAGAGCTTGTACCAAATCCGGAGACCATTCGGCCTCCAAATGATGTACTGGTCCAAACGGACCATGACTCAGGTGACGACGCTGATGTCGAAACCTATGTGGATCCAAATGGATCCCTCACCTCTAAACGCATCCGCAGTAAGGAACGGCGAGAGCGTCCCCATGTTCAGGCAGGACCAAGCAAAACTGCTGGCCAGCCAAAGAAGCCCTCGGGGCGGCCGGTTGATCCTTCCCAGGCGGCAGGATCAGCTCCCGTCACTCGGGATGAGCTAATGTCACTCCTGAGCAGCCTCAGGGGTGAAATCAAGCAGCTCGCCTCAAAGAAGTCGCCTACTCCTAGAAAGGAGCAGTCGGCCAAGAAGCCAGCCCAAGCTGGCAAACAGAAGTCGGTCAGGGACCGTCAGCCGACTCCTCATCCTGCTCCTAAGGAGAAGGCCAGGTCCCAATTTGACCTTAATCGGCTCCGTTTCCCAGAAATGGGCGCAAGAAAACCCATCCGGCACATACAGCCGGATGGTAGCAAGAAAACGTTCTCTGACGCTCGGCAATACATTGAGGAGAGGAGAACCCAGCAATCAGAGTCGGCTTCAACGTCGACTTATCATGATAGCTTTCGGAATACCTCTGTGAGGTGTTCCCAGTCTGTACATGAGACCCCAGCAAGCAGCCAAAGGGTTCAGTCTGGGCCACATGGGATTCAGTCCGCTCAGTACATGGCACAGCCATTGTACCAGGCGCCAGTTGTACCTTACATGCAACCTACCCTCTATGGAGGACAGGCGGCATACGGCTATCAGCCGATGGACTGGCAGCTTAGGCTGCAACACCTTGGAGATCAACCCTCTGCTTTCTCTAGGGAAATAACTGAAGCCGTACAGCCGGCCAAAGTTAAAAACGTTCTGGTTGGAGCCTATGACGGGACCTCCAACCCAGAAGACCACCTGCTAGCATACACCCACCTCATGTATTTACAGGGGTTGGATGATGCCGCATGGTGTCGTTGCTTTCCAGCCACCCTGAAGGGCATAGCCCAGCAGTGGTTTGGCAACCTGCCGGCTGGCTGCATAAATAGCTTCAAGACACTTGCGTTCTTGTTTGCAACAAACTTCTCTATGAACATCCCTGCCAAAAAGACAAGTCTTGACTTGGGCAATGTACAGCAGGGAGATAGAGAAGGTTTGCGATCCTACGTCAGGCGGTTCAATCTGGTCCGAATCCAGATTCATGAGCTGTCTGATGAGGTCGCCTTCACAGACTTCTTTAAGGGTCTGAAGGACGGGTCTACTTTTAAGTACGAACTCGTCCGCAAACAAATCTTTACTCTGCAAGGAGCCTTGCGAGAGGCGGAAGCCTACATACAGGCGACCGAACTCTGCTCCTCCAATAAGCAGTCGGACAATAAGAAGTCCGACCGGCAGAAAGAGACTCGGTCTGCTCAGCCGGCTCCTAAGCCAGAAGAGAGCAAAAAGAAAAAGCAAGTCTGGGCCATTGATAACTCTGATCAACCGGCCCAGAAGAAGAAAAAAGAGTGGAAACCGTACGTCCCAAGGTACGAATTCCACAAGGACTGCTGCTCCATCCTTTTGGAAATTAAGGATCGGCTAACTCTTGAAAAGCCGACTGCTATGAAAGGTTCCGCTGAAAATAGGAACAAAAACAAGCATTGCCATTTCCATGAGGATGTTGGCCATGACACGAACGACTGCTTTAGTCTCAAGCGGGAGCTCGACCGTCTGGCCGACAAAGGACAGCTGAAGTCCTATGTGAAGTCCAAAGTGACTTCCAAAGCAAATCCGGGGCAGTCCAAGAAAAAGACTCCCCAGCCTGCTGTGAGTGCCGAAACTGATGAAGAACCGGTGTATACCATAGCAGGCGGATTTGCCGGTGGTGGCCCGACCATTCGGGGTACCAAGGACCATCTGAGAAAGATGGTCAATTCTGTTGAGGAGGGCGATACAGCTAGCACATCCACCTTCCCTAAAGTTGTCATCACCGAGCAGGACAGAGGCAAAGTCCGTCGGCCGCATGATGACCCTGTTGTCATCGAGTGTAAAGTCGCCAACCAGCTGGTTGGCCGAATTCTGATTGACACAGGAAGTTCCTCTGACCTCATCAGCCTCAAATGCTTGTCCAATCTCAAGTACAAACCGGATAGCATGATGGAGGTCACCCACACCTTAGTTGGGTTTGGGGGAGGACTTGTGCACCCAGTCGGACGAATCGACCTACCTGTCCGCCTGGGAAGCAGGGGAGACGGTCGACTCATGACCATCCGTCTCCTAGTGGTTGAAGAGCTCACGGCTTACAACCTCATCTTTGGCCGACCCACTCTTAATGAGTGTAAGGCCGTCATCATCCCTGCTCTCATGCTACTCAAGTATGAGAAGGATGATGGAACAGTTGGTTCCCTTAATGGGGACCAAAAGACGGCTCGAGAGTGTTATCTCTCGGACGTCAAGCCTGCGGCCGCAGCATCCGGCCGGGGCAAGCAAATGATTGACCTCGACGATGTCGAGGAAGAACAGTCGGCCCCACCAGCCGGAAAGAAAAGAAAGACTGATCAGCTGGTGGTGGTCAAAAAAGAAAAGCAATAGCAATCACTGACCGGGGAAAGGTCGGAGGATCTTCGTCCCCAGCCTACCGGAGAGCACATTGATATCCCTCTGGATGAAAGCCGTCCAGAGCGGACTGTTAAGGTGGGGACGATTTCCTTTGCAAAGTTGGGTGAAAACCTTCACCAGCTGCTCAAGGAATTCAAAGACATCTTTGCCTTTGAAGTGGAAGAGATGCCAGGCATCAGCCCGGATCTCGCCGTCCACAAACTCGCCGTGGATCCTAAAAAGAAGCCCATCCGGCAAAAGAAAAGAAATCACGGCGAAGAAAGAAGTCAGGCGGCAGCTGCCGAAGTAAAAAAGCTGTTAGATGCCAAGTTCATTCGGCCGTGCAACTTCCCTGAGTGGGTGGCTAACGTTGTGTTAGTAAAAAAGCCGAATGGAACTTGGCGGATGTGTGTTGATTACACAGACCTCAACAAGGCATGTCCAAAGGATAGCTATCCACTGCCTAAGATCGATAGTCTGGTCGACTCAACAGCCGGACATGCCCTGATGAGTTTCATGGACGCTTATTCAGGTTTCCATCAGATTCCCCTGTGGAAAAAAGATCAAGAAAAGACGGCATTCGTCACTGATCAGGGGTTGTTCTGTTATACGGTGATGCCGTTTGGTTTGAAGAATGCGCCTGCTACCTTCCAACGAATGATCAATACGGTCTTCATTAATCAAATCGGAAGGAATGTAGAGGCGTACATTGATGATATGATAGTCAAATCCAAACAGCAGGAGGATCACCTTGCTGATCTCCGAGAAACATTCTCCACACTCAGGCGGCACAAGGTCATGCTTAACCCAAAAAAGTGTGTCTTTGGTGTTGAGTCTGGGAAGTTTCTCGGATTTTTGATTGACCAAAGAGGAATAGAGGCCAACCCTGAGAAAATACAATCGGTAATCGACATGCAGTCGCCCCATACTGTGAAGGAAGTGCAAAAACTAACAGGTTGTCTGGCGGCCCTGGGGAGATTCCTCAGCCGTTCAGGCGACAAGTGTCTCTACTTTTTCCAGGCAATCAAAAAGAAGACAAACTTTGAATGGGGGGATGATGCAGAGGCGGCCTTTCAAAGGCTAAAAACTCATCTGCACTCTTTGCCGAGGCTTGTCAGCCCTTTGCCTAAAGAGAAGCTCTTCATGTACTTAGCCGTCTCTGATCATGCCCTCAGTGCTGTCCTCTTAGCTGAAAGAGACGGCATCCAGCTCCCGGTGTATTTCATAAGCCATGTTTTGAGAAATGCGGAGCTTCGGTACCCCATGGTTGAGAAATTCGGCCTTGCCCTTTACATGGCCATCAAGAAGCTTAAACCTTACTTCTTGGCGCATGCGGTAGAGGTCTATACTGACCAACCGATCAAACGGCCACTCACAACCTTGGAGTCTTCTGGACGAATGCTCAAATGGGCAATTGAAATACAAGGATTAGAAATCACTTATGAATCAAGGAAGGCAATAAAGGGACAAGCATTCGCTGACTTTATTGTCGAAATGACAAGGCCGGTTGTTCCGGACAATACGGACCAGGTCTGGAAAGTGTATGTGGATGGGAGCTCCACTGTGAACGGCTGTGGTGCGGGGATTATCTGTCAATCTCCTGAAGGAGATAAGTACGAATACGCACTACGGTTCAAGTTTCAGGTCTCTAATAATGAGGCCGAGTATGAGGCCCTGCTGGCCGGCATCCGGTATTGCAAGGCGGCAGGGGCGAAGAAGGTATCCGCCTGCTCTGATTCTCAACTGGTCGTACTCCAGGTTAATGGAACGTACGAGGCCACTCATCCGGCCATGATAAAGTATTTGCAGGCGGTCAAGAGTGAAGTTGGGTCACTTGAAGAATTTCATCTAACTCAGGTGCCCAGGTCTTCAAACAATCAGGCGGATGCTCTGTCCAAGTTGGCATCATCCGCCTCCTGTGAAACGCCTCGGTCAGTCTTCTGGGAGGTCATGGAAAAAAGAAGTATATCAGAGGAAGACCCCATTGGAATTCTTGACCGAAGCTCAACCTGGATGGACAGCATCCGGACCTATCTTGCAGACGGCACGCTCCCTGACTCACCACGGGAGGCGGCTGTTCTAAAAAAACGAGCAGCTAACTTCGAGTTACGGCAAGGAGAGCTCTTCAGGGCTGGCTTTTTGAAACCCCTGTTGAAGTGTGTTACCCCCGAAAAGGGGAAGGAAGTTCTCGAAGAGTTGCATTCGGGATTCTGCGCCTCCCATATAGGCGGCAGATCCCTCGCGGCCTAGGCTAGGCGGCTTTACTTTTGGCCGACTCTGGAGTCGGATGCCATGGAAATGGTGAAAAAATGTGACAAGTGCCAAAAGTTTGGCAAGCTCATCCATCGTCCGGCTACAGACCTGACGGCCATCCACAGCCCAATACCCTTTGCCAAATGGGGCATGGACATTCTGGGGCCATATACAACTGCACCAGGCGGCAAGCGCTATATATTGGTGGCTGTGGATTACTTTACTAAGTGGGTAGAGGCTGAGGCAGTCAAAAACATCAAGACTAAAGACGTCATTTCCTTTATCTGGAGGAACATAATCACTCGTTTCGGGGTGCCCATGTCTATGGTTTTTGACAATGGTCCTCAATTTGAGACGCCTCAACTCAAGACTTGGCTGGGAGACCAGGGGGTCTCAAGCTTCTTCGCATCAGTCGGCCGGCCACAAGCAAACGGCCAGGTCGAAGCCTTCAACAAGTTAATCTCAGACGGAATTAAAAAGAAGATTGAGCGGGCTGGTGGCCTTTGGGCGGATTAATTACCACACGTCCTTTGGTCCATCAGAACGACTGCTAAAGGGGCAACGGGAGAAACCCCATTCCTAATGGTGTATGGTGCAGAAGCTGTTCTGCCCATTGAGCACTATGAGCCTACCCTTCGAATCATGTTGTATGATGAAGAGGCAAATTGGGAGGCCATGCGCCTAGCATTGGACTCACTTCCAGAACGCAGGGGCAATGCTGCCTTGCGTCATGAGATATACCGTCTGAGAATGACTCGGGCTTATAACAAAAGAGTACACAAGCGTCCTCTCAAAGTGGGGGACTTTGTGCTACGGAAAATGGAGGCAGTCGGTAGGGCGAATGAACAGGGAAAGCTAACCCCAAATTGGGAAGGCCCCTACCGAATTTATGAGGAGATAAGAGACGGCACCTACCGCCTGAAAGAACCAGACGGCAGGCAGCTGCCCAGAACTTGGAATGTAGACAACTTGAAAAAGTACTACTTCTAAGTACGAATGTAAAGACCTCAATTTTGTAAATCTCACGTATAGTTAATGAGAATATGCCTTCATTTCCCAACTTATCTTTTTATTTAAGTTTTTTAAGTGCCGCCTGTACCAAATACAGACGGCCAATATGTTTGGAAAGCGTCTGTCCCAACAGCAGACGCCCCAATCCCTCTGAAGGAGCCGATTGTTTTAGAACAGTCGTCCCTACGAAATTCATCAAGTTTGCACCAACACTTGATGAATATTTACTTGATCATTTAAGAGGCCTAAGGCCAGATAAAATCATGATGAGGCCCATGGCCGGATGTTAATAAACAAAAAGAGACCGAATGGTCACAGTCTGCTCCAACATGAGCATGACCGTCTGCTCCAACATGAGTCAGATAACCGGCGACGTCCATTTGGGCGAATTCGTCGAGGAGAAGCATCTTCCATTTGGGTGGCACATTGCTCTACGAATATATCAAGCGGCCCTACCGAATGCTAAGGCAGCATTCGCAGTCGTTTGTTTTAATCAAAAGTGAAATCTAAAAGACCTGAATTTTCTATTTAACGCAGTCGTCACTGTTTCATGAGTAGAGGCTAATTGAGGCATAAAGCCGGATGCGCCTGTTATTGCTCAGGGGCAAAACAGGCGGAATATTTTATACAAGTTAAGTTAACTACTTAGCAATTATTGAGGCTATTGGCCGGATGATGTTTGATCCTTGCCTATGGGGCAAGACAGGCGGACAATTATTTTTAAAGAAAATTGGTTAAGTTACAAACTTAGCATTTTACCTCAAAGAGGCCTATGGCCGGAGGCGCTTGATTTTGCTTATGGGGCAGAACAAGCGGAGGTTTACCCTTAGCAAATTAGCTAAGTTGGAAATTTGAGTTAGTTCGAGCCAATGGCCGAATGAACACTTATGTTTGCCAATTCTGGATGGACGTCTGCCGCGTGGTTTGGGGCAATCACCATAGTGATTGATTGACTTAGAAACCATGCATACTCTTCTAAGTATCAAAAATTTCTAAGTCAATCAATCCAATAAACCGAAACCACCCGACATCCGTCCAGGGGCAAGAACATTCGCATGGTATACAGGTTATAATACTTAGCCAAAAACATGCAATGAAAAATTCAAAATGCAAAGGACAACAACAATATGGATAACTTCAGCCAAATAGCCGAAGGATTTAAATTAAAGACCAATCGTCACCAGACGATTGGTTAAGATTGTTATCTGGCAAAGCCAGAAAGATTGTCAAATTACCCGACCCCTCGGTCGGTAAAGATACAAATACTCGGCACACAAGCCGGAAAAGAAAAGTACATGGCCATTCGGCCGCAGAAAAGCATAAAAGCTTAAGTGATCAGGGGAGAGCCCTTTCAGTGGCAGCCGGCTTGTCGTCCTTCGGCTGCTCTTCCTCCTTTTTCTCTGGCTCCTCCGCCTGATCCTCCTCCTCGCCGCCCGAGGACGACTCCCCAGAATAGTCGGACCCAGAACTTTCCTCGGCCTCAGCATTCTCAGCCTCTTCAATAAGGCGAGCGTCGAATGCTTTGCTGGCTTCGTCAAATTTGGATTTCCAAATCTGATAGTCCGAGTCCGGCTGTACAGCCGCCCAAGTGTCCCGCATGATGGCTTCATAATCGCTCATCATTTGCTTAACAAGAGCCTCTCTCTCTTGATCAGCCACGGACTCAAACTTGGACTTCAGCTGATGCTCCTGGTTGCTGAGGCGCTGCTCCAGGCGACCCACCTTCTGCTTGGCTCTCTCGGCCTCTTCTTTGGCATCTTGAAGAGGCTCGAGCTTCTCCTTAAGAGTTGTAATCTCTTTCTTAAGGGAAGTGATGCGCAGGCCGGCCGAGTCCAGGTCCTTCTTCACCTGCATATTGGCTTCCGCTTGCGAATACATCATATCAAGCGTCAGATACTCATTCTGAGCAATATCAAATTGAGCTCGATCCAAGGTGGACTCGGCCTGAGCTTTAGCGACTGTTACCTCTTTGGATTTCTCCTTGAGGGGTTGCCTGAGCCCTTGGACGCGCAGCATGGCCTGCAAAAGAGCCGAATGGTTAAAACCAGGCAGAAAAAGAAATAATGCTTAATAAAAAAAAAAGGTACCTCGCAGAGGTTCCCCAAGATGCCATCCAAGTCAAGGGTGCCGACTCCTCTGACAGACGCCTTGTCGTCAGGATCGACCGCCCTCAGCATGGACTTGGCCATCTGGACTACAGTCGGCCTCTGCACCGGAACTGAGAAGGAGAGAAAGTTAGAGAAAATAACTCAAGTACATCTAAATGGAAGAACAATAGGGGCGAATGGATTTTACCGTCGTCCTTCTGTTCCTCCTCTCTCCCTAGGCTTCTCTTCTCTCCTGCTGAGCTGACAGCAGTGGTGGGTTGCTTAAAGCCACCCTTCGACGCCCTCTGGGCATCCGGTTTGCTGATCTCCTTTTCAGCTTCGAGAGAAGAGGCGTCTGGGCCCTTCTTGGGCTTATGAGCAACGTGCTTCCGGCCGCCCTTGCCGGATGCGCTCACGTCACCCGCCCTAGTCTTTTGGATTTTAGGGTCGGATGGTTTTGAAGGAGATTTGGAAGGCGCACCCTACATCAACACAAGATAAACGCAAGTTAGAAATCATTCGGGCAAATTTAATATTGGTCAGAAATGAAAGTATAACAATTTTCTACCTTGGAGGTGCCGCCAGTTTTCTGTTCATCCACTTTGGTATGAGTGGTTACTTCTGCCCTGTTTAAAACATTCGACCTGTATCGAGCAGCAGATACAGCCGACTTCCTTGTGGCCGAGAGCTTTTCCATTGCTTTGTCTGCAAAAATGAACAAGTGATTAGCTTCCTTAAACAAGTACTGAAAAGCAGAAGTAAATTACATATAAAACAGACGGCCGACTACCTCTCGGCATCTCAGAACTTAGCCCACAGGCGGCTAAGAATGTCCCTTCTTCAAACCACTTGTACAAAGGGAGATAGCATTGAGGGGTGACCTCCTTGTCCCCCTCATCATTCATCCACACGCACACGGTAAACAACCCCGCGTCCATGATCTCCTCCTTTGCCCGCCTGGGAATAGGCGGCAATGCGCTCCTGCCTGCGAGGAGAGGTGGATCCTTATTCCACCTATTATACTTTTGGTTCAGGCGGCTGTCGGTAGACTTGACTATATAAAACTTAGTCCTCCAGTCTTTCCACTTGTTCTCTTTGCCAACATCCATCATGTACCCCTTGCAAGTGGTCAAGGTGTACCAGCCTTCACCGCCCCTAGCAGGCGCCCTGCTCAGATAGTGCATGTGGGCGAACGCTTCAAAGCTCGCCTCCACCTGCAGCATCTCACAGGCGGCAACGTACCCCAGAATATTGATCCAGGAGTTGGGTACAAGTTGCCAGATACCCAGTTGGTATCCGTCCAAGATCCTCTCCACGGCCGGATGGAGAGGGAAGCGGAGGCCAGCCTGGAAGGCCGCTTCATAGCAGCCAAATGCTTTGTCTTGATAGCTGGCCAGGCTCGGCCAGGTTATGGTGTCGCCCTCGTTAGGGACCGACAAAGTGTAGCCATAGCCTAGGACGACCTTGCGCCTAAAATTGGCAAGGCCGGATGCCATGGCGCTCCGCCTGCCTGGCGGAACATGCTGATAGTAGGGGGCTCTCTCCAAGCGCCTGGAAGCACTCGGCTCGGCCCAGTTTTCCCCCCTATCCACTGCCAGGGACTCTCTAGCAGAATCTATGTTTGATCTAGCCTCCTATGAAGTTACGGAGGCATTCTCTGAAGAAGACGACGAGGCCGACTCGTCATCAGAGCTCTCATCAGAACTAGGGGACCGCCGACTGGTGCCAGCGGGGTCCTCCCCTAGACTCTCTTCCGGCGCCTGTCCAGAAGGCCCGGGTTGATATTCTTCATCCGCCTCCCCCAGGATTCCATCACTGGGAGTTCCACTAGATGTGGGCGAATGGTAATAAGTGGGGGTAGGAGGAAGATAGGAAGGGCTGTCAGGGTGTTCCGACAGCTCACTTCGAGGCACTCTTATTGAGCCGTCTGAAAAAACAGTCGACCCATCCGAATGGTAGAAAACTCCATCGGAGCTACACTGCCTTGTTGTTCTTTTGATTCTGGCCATAGTGTCCTGCACAGACACGGAAACGGCCGGATTCGGAGAAGTTCGCAAAGCAGGGTCTTTGGCCAAGCATTCGGCACTGCTAGTTCTAGATTCAGCCGTCCCCGGTGACCGGCTGATCACTATCCTACGCCGTGCCGCATGCAATTGGGGAACCATTTTTTCGAAAACAAAGAAAAAATGAAGAGTAAAAAGAAAATACAGGCGTTACCTTTAGAAGAAGGGAGAAAGACGCCTGGTTGACTAAAGAACAGTCGAACTGGTAGCCGAGTGTCGGATGCTTGAGAAACGCTTAGGGAATTTTGAGATTCTTTAAGTCAAAAAGTCCAAGATTCTCCAGAGATTCGCCAAGGTGTGAATCCAAGAAGGGGGGTCAAACCTTACTATTTATAGGGGGTAAAAACCCTAATTTTTCCCTCCAGTAATTTTTTAATCTGACCACTCAGAATACTGACACCTGTCACAGGAGTCACGTGCAATGCACGTGTCCCCTGTGAGGGGCAAATGATTTGGGTATTTTTATACCCGGCCAGGTGGCCCAACCAGAAAGCGCCACGTGTCCTCCATATAGGTGCCATTTGGACCTATGGAGTGATGACACGTGGAGGGTGGACTCTTCTCCGTCCTACGTGGACTGAAGGTCCAGCAGGGACCATTCAGTCGGCGACACGTGTCACCCAAAAGGTGCTTCAGAGTCCTTTTGGGCACAGTGACACGTGTCACTCAGGTATTGGCCCTGGGATGGCGGCCTTCTAAGGCCCAAATCTCGAGGCGCCGCAAAACGGCGTGACCTAACTCCTAGGTCACCAGATCCTAGGAGGGCACAATTTTCCCTATAAATAGGGACATTACGTCATTTATGACGACAGACGAAAAAAAGAGAGAATGTTTGACACACAATACGAGACAATACGTCACTTACCATAGAGCTGTCGTTTTCAAGGAACACACAGCACTTTACCTGAGCTTGGAATCCAAGCAGATAACTTTACTTCCGCACGTTTTATCTCCGAATATTTACTGACTTAATCTTCGGAGGCGGACCACCGACCATCCGGCGGTCCGTTTTGCTTTGCAGGTACAGGCATCCTCAGTTGAATCCAGTTTCAGTGTTGTAACTCTCCCGAGGGACAAAAACCCCCGAAACACAAGCATTAGGATCTTTAATCTTTAGTTCTTTAATTTTTATTTATTTATTTAGTTGCTTTAAAAATCAGTTAGTTAGCAAAATAAATCAGTTTGGTGTATGCTTGTGCGCCAAGGTGCTTGCTCTTCAAGCAAGTTAGAATTCTAGTTTAATTAGGATTGAATTAGGGACTTGTCCTAATCTTCCTAGGTAAACTAAGTCTTATAAATAGGGCTGTAAACACACGAATAAATATACATAGATTAATATTCAGATTTATTTCTTAAGTTGCATACTTGAGTTTTGGTTGATTGCGATCAATTGCTGTTTTGCTTGTTTTAGTTAAAACATTCGTTTGGATTGATTAATTAGGTGGATTCTTAATTGATTAATCTTAGTTTTTGTTTAATTCTTGGTGGATTTCCTGTATAGAATTAGACTTAAACATATCCCTTGTGTTTTGTTGATTTTCGGATCAATAATTCACATCATCTTTGGTATCAGAGCAGGTTTGCGCAACTTCGGAAAAAATTACACTGGGAACAATTGGCTGGGAATTTTTACGTGATTCTTTTTTCATTGAACTCTAAAAATGTCCAGCTATCACCATATATAATTTCGTAATTTTTAGTTGAGTAACGCGTTCTACACAGCCTCAAACATTTGGTGTTTGTGCACTGATTTGCGGATGGGAGTCCGGTTTTTGTGTTGCCTAGTTTTCCTTCAAGATTCGATCTTTTAATCAAGATTTTTGCATAAACTGACTTGGTTTGTGTAGGAATCATTAGTGACGAGGAGGTTCCACAAGTTCCAAGGGGATTAACCTTAGAACAGGCTCAAAATCTTAGAAGAGACAGGCGAATTGACGAGTAGGCAGCAAGGATGGATGAGATATTAAAAAGGCTTGATACTCGTGCTGGAGATTCTTCAAGGAAAGGGAATTCTAACCCTAATTCTGGTTCAAGTGAGGAAGAACAACCAAGGAGGAACCCAAGGAGGCCACGAAATAATTATTCCTCAAGTGATGAATCACCAAGGCCTAGGAGGAGAGATCGACCAAAGGATGATGATAGGAACCTTAGATTAGATCTTCCCGAATTCAATGGGAGTATGAATGAACCTGAAAAATACTTTGAGTGGATTAGAAGGGCCGAGACACTCTTTGATTACAAGGAGTATGATGAAAGGAAAAGATGCAAATTGGCTGAATTAAAACTGACCGGTTATGCTAGTCTTTGGTATGATAATCTAAAGAAGAAGAGGCATAAGGAGGGGCGTGCAAGAATCTCAACTTGGGAACAACTCAAGAAGCACATGAAAAAAAGGTTCGTACCTAGTGATTATATTCAAGATGTTTATCTTAAGATGCAACTTTTTAAACAAAATTTTATGATTGTTGAGAATTATATTGGTGAATTTGAAAAGTTATGCATGATATGTGGCTTAGAAGAGATTGTTGAGCATAAGATTGCTAGATTTATTTCGGGGTTGAATGATAATATTGCTGAAAAAGTTGAATTGCAACAATATTGGTCCTTTGAGGATGTTTGCAAGGTAGCTTTGAAAGTTGAAAAACAGATAAAGGGGAAGAAAGGGACGTAAACTAAGCCCTTTGTAAAAGGTTTCACTAAACCTTTTGAGAAGAACAGCTTGGAGAAAAGTGGTTCTAGTTCGAACTACAAGGAGACTAAATCAAAATTTGAAGCTCCTAAAAAGCTTGTTGAAGATAGGAAGTGCTTCAAGTGTGGTAGTGTTGGTCACATTGCAACTAATTGTCCATCAAAAAGAGTAATGACTGCTCAAGAGTGGGAACAAGAACAAGCTAATTGTGAGCAGGGTAGTGACTATGAAGAAAATAACGAAGAGGAAAACTTTGAAGAAGAGGAGGGGCATATTGACGAAATTGATCCCGAGACTCATGGTCAAAGTTTGGTTCTAAGAAGGGCGCTACACTCTAAAACCGTACCTATGAAAAACAATCAAAGGGAGAAAATCTTTCTTACAAGGTGCAAGGTAGAAGATAGGTTGTGTGACATGATCATAGACACGGGGAGTTGCACTAATGTGGTATCTACTACTTTGGTAGACAAATTGAAGTGGCCAACTACTGAACATCCAAGCCCTTATAAGCTTCATTGGCTTAATAATTCGAGTGATGTTAAGGTAACTAAACAAGCCTTAATCTCCTTTTCAATTGGTAAATTTCATGATAAAGTTTTGTGTGATGTTTGTCCTATGGATGCTTGCCATATACTATTAGGCCGTCCTTGGCAATATGATAGATTTGTGAAGTTTGATGGAAGGACTAATGTGTATGTTGTGAGAAAAGGAGAAAAAGAGAGACCGGTTGCTTTAAAACCTTTGATAAGCAACAAGTCTTCTAATGTTACCTTTAATTCGAAGAATTCTTATTTGATTAGTGAGAGGGAATTAGAAAAAGTGATTTGCAGCAACAATGTGGTATATATACTTGTTTCTAGTGAGATTCAAATTGATCAAGATAAACAAGCAAAGAGGCCGTATGAATTGGAATCTGTTTTAGAAGAATTCAAGGATGTCTTTCCTAAGGAATTACCTCCGGGACTACCTCCTATTCGTGGGATAGAGCATCAAATTGACTTGATTCCGGGAGCACCATTACCTAATAAGGCAGCCTATAGAAGTAATCCGGAAGAAACAAAGGAGATGCAAAGGCAAATTGAAGAGCTTATGGCTAGAGGATACGTGAGGGAAAGTATGAGCCCTTGTGCCGTGCCTACTTTACTTGTCCCAAAGAAAGATGGGAGTTGGCGCATGTGTATTGATAGTAGGAGTGTGAATAACATCACTATCAAATACAGATTTCCGATTCCAAGGTTAGATGATCTACTTGATGAACTACATGGTTCAAAGTTGTTTTCTAAGATTGATCTTATGAGTGGTTATCATCAAATTCGAATGAGAGAAGGAGATGAGTGGAAGACAGCATTCAAGACTAAGTTAGGGTTGTATGAATGGTTGGTGATGCCGTTTGGACTCACTAATGCACCTAGCACTTTCATGAGGTTGATGCATGAGGTACTTAAACCTTTCCTTGGCAAGTTTGTTGTTGTTTATTTAGATGATATTCTGATATACTCTAAAAATTTGCATGATCATCTAAATCATCTAACAAGTGTGTTTGATATGTTAAGAGAGAAGAAACTCTATGCTAAGCTTGAAAAATGCTACTTCTTAGTGCCTAGTGTTACTTTTCTTGGTTATGTTGTATCAAAAGATGGAGTTTCAGTTGATCATTCGAAAGTAGAGGCTATTAAAACTTGGCCTATTCCTACTAATATGAGTGAAGTAAGGTCTTTTCATGGTCTAGCTTCGTTCTATAGAAGATTTGTCAAGAATTTCTCAAGTATTGTGGCGCCTATGACCGAATGTTTGAAGAAGGACAAGGGTAAATTCGAATGGACTAAAGAAGCTCAAAGTGCGTTTGAGTTGGTTAAAAAGAAGCTATGTGAAGCACCTATACTTGCATTACCAGATTTCTCAAGTCCTTTTGAAGTTGAAACCGATGCTAGTGGAGTTGGAATTGGAGCAGTTTTACTCCAAAAGAAGAGGCCTATTGCATATTTCAGTGAGAAATTGGGAGGAGCTCGATTGAACTATTCTACTTATGATAAAGAGTTCTATGCCATTGTTAGAGCTTTAGATCATTGGAGTCATTATCTCCGACCTAATCACTTTGTGTTGCATTCTGATCATGAAGCATTGAAGTACATACATGGACAACAAAAGCTCAATCCTAGACATGTTACGTGGGTTGAATTTTTACAATCATTTAATTTTTCTTCAAGGTACAAAGAAGGGAAATCGAATGTTGTGGCTGATGCATTATCAAGAAGATACACTTTGATTGGAATTCTAAATAGCAAGCTACTTGGTTTTGAATTGATCAAAGAATACTATAAAAGTGATGATGATTTTGCTACATTGATTGAAGAGTGTTCTAAAGGAGCCGTGGGTTCTTATTTGCTGCAAGATGGTTTTCTTTTCAAAGGAAATCGACTTTGTCTTCCTAAGTGTTCTATTAGAGAGCTAGTTGTTAGAGAAGCTCATGGGGGAGGAATTGCTGGTCACTTTGGCATTACAAAGACCTTGAGTATGTTACAAGAACACTTCTATTGGCCTAAGATGCTCACGGATGTGCAACTAGTTATTTCTAGGTGTGCAACTTGTCAAAAAGCGAAGGCTACTTTTCATCAAGGCTTGTATACTCCTTTACCTGTTCCAGATTCACCTTGGGAAGATATTTCTATGGATTTTATTGTGGGATTGCCGAGAACACAACGGGGGAAAGAATCTATTATGGTTGTTGTGGATAGGTTCTCTAAGATGGCTCATTTTGTTCCTTGTCACAAAGTGGATGATGCTATGAAAGTGGCGGAATTATACTTCAAAGAGATTGTTAGATTGCATGGAATTCCGAAAACTATTGTGAGTGATCGAGATACAAAGTTCATGAGTTTCTTTTGGAAGTCTCTATGGAAGCTTGTGGGAACTAAATTGCTCTTTAGTACATCTTACCATCCACAAACTGATGGACAAACCGAGGTTACTAATCGTACTCTTGGTGCGCTTTTGCGTGGGTTAGTGAGTAAGACACAAAAGGATTGGGACATCAAGTTAGCTCATGCGGAGTTTGCTTATAATAGATCACCTACATATGCTACCAAACATAGTCCTTTTGAGGTAGTTTATGGAGTCAATCCGAAACTTCCAATTGATCTTGTTCCATTGCCTAAGGGTGAATTAATTCACAAATATGCCGAGTCTAAGTTGAAGAGTATGCTTAAATTACATGCTCAAGTTCGAACAAGAATAGAGAAAGTAAATGACATGTACAAAGCTAGAGCAAACAAGCATCGAAAACAACAAAGTTACAATGTTGGAGACTTGGTATGGTTACATTTGAGAAAGGAAAGATTTCCAGGAAAACGCAAGAATAGGTTGATGCCTAGAAGTGAAGGTCCTTTCAAGATTGTTGAGAAGATCAATGACAATGCTTATAAGTTAGAACTTCCGGGAGAATATGGAGTTAGTGCTACATTCAATGTTGGCGATTTGGCTAAGTATATTCCTGATGAAGAACTTCAAGATTTGAGGACAAATTCTTTCGAAGAAGAGGAGGATGATGCAAGTCTAAGCATGGAGGACTTCGAAGATTTGCTTATCATGCATCAAGATAGTTTATCCCTAAACATTGATTCAAGCCAAGCATTGCATGGACACTTTCTTGGATATCAAAGCAAAGCCACGGTTTGCTTAGTGGTTTTTCTTGGAGTCTAGTTCACTTTCTTGAACTTTCTTGAATTTTCTTTACTTAGATTTTGCTTACAAGTTTTTACCTTTCACTTGAAAGGGTTTTTCTTGGTTCAAGCATTAGGATCTTTAATCTTTATTTAGTTCTTTAATTTTTATTTATTTATTTAGTTGCTTTAAAAATCAGTTAGTTAGCAAAATAAATCAGTTTGGTGTATGCTTGTGCGCCAAGGTGCTTGCTCTTCAAGCAAGTTAGAATTCTAGTTTAATTAGGATTGAATTAGGGACTTGTCCTAATCTTCCTAGGTAAACTAAGTCTTATAAATAGGGCTGTAAACACACGAATAAATATACATAGATTAATATTCAGATTTATTTCTTAAGTTGCATACTTGAGTTTTGGTTGATTGCGATCAATTGCTGTTTTGCTTGTTTTAGTTAAAACATTCGTTTGGATTGATTAATTAGGTGGATTCTTAATTGATTAATCTTAGTTTTTGTTTAATTCTTGGTGGATTTCCTGTATAGAATTAGACTTAAACATATCCCTTGTGTTTTGTTGATTTTCGGATCAATAATTCACATCACTTAGGGAGTAGTTTTAGAGTTATTTTCGTGTTTATTTTATCTTATTTTCCCTTTCTTTCTCTTGTTTTCTCTTTAATAAAGTTTCTTGTTTATTTAGTAATTTTGGAGAGTTTTTGTTTATTTTCTTTATTTTATTAGCTTTAGTTTATTTTCGTATTTTATTTTACTTTATTTGCTTGTATAGTTTTTGTTTTATTTTTATTAGTTTAGTTTTATGTCTCTTATTTTCTATTTCATTTTATTTATTTCTATTTTATTTATTTTATTCTATTTGTCGTGGTTTTGTTTTATTTCGTCCTTTGTTTATTTTCATTTTATTTTATTCTTTGTCCCAATTCTCTCCTCAATCTTGCTCGTGTTTGTAGGTGTGTTCAAGGTTCAAGGCATACGCTACAATATCCAAATGGAGTGAGTCTCGGGTTTGCCCTGCTACTTGCTGCTGCCCCTTAACCTTCACCCCACGTTTCACCTTATCCTCCACCACACCAAAACACCGCACATCCCCTGCTCCACCAACACCAACAGCAACACAACCTGAACACCGCACATCCCCTGCTCCACCAACACCAAAAGCAACACAACCAAACACCACACACCACCAGCCTGCAACCCCACAACCAACACCAACAGCAACACAACCTGACCACCGCAACCCAGCCTGCAACCC
This sequence comes from Chenopodium album, assembly GCF_948465745.1. Classification (NCBI taxonomy): domain Eukaryota; kingdom Viridiplantae; phylum Streptophyta; class Magnoliopsida; order Caryophyllales; family Amaranthaceae; genus Chenopodium; species Chenopodium album. Next base: position 41,157,815 of record NC_137839.1, read on the forward strand.
CGCAAGCACCACCTTCACGTGCAGCCCTAACCCCAAAATCAGTAGCCGCTGCTTCACCCCACATCACCACCAGCACCCACAAACCGCACCCTGCTGCCACCAATCAACCACCAAACAACCCACTGCACCTGACCACAGTAGCCCCTCACCAACACAACGCACCAGCCCACAACCACCACCAACTCGCAATTAACCGCAACCTACCACAACCCAGACCACCGCAACCACACCTCAATTCTACCACCACCGCGCAACAGAGCAGCCACCACCAGCATCAATTACAGCAACAATTGCACCTTACCGTCACCAATTCGCACAGCAACAGCCCCAAATCAGAGAGAAATGCAAGTTCATTTGGGTTCGAGCAAATCAATGAGTGTTCGGCCGAGCTTCGAGTCAAAGACTTTGGGGGTTTTGTTATTCGAAGAGGAGTGGTCGAACATACCCTTAGTTCGACCGAACCAACCCCGTAGTTCGGTCGAACCAACCACCGGTTCGATCGAACCATTTCACGAGCCTCGCACATGATTTTTAATGAGGATCGAACGATGATGATGCAATTGGTGTTGATAGCCATTGATTTGGAGCATTGATTTAATGATAATGGTTGATGATGGTGGTAGGAGAATCAAAAAATTAGAGCAGCCATGAATTTGGAAGAAAGGGAAATCGGGGAGCTGATAGTTTTGGGAGGGATTTTGGTTTTATTTTTATTTTTCTTTTATTTTTATTTCTTTTGTTTTACTTTTCCTTTTCTTATTTCTTTTCTCTTTTATTTCTTTTCTATTTTATTTTCTTTTTATTTTCCTTTTCTTTCTTTATTTTATTTTATTTTCCTTCTTTTATTTTTCTTACTTTGGCTAGCTTAGTATAAATACCCAATTTTAGGGTATTTAGAAAAGAACATTGAATAACTATCTATTCTTCTCTCTAATTAGTTTTAGGTTAGGTTAGGTTAGGATTAGTCTTCATTGGTAGAGAGAGAAAGTGTGGTTTTCTTCATTAATGAACTGTGATCTTGAAGAAGGAGCTTGTTCAATCCTTTGTAGACCTTCATCTTCAATTAATGAGCAATCTCTTACTTTTTCTCTTTACCTTTGTTCTTGATTTTGTTTATTTGCTTATTAATCATGTTGATGCTTATTGATTTGATGATTGATATTGTTTTCAACATGATTTGTGAGTAGTTATCTAGCCAAGGGTGTGGGGATGGTGTAGTTGCTAATTGTTCATGCTTTTAATGTTGGGGTTATGTTAATGGTGATTAAAGTCTTTGCATTCTTGATATTCTTTGGTGTTTCTTGCAAGTGCACATTGTTAGTTGATCAAAGATGAGTCTTTACTAACAAGTAACGGAAGTTGACTTAGTTGAGATTCATTACTATCGATTGTTATTTAATAGTACCTCCTAGTATATGGTTCTAATGTGGAAACATAGAGGCTATGTTAGGAGAAGCCAATTGACCCCGGAAGGCGGCTAGATTGGACCCTTTACTTCGGTATTCATGCATGTTTAGTTTACCATTGATATGCTACTTTGTTATTGTATGGTCAAGCGTCAACTTCACCTACCCATTTTCCTTGGTGCCTTAATGTTTTATTTCTTGTTTTAGCATCTTTAGACTTTAGTTTATTTATCTCCTATTCCGGACTAGCTTAATTGTCGATAACATTTGGTGGTGTTTACCGTTCTCTGTGGTTCGACCCCTATGCTTGCCTTATACTCGTATTAGGTTTGTTTAGGTTGTATAAATTGTATTTGATATAGGGATAGACAATTGACGACGCGTTTATTCCCTTGTCATTTAACAACGCATTTTACTCAAAATGGCCAAAATATGGCCTATATGACTTATATGTAGCCCATTTCCTACATTAATTATCAAATGAGCTATTTATTTCTCATAACATGTCAATGTCACTTAGTTTCATGGGTCTAAGCCCTAAAATTGAATCAAAAGAGCATTTTATTAAGGTTTAAGACGTTTTTTACTCAAAATGGCCTAAATATGGCCTATATGACTTTACTTTGCCCATTTCCTACAATTCTTATCAAATGAACTTTATTTATCTCATAACATGTCAATATTATCTAGTTATAGGTGTATAAGGAATGAAATCACATCAAAAGAGCATATTTACACAAAATGGCCCAAATATGGCCCATATGACTTCTATTCAGCCCATTTTCCACCTTTATTGTCAAATGACCTTTTTATTTCTCATAACATGTCAATTTTGGGTAATATTAGGTGTCTAAGTCTAGAAATCACATCAATATAGCATTTCATTAAGTTTAACAGCGCATTTTACTCAAAATGGCCCAAATATGGCCTATATGACTTCTATGTAGCCCATTTCCTACATTACTTACCAAATGAACCATTTCTTTCTCATAACATGTCAATATCACCTAGTTTTATGTTTCTAATCCTTAAAATTGAATCAAAAGAGCATTTTATTAAGGTTTAAGACGCTTTTTACTCAAAATGGCCCGAATATGGCCTATATGACTTTACTTTGCCCATTTCCTACAATTCTTATCAAATGAACTTTATTTATCTCATAACATGTCAATATTATATAGTTATAGGTGTATAAGGAATGAAATCACATCAAAAGAGCATATTTACACAAAATGGCCCAAATATGGCCCATATGACTTCTATTCAGCCCATTTTCCACCTTTATTGTCAAATGACCTTTTTATTTCTCATAACATGTCAATTTTGGGTAATATTAGGTGTCTAAGTCTAGAAATCACATCAATATAGCATTTCATTAAGTTTAACAGCGCATTTTACTCAAAATGGCCCAAATATGGCCTATATGACTTCTATGTAGCCCATTTCCTACATTACTTACCAAATGAACCATTTCTTTCTCATAACATGTCAATATCACCTAGTTTTATGTTTCTAATCCTTAAAATTGAATCAAAAGAGCATTTTATTAAGGTTTAAGACGCTTTTTACTCAAAATGGCCCGAATATGGCCTATATGACTTTACTTTGCCCATTTCCTACAATTCTTATCAAATGAACTTTATTTATCTCATAACATGTCAATATTATATAGTTATAGGTGTATAAGGAATGAAATCACATCAAAAGAGCATATTTACACAAAATGGCCCAAATATGGCCTATATGACTTCTATTCAGCCCATTTTCTACCTTTATTGTCAAATGACCTTTTTATTTCTCATAAAATGTCAATTTTGGGTAATGTTATTTGTCTAAGTCTAGAAATCACATCAATATAGCATTTCATTAAGTTTAACAGCGCATTTTACTCAAAATGGCCCAAATATGTCCTATATGACTTCTATGTAGCCCATTTCCTACATTACTTATCAAATAAACTATTTCTTTCTCATAACATGTCAATATCACCTAGTTTTATGTGTCTAATCCTTAAAATTGAATCAAAAGAGCATTTTATTAAGGTTTAAGACGCTTTTTACTCAAAATGGCCCGAATATGGCCTATATGACTCTACTTTGCCCATTTCCTACAATTCTTATCAAATGAACTTTATTTATCTCATAACATGTCAATAATATCTAGTTATAGGTGTATAAGGAATGAAATCACATCAAAAGAGTATATTTACACAAAATGGCCCAAATATGGCCCATATGACTTCTATTCAGCCCATTTCTACCTTTCTTGTCAAATGACATTTTTATTTCTCATAACATGTCAATGTTGGGTAATATTAGGTGTATAAGGCTAGAAATCACATCAATATAGCATTTCATTAAGTTTTAGAACTTACCTCATCAAGTTGTTGATTGTCCGTACAATGAGTCACTATGTCAAGCATGAATCTCATCACATACAAAGCACAATCAAGTCCATTTTCTTGTTGTGCGAACTAGCATATGACAAACAAATCACATCAGTGAAATATGTAATGAAAATTAGCAAATATTTACTAACATAGAATTTTAAGATAATCACAATATCATGTAAATTACCAACGGTAACTTCCATGTTGGACCATGAGGAGCACGACAATGTAGCTTCTTCATAGCGTTGTAGTAAATAAATGAAATTCAAATTTGATTAGTCGTCTGACTACTAAAGTTGTTATTATTAGCAATAATAATCACTAGGTAGCTATATATATTTACTTTTGCAATATAGACTTCACGAGCCACTTCTCCGACGATCAAGCTGAATCAAGGTGATAAATTGTGTTATTGGAATTATAAATCACCATGAGGCTCCAATGCTCCCTACATAAGTTCACAATAGAAAAACAAATTAATATTTAGGAGTCAACATATAATGAGGCCAAATCGATTGAATTTGACATGGTTAGACTTACTCTTTATAACATGGGGCAATCCCGCACACGCTGATTCCCTGATACTCTGCTCAACATAGTACAACACGTCATGGGGGTTGCCTATGATTCTAGTAGTGGATAACTGCTCGGGGCATAATCACCCAACTTTACAAGGAGAATCAGTTTCAGTTAAGTTCTCATGTAGTGCTCTGCGTGCATGAACATTGAATAATTAATCACATGTAGGATAATTACCATAAATATGAATAACTTGAAAAAAGTGTAGATTATTTGGGCATTGAAGTACCTCATGAATGTCTGAATGAGGGAAATGTTAAGCTTTGCACCATGTAGAAATTCCTTCACATCTTCTTTGTTGATCCATGCAACTGCATCCTCATCACAGTGGAACCTTGCCTTAGGAAGTGCAACTTCCATGGGATCGACCAAATGACAAGCACGATTGTGAAGAAAGGTCATGTCAGTAGAGAGCGATTGAAGAACAATGTCTTCAACTAGTGGAGTAGGTTGCATGGGTGAACCTTTCGAAGAGTGCAACTTCGACGCTTGTTCACTCTTGGACCTTTGTTCACTTAGCTTCTTCTTAGGTTGATCAATTCTTTTAGGCTTCTCCACCCTCTTTCTCTTTGAAGTTTTGCTTCCGTGCAAAATCTGAAATAGTTCGAGAAAGAATAAGTTTAAAAGTTGAGAAATGAAGAAAATAGGCATATTGTAAGTTATTTTGGCTTAAAATGGTTTTATTTTGATGAATTGGACCCATTAACTTAGAAATTAACTTCTTTTATGTAATTTAAACTCACAATCACTTATAAATATGTAATTATGAGATGGTTTGAGAAAGAATAAGTTTATAAGTTGAGAAATGAAAAAAATAGGCAAGTGAGAAGCCATTTCGGCTCAAAATGGCTTTATTTTGATGAAATGGACCCAAAAACTTAGAAATTAGCTTCTTTTATGTCATTTCAAGACAAAATCACTTATAAATATGTAATTATGAGATGGTTTTAGAAATAATATGTTTATAAGTTAAGAAATGAAGAAAAGAGGCATGTAAGAAGCCAATTTGGGTCAAAAGTGGCTTTATTTTGATGAAATGGGCCAAAAAACTTAGAACTTTTCTTCTTTTATGTAATTTCAACTCACAATCACTTATAAATATTTAATTATGAGATGTTTTTATAAATAATATGTTTATAAGTTAAGAAATATAGAAATGAAGAAAAGAGGCATGTAAGAAGCCATTTTTGGTCAAAATGGCTTTATTTTGATGAAATGGGCCTAAAAACTTAGGACTTTGCTTATTTTATGTAATTTCAACTCTAAATCACTTATAAATATGTAATTATGAGATTATTTGAGAATGAATAAGTTTATAAGTTGAGAAATGAAGAAAATAGGCAAGTGAGAAGCCATTTCAGCTCAAAATGGCTTTATATTGATGAATTGGGCCCAAAAACTTAGAACTTTGCTTTTTTTATGTAATTTCAACTCACAATCACTTATAATTATGTAATTATTAGATAGTTTGAGAATGAATAAGTTTATAAGTTGAGAAATGAAGAAAATAGGCAAGTGAGAAGCCATTTCGGCTCAAAATGGCTTTATTTTGATGAAATGACCAAAAACTTAGAAATTAGCTTCTTTTACGTCATTTCAACTCACATCAACATATAAATATGTAATTATGAGATGGTTTGAGAAAGAATAAGTTCATAAGTTAAGAATTGAAGAAAATAGGCAAGTGAGAAGCCCTTTTGGAAAGAAATTGCTTTATTTTGATGAAATAGAGCAAAAAACTTAGAAACTAGCTCCTTTTATGTCATTTCAAGTCACATTCACTTATAAATATGTAATTATGATATGGTTTGAGAAAGAAGTTCATAAGTTAAGAAATGAAGAAAATAGGCATGTGAGAAGCCATTCCACCGAGTGAGCTGAGAAAAAAAAAATTTTGGCTCAAATTTTTTTTTTTTTTAAAAATATGCAACTTCTGCCGAGGCCGGAACACCTGAGGGAGCCGCCCCCGCTGCCGGAACAGCGAAGGCAGCCCCCGCCAAGGCCACAACAGCCCCGACAGCCGCCTGCCGAGGCTGCAGCAGCCCTGGTAGCCGCCTACCAGGGCTGCTCTTCCGAGGCTGCAGCAGCCCTGGCAGCAACTCCCAGGGGTGCAGTAGCCCTGGCAGCGGCTGCCTGTGCTGTTTTACCCCAGGCCGCAGATGTCGGGGCTGCTGCACCCTAGGCAGCTGCTGCAGCCACTACTGCTAGGTGATTCCGATGCCCGAGCAGCCCCGACAGCGGCTGCTAAGTCCGGAGCTGCCCGGGCAGCGGATCCCGAGGCCGAAGTTGCCCGGCAGCCGCTCTGGAGGCCGGAGCAGTGCAAGGACCACCAGACGAGGCCGCTGCTGCCGCTGCCTCGGCATCGGAGATAGGGGCTGGGGAGTCGTGCTATTTCGGCGGTTTTATTTTCAAAGGTGCAGTTAGAGAGTGCCTTACGGTTATTTAACACTAAAAAAATTGAGAAATAAATAATTTACCTCCTTAATCAACCTAACCCACGCACGTGGCCAATCAACAAAGCTACCTATAGCTTGCCAAAGCTTTGTATCTTAACCTCCTCTATTAGTACGGGTAGTGGGATGTCTTCAAACCCTTCAACCACCGAAGCGATCCCAACCGAGTAATGATGTGGCCCCGCCGTAGCACCGGTCGTCGCTTGGGCACTACCATACGCCACGAAACTCAACTCCATACTATTTGCATGCTCGGGGGCTAGAAGTGCACACCGAGTGTGTTCCTACACAAGTACAAGAAGAAGATAGTTAAATAGGTCTTTTACTACAGCATAGATAATATAACAAAATTAATTAAGGTAGAGGGTTAAAAATCACCTGTAACTCTGGATATTCATGCGGTGTTGGATTATCAAGCTCCCTCGAGTCTGCATGTGTAGGAGTAGGAACCTGCAAGAGTACATTAATCAAGCCACCTTAGATCTCAATTAACTCAATATTTTAAAACTTTTAATAACCCAATTGAAATTACCTCAGATGGCACATCTTCACCACGTATCTCATCTCCTCCATGTCTATCACCTTCTCCTTGTCCTTTCGGTTGAGAACATGAGTAGACTGGTGTACTCGCGAGGAACGACAAAGTCGGTAAATTCATTTGCTTTGCCCAAGCATTGAATTCACCTACTAACTCGTTGCGCACTTGTTCCTTAATTGATTCCACCTTGGCATCTAACTTCCCCGGTTTGTTAACATTGGCTCAAGATCTACCCGATTTTGTGTATTCTGGACCCATCACCTTTTTCCATCCAAGCAACGACCCTCCCGAACCTACTACTTGTCCTGGATGGTATGGCCTTCCCAAAGCCATGGTGAAAGGGTCATTCTCCACACTTGGTTTAAATTTGCCCTCCACCAGCTCTTGAGTGTGCTCAAGCTGTAGCAAAAGGAAAAAGGATGTCAGTAAGACAGTTAATGGTTTGTATAGTGATTTTGATGCAAAAGTGGCTGAAAATTCAACAGTTCATAGGTAACTTACAAGCTTATCTGTCATTTTTTTGGTTTCCGGACCTTTGATGACCCATTTTCCGGTTTCCTTATCAAAACGTATGGAGAGAACAAAAGAAATCACCAGCACGACTCACCAAAGTAGTGATCGTGGAACTAGAGGGTTCCTTCGATTCCATTAGAAGCGATTTAGGGTATAAACCCTTTTCGATCCACTCAGGTCGCTTTTCAGCAAATGTCTTAGGCCCTATACGATGGACGTACTCCTTTATCTCTGCATTCTTTTTGTTTTGCTCTCGAAGTTCCTACATAAAAACAAATGTTAGTATCATTGCTACAAAAAGAGTCAAGCAATTATTCAATTGAGATCAGATTTACACTAACTTACAATGGCTTTCTTTTGAGTCTTCATTCTAACGAACTCTTCCCAGTCTTGTTTTGACACGGTCGGCCATTTTTGCCACGGGAGAAGGTCATCCTCATCAGCTTTCTTCTTCTTGTAGATCCATCCATTAGTCAAGTTGGTCTTAAAGCCTCTGAATCTTTCCGCTAATAAAGATTCAAACACCCTTCTCTTCTCGGGATCATTAGGAATAGAAAACACCCTCTGCAAGCACAAATAAAAACCGATTATTAGTCTCTATTTACTAACAACCATAAGGTTAAGGTTTCTTAAATTGTCTAAATGTGCCAAAAACACACTTACCCTTATATCATCCCAAAAGGTTTGAATCAAACCCGGAGGTACTTGCCGCATTACAAGTGTAATGGGGATTTTCCGCGCACACATGCCAACCTGATTAGTATATTGTCGACGCCATTTGGCCCCGATTTGGCCGTTGTTGTCATACTCCATGTCCATGGGACCGTTCGGTTTCTTAAAACTTCTCGTCGGACCCCTTCCCTTTCTTTGAGCCAGTGCCTTTACTCCCCCCCCCCTCCACCACCTGTGTTGTTTTGATCTTGTCCTTGGCTATGAGTTTCTGGAGTCGGGTTCTCACCAACAATCTCACATGCTGTATTTTCAATACGCGGTGCACGTTCAGCTGAAATTTCAAATTCTTCAAGCCTATGCTCAAACTCATCTTGAGCCTGATCCTCTGGCTCACCAAAGTCATCCTCCTTGTTCACATCATAAGGCTCATCCTCATCCTCATCCTCGTACTCGTCCTCATACTCATCATCGTCAATGTCCTCTACACAATGAGGGTCATGATCGTCCTCTGTGAGATATAAGAACCTGTCAAAGCAATCATCACTACAAGAAAACAAACAAATAGCGAAGGAATCGTTCCGACGGACATAAAATTCCATCGCAAAAGTCGAAATTTACGACGGATTTTTATTCCATCGGATATTTCCGACGAATTCTAAAAGTTCGTCGGAAATCCGTCGGAAATTTCCGATGGAATAAAAATCCGTCACAAATTTCGACTTTTGCGACGAAATTTTCCGTCGTACAGTACTATTTCCGACGGATTTTAATTCCATCGGAAATTTCCGGCGGAAATTCCGTTGGAAATTAATTTTAAAAAAAAAACCTTTAAAAAACCCTTTTAGAGAAAACCTAAAATAAGACAGTTCCACTCTCTTTCCTCCTATCCTTTTCTCCTCCTTCTCTCTCCTTCCTCCTTCTCCCTGATGCGCCGCTCTCCTCTTCTTCTCTCTCCTTCCTCTTCTCTGCTTCCTATCTCCTCTTATTCTCTCTCTGCTTCCTCTCCTTCTCGTTTTCCTTTCTCCTCTTCTTCTCTCTCCTTTCTATTCTCTTTTTCTCCATTGTCGGCCTCTCCTCTTCTCTTTCTTTCTTTTGTTCTTGGTAGGTGGTGTTCATGATGCCGACGAGTTTGGTTTGGTTGTGTTCAAGACGGCGGTGAGTTTGGTTGGTGGTGTTCAAGTCGATTTCTCGCCAATTTTTAGAAATAAATGGTTTTTCATGTCAAATTCGACCCTAAAAACTTTAGATCTAGAGTTTTCAGGGTCGAATTTGACCTTTAAAACCCAAATTCGAGCCAATTTTGTGGTTTTTTGGGTGAAATTCAAGGTATGTACCTTTTTTCTTACTTATTTTTGTTTTTTGAGATTTTTTTTAATTTTATAGTGAATTGTGGTTGAATTGCGGTGGTGGTGGTAGACTTGTCGGTGGCGGTGGTTTAGATCTAGGTTAGGGTTTGGGTTAGGGTTTGGGTGTTTTAGGTGCTTGGATCTGGGTATGGGTTTGGTGGGGTTTTGGTTAGTGTTCGGTCAAGGTTTGGTCGTTGGGGTAAGGTGGATTTGGTGTGGGTGTAGTGTGTCTGGTCGGTTTTAGGTGGGTGGGTGGGTGAGGGTTGGTTTTAAGTGTTGGGTGGATCTTGACCAGTTTTGGTGTAGGTGGTCGGTGGTAGTTCGCTTAGGGTGGTCGGTGGTGGTTCGCTTAGGGTGGTTGTGGTGGTTATGGGGAATATTTGAGGAGTTTTTGTATTTAATTTGTTGCGGTGGAGGTGGCGGTTTAGCAGTGGAGGCTATTGGTGGTGGGGGGTGGTGCGGGCTTTTTTTTTGTTTTTTAAAAAGGATTTTCCGACGGACTTTTCCGTACCTTGAAAACCTCTTCCGATGCTTAAATCCGTCGGAAAAGTGTTTCCGACGGAAATTCCGTCGGAAAAGGTCAATTTTCCGACAAATACTATTACGACGACACGTTCCGACGGAAACACGATTTTCGACGGAAAACAGGGTGTTTCCGACTGAATTTTTCCGTCGTAATTAAGCTGTTTTCTTGTAGTGCATAAAACAAAATTGTGTATAGTAAAGTATGAGTGCAAATGAGTACACTTAGGACATTTCAAACCACAAACATGTTAAATATAATGAATATGGATTGTTAGAATGAATAAATGTTAGTTCATTCACAAAACAAAGGACTTGGGTTAAGTACAAGCTCATTTAAGCCATTTTCACCTACTTACGGTCCTATAGCTTTGTATATGCATGATAATGAGTACACTTAGGCAATTTCAAACTACAAACATGTTAAATATAATGAATATGGATTGTTAGAATGATAAATGTTAGTTAATACACAAAACAAAGGACTTGGGTTAAGTACAAGCTCATTTAAGCCATTTTCACCTACTTATGGTCCTATAACCTTGTATATGCATGATAATGAGTACACTTAGGCAATTTAAAACTACAAACATGTTAAATATAATGAATATGGATTGTTAGAATGAATAAATGTTAGTTCATACACAAAACAAAGGACTTGGGTTAAGTACAAGCTCATTTAAGCCATTTTCACCTACTAATGGTCCTAAAACCTTGTATATGCATGATAATGAGTACACTTAGGCAATTTCAAACAACAAACATGTTATATATAATGAATATTGGTTGTTAGAATGATTAAATGTTAGTTCATACACAAAACAAAGGAATTGGGTTAAGTAGAAGCTATTTAAGCCATTTTCACCTACTTATGGTCCTATAACCTTGTATATGCATGATAATGAGTACACTTAGGCAATTTCAAACTACAAACATGTTAAATATAATGAATATGAGTTCATAGATAGATTAAATGTTAGTTCATACACATAACAAAGGAAATGGGTTAAGTAGAAGCTATTTAAGCCATTTTCACCTACTTATGGTCCTATAACCTTGTATATGCTTGATAATGAGTACACTTAGGCAATTTCAAACTACAAACATGTTAAATATAATGAATATGAGTTCATAGAATGATTAAATGTTACTTCATACACAAAACAAAGGAATTGGGTTAAGTAGAAGCTATTTAAGCCATTTTCACCTACTTATGGTCCTATAACCTTGTATATGCATGATAATGAGTACACTTAGGCAATTTCAAATTAGAAACATGTTAGTTTATATACAAAACAAAGGATTTGTGTCAAATACAAGCTTATTTATGTCATTTATGGTCATTTTTGCCTACTTATGCTCCTATATACATGATAACTAAACTATATTTGCAATGAAACCATTACTAACTTTTAATCAAACTCCCTCAATCTGAAATTCCTTCGTTGTTGTCTGATTATAACCTGCTTTATTGTCCATGTCATTTAGTACAACAGGTCTAGGAATAGGGAAAGGTGCATAATAATCAAACGCATCATATTCTTCCTCATCCTCAACATCTCCAATGCCTAGGATTCTTCTTTTGCCAGCTAGCACTATAGACCATTTTGAATCGACTGGGTCAGTTACGTAGAACACTTGCTTAGCTTGAGATGCAAGGATAAATGGTTCCGCACTATCATTCAAGTGGCCAAGATCTACAAGAGTAAAGTCCTCATATTTGACGTTACGCCTGATATTATCAACCCACTTACACTTGAAAAGAGCAACCGTGAAGTCACAATAATCAAGGTCCCATATTTCTTGAATTCGACCATAGTATGACAACTCTGCATCGACAGGTGATTTATCCTTACCATTTGCAAACTCCCTTGACGATGCCACAAGCGTTACACCACTGTTTTGGGTGGAGGAAGTTTTCAAATCACGACCCTCGGTCCAAAAAGTGTACGCATTGATGTCATATCCCTCAAATGATCGAACATCATCCCTAGGACCCACGCAAGCTACCGTACTGTATCCGTCACATTAGTATCATCCAATCGACTCATTTATCGATCACGAAACCAATTAACAAACCTCTTATTATGCAACTGCATAAGTGCCCTTTCACCTTTCGATGGAAATTCGTCACGCAAACTAGCCATGTGCTCGTCTAAATATGGGTGCACATCTGAAACATGGTGCAACACATAAAGGTGTGCTTGTAAGAACTGATCTCGGTCAGGTGACATTCATTTCGACCCAATTGTGCCATGACCATCAAGTCTACCTTCATGTTGAGAAGTAGGAAGACCAATAGGTTGAGCAAGGGCTATGTAGTCCGCCATAAAGTTACCTATCTCCTCACTCACGGTCCCTTGCATCATACTTCCTTCAGGGTGAGCCCGGTTCCGTACTTTATCTTGTAATGTACCCATGTGTCTTTCAAAAGGGTAGCACCACCTCATGAACACTGGACCGCACAACTTAATCTCACGCACCAAATGAAGAACCAGATGAACCATTATGTCAAAAAATGAGGGTGGGAAATACATCTCAAATTTGCACAAAGTCACAACCACATCTGCTTGCAAAGCATCTAGTGTACAAGGATCAAGCACTTTGCTACAAATTGTATTGAAAAACGAAAAAGGCTTGTAATCGCTTCCCTCACGTGCTTCGGTAGAATACCACGGATTGCAATCGGTAGGAATACTTGCATCATAATGTGACAATCATGGGATTTCATACTTGTCAGCTTCAATTCTCCATTTAAGGTTACAAATATTTTCATGTTATATGAGTACCCTAATGGAACCTTAATGTCGTAAAGACATGCACAAAACATACGTTTCTCTACCCTTGACAATGTATAGCAAGCCGGGGGTAAATAATTCTTTTCATCCTTACCTTTACCCTCAACTTTCTTCTTTGACGCATCTTTGGCCTTTCCCTTTCCCTTGCTCTTCTCCTTCCCTTTTTTCGAAACATTTTCATCTTCTTTTCTCGGTTCCTTCCCCTTTCTAACCTTTTCTTGAGGCCACAGTTCAGGACGAATCCCCATCTCTTTCAAATTTAACCGTGCACCCTTTCTGTCCTTTGTTTTGCCTTGGATATTCATAAGCGTTCCCAAAAGAGCATCACACACATTCTTCTCTATATGCAACACATCAAGACAATGCCTAACGTCATGTTCTCTCAAGTACGGAAGCTTCCAAAAGATTGATTCTTTCTTAAACAGAGAAGTTGAGACCACAAATTTTTTCTGATTTTCCAAACACCGTTCGTATCCCTTTCACTCGAGCACAAATCTCAGCACCAGTCAATGGTCTAGGCGCAGTATCCTCTTCCACTGTTCCATCAAAAGCCTTTTTCTGCCTACGGTACGGGTGATCACGCCTAAGGAACCTTCGAGTCCGTAGGTAGACATCTTTGTGAGAATGAGTAAGGTATACGCTTCATGCGTCATTAATACATATGGGGCATAGTTATTTCCCTTTGACCTTGTACCCACACAAGTTGCCATATGCAGGGAAGTCATTCATGGTCCACATAAGGGCTGCACGCAATGTGAACATCTCGTTCTGATGAGCATAAAAAACGGAAACCCCTTCGTCCCACATCTTTCTCAAGTCGTCAATATGCGGCGCAAGGTAAACATCTATGTCGTTTCCAGGTTGCCTAGGCCCCATTATTAGCAATGAAAGCATTACATACTTACATTTCATGCACAGCCAAGGAGGCAAATTATAAATCACTAAAAGTACCGGCCATGTGCTGTGTTGGGTACTAAGAGTGCCAAATTGATTCATCCCGTCCGTGCACAACCCAAGCCTTAAATTTCTGACTTCATCACCAAATTTCTCAAACTTCAAATCAATGTTCTTCCACTGTGGAGAGTCAGCTAGATGCTTCAGCATTTTGTTTTTCTTTCTTCCCTCTTCATGCCACCTCAAGTTTTTAGCATCTTTTGGTATTGAGAACAGACGCTTAAACCTTGGAATTATGGGAAGATACCACAACACCTTAGCCAGAGGTCCCTCCGTACCAAGATTGCAACTCATGCGCTTGTAGCGCGACCGCTTGCATCGTGGACACTCCTGAAATTGTTCATACTCATTTCGATACAAAATACAGTCATTAGGACATGCATGTATCTTCTTATACTCCAAACCAAAGGGACACATGATCTTCTTTGCGTAATAGTAAAATTTAGGAATTTCATTCCCATCGGGCAACATATCACTTAATGATGTCAACAAAGAAGTAAAACTAATGTCTGTCCACCCATGCTTCGACTTAATGTTGAAAAGTGTTAGCACGGCTGATAGTTTGGAGTATTTTTTGCACCCAGGATACAAAGGCTTTTTGGAAGCCTCCGATAATAACTCAAACACTCACCTTCAACATCACGCAACATCTCATCCACTTGTTCATCCTCCACCTCATCCGCCTGATCATCATCGGCTCCATCCTCACCATTATCAACAATATAGTCATCATTCTCGTATTCCTCGTCCACATGAATCTCATTGCTTCTAATACGCACATCATTCCAATCAAGATCCCCACTGTACTCTCCACTTTCTCCGTGCCAAATCCACACATGGTATAATTTCCTAAACCCACGACATAATATATGATCTCTAATGATTTCAACATTATCGACCACATTCACATTATTACAATCAACACAAGGACAATAAAGGCCTTTGCCACCTAGTTTCCGTTGATAAGCTAAAGCCCTCTCGTAAAACTCTTGAACCTCATTCCAAAATTCCAATGTATTGCGTCTACCATACATCCAACCACGATCCTTCTCCATTTAGTAAATTGTCTCTAAACATATATAGCAACATATAATGAATAATGTGTAATTGCTACATATTTTATGTAAATCAAATTCAAGTAAAACGTGAATATACCATTCATATAGTGAAAAAATGAATGTTTGCAAAGGGTCCTTATCACTCCAACCTAACCCATCCTTGAATGTCTACTCTCACTAGTGAATGTATGTCAACTTTCCAATTTTAAGGAAAAATCCGGCAGCATTTCCCCCTAGTTCTCCAAGTACACGATGCTAGAGAACATAGTGAGAAAATGGTAAGCCAAGATGCTCCTTAAAATCGAAAAGAAAACATACATTCACCACCTAAGTGAGAGTACACATTCAAGAAATGCCCAACCGGGGACTATTCAAGACTTTCTCCTAATGAGAAAGCCTTGAACGGGTATCTAGGCATATGATGATGCAAGTATTCTATATATTGTTGTATTTATTTGCAATAAAACAATACACAAGTTGCAATTTCATGAATAAACTTTTATTAAATGGGTAAATAGAAAGAAATATAGCTTAGTAAAGTTTATAAGTTATACCAATATAGCAACTACCCACTTGAGCTCAATATGTAGTCCTCAAGTTAAACTCGTGCTTCAATTCACAAATCTATTATAAAAAAACAATAAACAAAAATTAGACTAAATATTAAGTATGTACTATTTCTTTCTCATCACATGTCAATTCATCTACTTTTTTTCAAAATTACCCATCAAAACAACTTAAAAGTAACCATTAAAACATTCCAAAATTCATATACTTTAGTAACAAGGTTACTAATTTCTAATTTATTCAAATATACCCATCAAAACAACTTAATATTAACCATTTAAACATTCTAAAATTCAACTAATTTAATAACAAGGTTTTAATCTCTAACTTATTCAAAATAACCCATCAAAACAACTTTAAATTAATTATTAAAGTAACATACCAAATTTCAACTATTTAAGTACCAAGGTTAATATATATTCTATAATTAATTCAAAATTATCCACCAAAAAAAATTAAACCATTAAAACATAATAAAATCCAACTAATTGAGAAAAATCACTAATATTTTCACATAATCCAAATAAAACAACCTAAAGTTGAGAAAAATTGGAGAATAATTATATTCAAACCTAAATTTTAATTTGCAAATAATGATTCAACATACAAAACACATTAATATAAGTACATAATTGGAAATTAATTATGAAATAAAAAAAAAGGAAAAACCTTGAGGGAAGATGGAGGGCAGCAGCAGCTTGCTGGTGGAGGAGGGCAGCAGCAGCAGGTGGCGCGACGAGTTTAGGGCAGCAGAAGCACGGTGGCGGGGCGAGCTTAGGGCTGTTGCGTGGCGAGCTTAAGGTGGTGGCGCGGTGAGGCTTCAAGACCTTCACAGTGAGTGCAGGGCAGGGCAATTGGCCGGCTTATGTTGGCGGGGTAGGGGAGAAAGAGAAGGTGGTGGCGGGGCTGGTGGCTGGCGTTGGTGGCGGCTCTAATGGTGGGAAAATGGAGAGAGTGAAGTGAGGGTTTCGGCTCTCGAATGCAACATTGAAGTGAATGAAAATGAAAGAGACAAGGAAGAAGAAAGAAAGACATAAGCAGTAGGGCGCATTTTTTTTTTTTAATATATCGGTTCAGTGGCACCGGTTCAAACCGGTGCCCTTTTTATTTTTGGCACCGGTTTAAGCTGAACCGCTGCCTTTTCTCTTTGTATAAAAAACCGCACAATTTTAGGCCGGTATTTGACACCTGTTTGGCCTGAACCGGTGCTTTTAGGGGGTTGTCTTTTTGTATTTTTCTACTAGTGAGCCAATGTTGCTCACCCGCACTTGCCAAATCGAAATTGATTTTCTTGATAGCCCAATGAGTACGATGCTCAAGTTCGACCGGAAGATGACAAGACTTCCCATAAACTAAGCGGTAAGCAGTTGATGAGTCTACTTTATATATATTTTATTCCCCGTCCCACGGTCATATTTGTGCCTATTTGAGCTCCGCGGAGCTATTTCTATTATTAATATGTTTGTAGAGTTGGTATTATTTTGTAGGAATTTGCAGAATTATGTCAATTCCCGAGCTTATTGAGCCATTACAAAGACATTGGAGTTTGATCATATTTTATGACCGCATATTTTAAGCCCAAGGTCGAGCTAATTAAATTTGGTTCGGTGATTAAGGGCTCGATACATGAGAAGGTCCGATATTTCACAAGTTACTATTACGGACCAATTAAGGAAGGAAATTGGGCAAAAAGCGAAGGGGCCTGAGCTGGCATATCCAAGCAAGGAAGAAAGAGGCTGCTGGGCGTGAAGACTACTGGGCCTACAAATTCCTTGGGCTTTACTCTAGTTAATTCGCTGATGTGGGTTTCTGACTTCTAGGGGCCTTGCTCCAATTTCATGCAACGTTAATGATTAGCTTTGGAGGAATTAGAGTTTGACTTGGAAACAAACTCATTTTCCTTTAAAAGGATGGAGTTAATTACGGATGGATAGTTTTTAGTTTTAGCTATTTATTTACTTTAATTTTAGTCTTAGTTTTAATTATAGTTTTTTTCTGTAACTTGCTTTAGTTAGACTTTTAATTTGCATGCTGAGGATTTTAATTTAGTAATTTTATTCGCTTCGTCAATTTTGTTTCTTTCTTAGACTTTGTTTTAGTTTAGCTTGATATTTCAATTTACTTGCTTTCTTGTTTTGTTATTATTAACATTAATTTACTTATCGTTATTTTCTTAATTTTGTATTTCATATTATTGTTTTTATTATGCTTAATTTAATCACTTTGTTTAGTTTAGTTTTAATTATGTGTGTATAGTTTTCTTTCTAGGGTTTGTGGGATCAATAAATAATATGAAGGGGTAATTTATTGTTGTTAATTATCAATGCTAGATTAATTTCCTATTGATTGATTTAATGCTCTGTGACTAGATTGGGCCAGAACTTTTATGCATGAGTTTGACAATATTGATTCGAGATTCAAGAGATGAGAATTGATGTTTAATTCTAGTTTCAATGGGCAGGTTAATTTATAAATGGTTAAATTGAGATTTGAGAGATGAGATTTAATACTGGTAGATTAATTCTGTGATTGTAATACGTAGAGAAAGCCCTTTATGATATGATTAATTTATGCATTGATGTTTAATTATTATGTTTTACCCTAGAATATTATTTATTGGTGAACCTATGCCCTAGGTCTTTTATTCATTGTTTCTCCTCCTACTATTATTCTTTCCCACTTTTACTCTTAGTAGTTTAGTTTCCCTTCGATAATAATAATTTGTTACTGTATAATCTAGATTATATTAATTAATTAGGAATAAAAAGACTTGTTTCCCTGTGGATTCGACCCTACTTCTCTATCTGCATTAGTTAGAGGATTTATGAATTACTTTTGATTAGGTGATACGACTTTACCCTGTCAAAATTTTGGCGCCGTTGCCGGGGAAACGGTTTTATTTTTATTTTCTATTTTTTTTATAGTCTAGATTATCCCCTGTTGTCTTAGAGAACGTTAGTTCTTTGTGGTAGTTCTCATATTTGTCTTTTAGTTCTTTGTTTATGCCCAGGTGTTCCAGATGAGGTTACATTCCATTCAATCCTAAGATCGAGCGCTCGTTTCATAGGCAAAAGAATCTTTATAGACAAATCCTAGCAGGTTTTGAGGAAAACAATAATCGAAGAGACCCTCCAACTAATTCTAGTGACTTAGAAATTCCTTCAGATTCAGAATCAGAGATGGTGGTACCAAAGAAGCTCAGTGACTACTCGCAGCCAAAGCTCACAGATTTTCCACACCTTACTCCCACTCTGGCCCTTGATGGAGTGCAATTTGAAATCAAGCCCCAATTTATCACCATGATAGAGAGGAAACAATTTAGTGGAGCTAAGTGTGAAGATCCTAATCTTCACATTGCTGTTTTCTGCCAATATTGCAACACCATTAGACAAGCCGGGGTCACGCAAGACCAAATTAGGGAGATTCTTTTTCCCTTTTAATTATGTGGAAAAGCTAAATTATGGTTTAATGGTTTGAATAGAACTGCACTTGGTATTACTGACTAGGAAACTCTTGCCTTGAATTTTTATAATAAATATTACCCTGCAGAGATAAGAGCTGTACAAAGGAGTGCTATTCAGAACTTTTCCCAAGAGGCCGATGAAACTCTATATGAGGCTTGGGAGAGGTTCAAGGATCTACAGAGAGAATGCCCCCACCATATTCTGGCACAATGGCAGTTGATCCAAGCCTTTTACAATGGACTTGGAAATTCATCTAGATCAATTCTAGATTCTGCAGCTAGTGGGAGATTCATGAATCTTAATGTGAAAGATGCAGGACAGGTTGTTGAAGAGATGGCTATTCATAATTCCCAATATGGGAATCCCAGAGGGTTTGCAAACAAGGGAAAACACCAAGTCGATTCTATATCCTTTTTGCAGACACAATTGACTTATATTAGCCAGAAACTAGACAGTATTAATAATTCTAATTCATCTTCCGTTGCTACAATTTCTGCTATTGGTACTAACTCTACAATATTTTGTGAAAATTGTGGTCTTGTAGGTCATTGGGCACATGACTGTAGGAGTTCAATTGAGAAGATTAATGCTTTTCAAACCTATAAGCAAATTAGTCCATACTCTAACACCTACAATACAGGGTTGAAAAATAACCAAAATATGTCGTACAATAGTACAAATGTGCTTAACCCTCCAGAACAGGTACAACAACCATAACAGAGGTACTACCAACCTCCACATCAGAGACCACAACAGGTTGTTACTTCTCCATTTGATTCTGGCCTATCAAAAATGAAAACGATGATAGCCAATATGCAGAAGCAGATGCAGAGTAGAGATGCGCAAATTGACTCATTAATAGCACATAATAAAATAATAGATACTCAGATTACGCAACTTTCCTCTACTCTGCAAACTCGCCAGCAGGGAGCCCTACCATCGCCGGCAGTACAAACAACAGAATACGCAAATGCAATTACTCTGAGGAGTGGTTCACACTATGATGGGCCTCCTATGCCCAAAGATGATGAACCTGCTATAAAAAAAATTGCTAATCTTGATTCTGTTAAACCAAACAATGTTGTTACTAGCCTTGTAGGGCTACATGGTAAAACTAACTTTTCTGATAATTCTTTGAAGGGTAAACCCCAAGATAAGAGTGGAGATGTGCAGAGTCTTGCTATCAAACTTCCATTCCCTAATAGAAATTTAATTTAAAGAGTAAGTTGGATAAGCAATTTAGTAAGTTTCTTGAGGTTGTGAAGAATTTGCAGGTAACAGTTCCTTTCACTGATTTAATTACTCAAGTTTCTGAATATTCTAAATTTATGAAAGAAATTTTGACTAGAAAAAGATTTATTTGTGAGAGACTGTTGCTTTTACTACATAATGTAGTGCTATAATACAGAATAAATCTCCACCTAAACTAAAAGATCCGGGTAGTTTTTCTATTCCATGTCATATTGGTAATCTTATGATTGAAAAAGCTTTATGTGATTTGGGTGCTAGTGTAAGTGTTATGCCGTTATATGTGAGCTCTAAATGAAATATGGATAAATTAAATCCTACCAATATTACTCTGCAAATAGCCGATTGTTTTGTTAAATACCCTATAGGTGTTTTAGAGGACGATGTTCCTATTAGAGTAGGTAAATTTTATATACCTGTTGATTTTGTTGTTCTTGACATGAAGGAAGATTTGCAAATTCTGATTATTTTGGGTAAACCATTCCTTCATACTGCAGGGGCAATAATAGATGTCAAAAGTGGTAAACTTACATTATGTATAGCGGATGATAATATTACATTTAATCTAAATAATGTCCCTAAAAGCCCAATGTTAGAGGAAAAGTGTTTTAGTATTGGGGTGGTTGGTGTACATAATTTTTCTAATAAGCCCCAGGCTCCCGTTAGAGATCCCTTATAGGCGGTATCTTATGTTGCATCTTCTGCAGGAAAAACTAGTACATGGAAAGATGAAGTGGATGCTATAGAAAGAGCTTTAAATTGTGTTGGACTCGGGTTTGAAGATGAACTAGTGGAGATTGAGAAACAAGTTGTAGAGTTTGAGCCCGTAGTGAAAGTTCCACCCGATCGAGTGATAAATGCTCAATCTTGTGGAAAAACGAAGGAAATCAAGTATAGAAAAGAATTTTGAGCAGTAAGTAAGAAGAATACGCCAGTTCGGACCTTAGAGTCGGGCCGATTGGGCCACGCTCGCCCGATCGGGCGTGAGAGCGCGAGAGCGCGACAGCAAAACTGCTCAACTTCGACAGGCCATAACTTTTGCATTTCTTAACGAAATTTTACATGTGACCTATCATTGGAAAGCTCTTCAAGTATAATTTCCAATGCAATTAGAATCACCGAATTATTATTTATGTAAAAAAAGTTATGAGCCAAATAGTGAACATGACTTGTTTTTGCCTCTTCTCTTACTAACACTTTGTTTCTTTTTTGTCCAAAATTGTATCAAGGTGATGCATTGCAATGTTTGGGATGGTGGTGGATACGAGTTAGATGATGAGGGGTATTCACTTGGATTACTAGCTTCCCTTTAAGCCAATGAGGACATTGTCTAATTTAGCTTGGGGGGATTTCTTGTATATATAGGTACTCTTTCTTTCCCTTTTCTTTTTATTTTTCTTTGGTGTGCTTAGTTTAGTTTTTAACGCTTTCTTATCATAGATTTAATTTCTTTCTAGTGTAGTTTTATTGTTTTCCTATATGAAAAATACAAAAAAATTGAAAAATAATAAAAATCCAAAAATACGTTCCAATGAATTATGAATCATGCTTCCCTGTGCCCCTTAATTAAAATTTTTCGAAATTGTTTTGATTCTTGGTTATTGATGATAAATATTGTGGACAAGTTAATCATGATTTGATGTTTGATTGCCTTGGAACCTTAACATGCGTCAATTTTGCCCAACTACTTGTGAATATAGTACTTGACTAGTTGATTTGGTTAGGATGAGTGTTAGTTCCTGGTATGTCAATGAATTTGAGTATTGGTTTGCAACTATGAGTAATGTTTGTATGATTCACTATTATGCACATTGTGGAGGACGAAGGCATTTGTTCTTTTAGGTGGTCTTAAGATGATTTAGATACATTTGTTCCCTTCTTGCTTCCCATGTTTTTGCTTGTGCCCTTTTGTTGTTTATTAGCCACATTACAAGCCTTTTTTGTTCCATTGGTTACTAGTCCCAAGCTTGGCTTGGGGGAGCTATTAGTGAGTGAGGTGAGGGAGTTTGTAGTGTGCTTATTATTTGCACAATTTGGGTGGGTTTTGAGAAGTTATTTTTTTCTTGATCGTATTTTATTTTTGATGAGTTTGAAAGTTGAATTTCTTGAAAAAATAAAGTATGATGATATGAAAAAAAAAAAGAAGTTCAAGAAAAAAAAAAGTGAGCTTCAATGAAAAAATAGTTCAAATGTTCTAGTTAGAGGTCGATCAAAAGAAAGAAAAAAATTTTAGAAGTTGAGTTTCAATGAAAAATTTCATGTTTGTTAGTAAAGTTTGTTTATTCATTCAAGTTTTACATTATTATATTTTAGGAGTGAAATTGTAAGTGTTGGAAATTATTTGATATGATTGGAGTTGTATTTGGTGAATTTTTGGTGGAGTTGAGTATGTTGGAGATTTGTTGGTCATTATTTATTTTTGACCTTGGTTTTATTAGGATTTGGCTCCCTTAAGCATGGCTTTACTCTCACATTTTCCTAAATTTATCCTACCCTTTACCCTAGCCTTACATTATAAGCTTTAAAGACCTTCCGACCTTTGTGCATAGAGTTGTATGAATGTGAAAGTGTTGTTTATCAATGCAAAGAATGATTTGATATATTTCGAGTCGACTATATAAATTGAATGCTTATCTCTTTAAACACACGAGTGCGTGAGTTGGGAGGGCATTGTTCACATATAAAGGGGTGGTTAGAGAGCGAACGAGTACATCTTTTACTCGCCACATAAATGAGAGTCGAGTGTGTGAGCATTAGTCATGAATTCTATATGCCCATATGGTTTGCTCTACTTAATAATTGTAAGGGAAGATTGGTGGTTGGATGGATTTGATTGCTTGACTTTGATACACGTTTGTCAGATTTACCCTGAATTATATTTATTGATTTAAATTATTTTTGGGGTGAAGTATTGATTTATTTAATCATTGCTTTGCTTAGGGACAAGCAAAGGTTTGGCTTGGGGGAGTTTCATGAGTCTATTTTATATCTATTTAATTCCTCGTCCCACGGTCATATTTGTGCATATTTGAGCTCTACGGAGCTATTTTTATTATTAATATATGTTTTTTAGTGTTTTTGTAGAGTTGGTATTATTTTGTAGGAATTTGCAGAATTATGTCAATTCCCGAGCTTATTGAGCCATTACAAAGACATTGGAGTTTGATCATATTTTATGACCGCATATTTTAAGCCCAAGGTCGAGCTAATTAAATTTGGTTCGGTGATTAAGGGCTCGATACATGAGAAGGTCCGAGATTTCACAAGTTACTATTACGGACCAATTAAGGAAGGAAATTGGGCAAAAAGCGAAGGGGCCTGAGCTGGCAAATCCAAGCAAGGAAGAAAGAGGTTGTTGGGCGTGAAGACTACTGGGCTTGCAAATTCCTTGGGCTTTACTCTAGTTAATTCGCTGATGTGGGTTTCTGACTTCTAGGGGCCTTGCTCCAATTTCACGTAACGTTAATGATTAGCTTTGGAGGAATTAGAGTTTGACTTAGAAACAAACTCCTTTTTCTTTATTTTTTTTTTTTTTTGACAACAGCAAAAAACAGGAGAGCTAAAGTTACATAATAAAGCTAATAAGATTGGTCCTGCATCTATTAGCGATTATATGGGCCTAGAGTACTTGATCTCTCGAAGCCTTCCAGACCACGCACATTTGTAGTGTAGCAGCCTCCCTTTGGATGTCCCTAACTGTCCATAGCATATCTATGTCTAGTACCTTCCGATTGCTTAGAATGCTTACCAGATTAGCAGAATCCGTTAAGATAAAAACCTTTTGCAGGTTTTTGGTGCTCGCCCACCTGATTGCCATGAGGCATGCCCTAGCTTCAGCCTGAATCGCCGAAGTGGTCCTACAGTAATGACCCCCTCCTTCCTGGAAACCACCAATTCCGATGAATAATGAGGAAGTTATGGCCAAATTACTAAATTAGGCCCGGTTTGATATTTATATGCGGACAAATGATCTAGAGGAGGGCCTAATATTGATTTATCATTCCTAATGCGATTAGGATTGATTATAGTCTTCTAGAATCTTCTCGAAGGTTCTTTTGAATCCTAATTTAATTAGCATTGATAAATTGACTTTAATTGACTTTTAGGAGTTTTTTTTTTTTTTTTTTTTTTTTTTTTTTTTTTTTTGGTAAATAGAGAATATTATTACCAAAGAGAAAAGTTACAACTTACAGCAAGCTAAGTTATAACTAACAAAAGACACCACACAACCAAACAGGACCAAAAAGACCTAAAGAAACAGCAAACAAACAAGACACCCTCAGGAAAGGGAGCAAGAAAAACCAGGGACCAGAACTGGACTCAAGCTCAAGCCACCTTCTAGGAAGGGTTCTGGAGGTAGGGACCAGACAAGACAAAACAGCAACAACCAAAACAAACAGGCCTGAGCTTCTAGATAACAGACCCAGAACCAGAACATCAAAAGTACAGTAATTTCATGTCAGACTCAGAACACCTAACATCAACCCTATACACAAGTTCTCTGAAGACCACCTCAGCAGGCTGACAGCTACCAGTGAACATTAAACTGTTCCTCTGAAGCCAAATGCTATGAACAGTTTCAGCAAAGAACATCAAATAAAGCCTACCCTTCCTGTTAGCTTTCCTGCAAAACCTTGCAGCCCATTGTTGTTCAAGCTCAAAACATTGCACTGTCTTCTGGATATTCAGCAAATCAAGAATTTTCTGCTAAATTTCTCTAGAATAAGAGCAAGTAAAGAATAAATGAGCAACACTTTCATTACAGTTCTGGCAAAAGAAGCACAACGGATCACAGTTAATATGCCATTGAATAAGCCTATCCTTAGTCACCATTCTATTCTTCAGAGCCATCCAAGTTATAAAAATGCTCTTAGGAGAAGCTTGATTGTTGCAAACAAGTCTCTTCCAGCTCACTTTATCAGCTTGAGGTCTTATTTTAGAGTACACTCTAGAGATACTCATTTTTCCATTATGAGTAACTGCAGACCAACCACCAATGTTGTCAATAACTTCCCTACACCCTAGAATTTTCTTTAAAACCCAAGTTCACTTTTTAGGAATAGCAGCAGACCAAAGATCCTTGTTGCTGAAATAGTATATATGGACCCATTTAACCCATAAATTATCAGATTTATGAGCTAAATCCCATAGAATCTTGCAAACAGCAGCTTTGTTCCAATCACTCAGTAAAGTGATATTCCAACCACCACAAACTTTAGGAGTTTTATTCAGAATAAAAGAAGTGTTTTTAAGGAAAATACAATTTTGCCCTCTCGTACGGTTAAATTTTATCAAAATAAGAAAATGCGTGGAAAATTATTTCTAGCGCCATACGACAAATCTGTCGACAGATCTGTCGTTTGGCGACATGCGTGTGTTTGGCGCTGCGATCGTGTTTTATTCTTTTCGAAACGCTGATTTGTTTTTTTATCATATCAGGCTGATTTTCTCTATAAATAGCCTCCTAAAATCTCCATTTTTAATAATCAATTCTCATCAATTCTTATGAATTTTCTCTAATTCTCACCAATTCTCATCAAGAGTCTCTTGATTACTCTCTATCTCTTTTCTAAACTAGCCTTTTGCACACAAAATTCCGCATTCACAAGATCTAGAAAAACCTAGCCAAATTCGAAGTTGCCTTCGCCCTAGACGTGAAAGGTTTAAATTTCTGAGGGTTTGGTTCCAAATCTCTATTTCATTTATTTAATTTAATTGTTTGATTTATATTTTCCTTAAAGTTACTAACGCGTGTATTTTGTTATTAGAAAGAGGTACGAGGCATTCAAATGAGTACTTTAATTGCTTTGTTGATATTATGATTCCTAGAAGTCATGTCTAGGTTGTTATTATGATTCCTAGTGTCATGTTAGGGCGTTTTGCTTCTTAGTATCATATTTAGGGTAACAACTATAATTTCTAATATCAAATATGTCAATTGTGATTCCTGTGACACTTCCTATTTTCTTTCCTAATATTCATGTTAGTATCATGTTAGGGCTAAAGCTTTGATTTTTATTGTTTAGTGACATGCTAGGGTTTGTTATTAATCTTGTTAGTATCATGCCTAGGATATTGCTATTATTATGCTTTATTTTTAACATGATTATGATTATTATGATTGTAATTATTAGTCCTATGAGTATTATTATGTTGCTTGATTTTATTTATTGTTATTGCTTGATCATGCCTTTTATGCATGTTTAAAGGGAATTTGTACTTGTAATCACGCTTAATAAGATAATTAATAATCTTGTTTAGGTTAATTTGATTACAATTCAAGTGATCGCCAATAATAGTTTTGTTTGTGCATTAATATTCAACCAACATAGATAAACAGGTTTAGGGTAAACCTAATGATTGCATGTTAGTCAGAAAGAGCACATGAATACGATCAGAATGAAGTAGAGGCCTATTAGTAGGGCAGGTTCAATCTCTTATAGGTTGGATTTGTACCTTCATCCCCGAACTTCCATTTTTGGTTCCAGACCTATTGGAGTTGACGATCTCCTGGATCGTTAAGGGGTGTAACCTTCACCTCGTGAACGGTTTACAAGTTCCTAAAACTTCTTGGCAACTCTTTTGCTCTAGCTTCCTTCCCTTTGGATGCCATCATGCTTAAGTGTATGATCACAGTGGGGTTCAAGTTTGGGGTAATGCTTGAAATATTCCATACAAAATCACATGAAGTTTCTTATCAACTCTTTGACCTAAAACTCCTGCAATAGCCGTATCACTTGTATCACACGTTAACTCAAATGGCAAATCCCATGTTGGAGCTTGAACAATTGGAGTGGAGATTAGATCTTTCTTCAACTTATTGAATGCCTCCAAACACTTGTCATCGAATACAAACTCGGCATCCTTTTGAAGAAGATCATAGAGGGGCTTTGCAATGAGTGAAAAATCTTTAATGAATCTTCTATAGAACCCGGCATGGCCCAAAAATGATCTCACGCCTTTCACATTGACCGGAGGTGGCAACTTTTCGATAACCTCAATCTTCGCCTTATCGACCTCTATGCTTTTTTGGGAAATTTTGTGCCCAAGGACTATTCCTTCTTCAACCATGAAATGACATCTTTCCCAATTCAACACCAAATTCACTTTCTCACATCTTGCCAAACACTTTTCAAGATTTTCGAGGCATGCTTAAAATGAAACTCCACCTACGGTTAAATCGTCCATAAGCACCTTTATCTCCTCCTCCAACTTATCTCCAAATATACTCATCATACACCGTTGGAAAGTGGCGGGAGTGTTACAAAGGCCGAATGTCATTCTCGTATAGGCAAAGGTACCATAGGGACTAGTAAAAGTAGTTTTTTCTTGATCATCGGGATGAATAGGAATTTGACAAATTCCCGAGTAACCATCAAGGAAACAATAATACTTGTGCCACGTTAGTCTTTCAAGCATTTGATCAATGAAAGGAAGGGGGAAGTGATCTTTCTTAGTCGATGTGTTTAGACGTCTATAATCTATACACATCTGCCAACCGGTGACCGTCCTTGTTGGAATAAGCTCGCCTTTTTCATTCTTGACGACGGTCATGCCTCCCTTCTTTGGAACGACATGAACGGGTGAGACCCATCTAGAGCTTGAGATGGGGAATATGATTCCCGCATCTAAAAGCATAGTAATCTCTTTCTTCACTACCTCCCCCGTTTGGGGATGTAATTTACGTTGTCTTTCAATAAAAGGAAGGGCACCCTCCTCAAGGGTTATGTGGTGCATACATAAAGCGGGGCTTATATTGTGGTCAACAATGGTATAACCCAAATCACCTTGGTGCTTTCTCAAAACACCGCATAACGCTTGAGCTTGCCTCTTACTTAAAGATGCGCTAAAAATCACGGGGTAAGTAGAATTTGGGCTTAAGACTTCATACCTTAGGTGTGATGGTAAAGGTGTGAGCTCTACCATAGGAACACCTTTACCTTCCTTGATCGAAGCCGCTTGCAAAGCCTCTTGGCTTGAAATTTTCATGCAAATTTGCTCATCACTTCCCTCAGCGCTTCCATCTAACAAGTTCTCATACAAAGCCATGTCCTTGCTAGGAGCACCTATATTTTCCTTGTTCAATAAAACACACTCAAGTGGATCTTTAGTTGTGAGCAAGTGCTCATGCATTGAATGTACAAGATTATCTAAAATTTCAACTCTCATGCAATTCTCAAGAGATGAAGAAGGATTTTTTTTCATACTTTTATTCAAATCAAATTCAACTCCATCATCTCCAATTTTAAGTGAAATCTTAGCACTTTTGACATCAATCAAAGCACCTGAAGTAGCAAGAAATGGTCTACCAAGAATAATAGGAATTGTAGAATCCTCATCTATGTCAAGGACCACAAAATATACCGGAATGATGAACTTTCCTACCCTCAAGGGAACATCCTCTACCTTGCCCCTTGGGATCCTAATTGATCTATCGGCTAATTGCAAGGTAATGTTGATAGGTAAAAGTTCTTCCTTCTCTAGTCTGTGATATACTGAGCATGGCATAATGCTAACACTAGCTCCTAAATCACACAAGGCATTATCAATTTGTATTTTATAAATAGCACAAGGGATAGAAAAGTTTTCGGGATCCTTCAACTTGGGTGGGATTTTGTTCATTATGATTGCACTACAATTCCCTGTCAAGTTAACCGTTTCCGCCACATCACATGTTCTTTTTCCACTCAAAATCTCTTTAAGGAACTTTGCATAATTTGGCATTTGTTGTATCACATCGGTAAAAGGAAGAGTAAGATGAAGTTGTCTAAGCATCTCTATAAATATCCCAAATTGTCCGTCTAGCTTGTGCCTATTAAACTTTTGGGGGTATGGGAGCTTAGGTTTGTATACTTCTCTTTCTCTCTCTTTCACCTTCTCAACTTGTTCCTTATTGACTTCCTCAACTAAAGTATTCTCATCTCCCTCTTTCTCAATTTGGCCATTGATAGGACTATCTTTAGCATCACTCTTCTTAGAGATTTCACTCTTAAGGACCCTACCCCTTCTAGTCACAATAGCATTCATAGGGCTCTTAAGATCAAAGCTTGGTGAAGACAAAGAAGAAAGATTTGTAAATTCCTTTAACTCATTAGCCAATTGAGAAATTTGGGTCTCGAACCCCTTATGGCAAGTTAACATCTCATTGAATTTCTAATTTCTTAGGGTCATGTAGGTGTCCAAAAATTTGGCTTGCTTCTCTATGACACCTTCCAAGAAACTCCTAAAGGAAAATGATTGATCATACAAATTATCACTATGTTCTTGGGTATTCGGAACAAATCCAAGTACGGCATCTCTTTGAACATTCGATTGGAAATTTCCCATACTTTGATTGTTCCAATTACCTCTACATTGATTTTGGCCACTATCGTGATTATGGTTACCATAACCTTGGTTATAGTCCCCATATCCTTGGCCATGACTTTGATCATAATACATATGGTTGTTATAGCTACCACAATTCCCTTGGATTCTATGGTTTCTATAACCGTCATTTTGGTTATAATTGTCATGGTTCATTTGGTTATTATAATTTCCATTTCCAACATTCCTTTGAGCATCAAATCTAGGTCCATTATTGTTATTAGAAACTAAGTTCACATGTTCATTCTCACTCCC
This sequence comes from Chenopodium album, assembly GCF_948465745.1. Classification (NCBI taxonomy): domain Eukaryota; kingdom Viridiplantae; phylum Streptophyta; class Magnoliopsida; order Caryophyllales; family Amaranthaceae; genus Chenopodium; species Chenopodium album. The sequence continues at coordinate 41,187,943 of NC_137839.1, forward strand.
AACATATTCATTACAAGGAACATTAGGGAAAAAAGAAGCATCATGGTCATTCATTCCAACAAATCACAACACCAACATTCTCTAATCATGCAACAAGAAGAAGGAAGAGAGTTAGAGGAAGAAGTACCTCTCCCCTTAATTTGGGAGGGAAGAATTGGTGCTTGTGAGGTCACGCTCTCGAGCTTATACTTGATAGAAACTACCTTCTTTCCTAAATCCAAAATTTATGTCGACAAATTGTTGATAGCATTGAGTTGTTCCATTGAGCATCCTATTGTACTACTCTTGTTTATCGACTCCTTCTCACCATCTTGCCATTCCATGTAGTTTCTAACTACATCCTCAATGATACCTACAACCTCTTCCTCGGCCTTATTCATGATTGGGCCTCCGGCTTCGACATCTAGACTTGCTCTCCCTTAAGGAATCAAACCGCCATAAAAAATTTGAATGATTAGGTTAGTGGGGATCCCATGGTGAGGACACTCATGTTGGTACTCTTTGTATCTCTCCCATGCTTCATAAAGACATTCACTAGACTTTTGCTTGAAACCTTGAATCAAAGCTCTTGCCTCCACCGTTTTCTTTTGAGGGAAGAAACGAGAAAGGAATTCCTTGGTGACTTCATCCCAAGTTCTCAAAGAATTAGGCTTCACTTCCTTATCTAGCCACTCTTGAGCTCTTCCTATTAGAGAAAAAGGAAATAGCTTAAGCCTTATGAATTCTTGAGCTACCTCGCTCACCTTAATTGTGTTGCAATATTTTTCGAATTCCTTAAGATGATTTAGGGGGGCTTTCATTAACTCCTCCACTATATTGCTTCCTTTAGATCAAAGTTATCATTGCCGGCTTGATTTCAAAGTCACTATCTGGGATAAATAATGGAGCAACCCACTCTCAAATTTGTATGCACCTGGAGTGCCCAACTCCTTCAATGTAACCCTTTGAGCTTCTCCCATGTTCACTTGCACACACAAACTCAAAAGAAAATATTAGTAGCACGGCTACAAATGTAGCCTAAAGAAGAAAATCATTTTGTATTTTTAAATTTTCGTGAAAGTGACTCAACAACAAAAGCAATCATCTACGCCATTCCTCGGCAACGACGCCATTTTTTATCTAGGGCGAGACTAGGTCGTTGAAAACTAATCTACCCTTGGTCAAAACAAAATTTGTAATCTCTCAACACACCCTACACAAAGCATAGAGTAAGTTGAGGGTCCAACCACTAGGAATGGGCGGTGAATGCTAAAGTCAAAGCTAAGCTATTTTGAAGCAATGAGGCGAGGTGTGTCTATTCTACCAATCAAACAGAAATGTAAATCAAACTTATCAAGCAGTAGGGTATGGATCCACATAAACTCGTAATTAATTCAACTAATTGGGATTGGAGATGACTAAGTCAAGTGTTGCGAGGGAAAATCGAATAAGCAATCAAGAGAATATGGTAGGCTAATCTCCTAGAGGTCAAACTAGCGCCAACTACGAGAGACTCTAGCTAGGAAACTTTCAAACCTACTCAATCGACAGATGTAAGCCACAAATAAATTTTCCGTATCAATGTGAACCTACAATGCAATCTAGTATAAGAAACTTAGGTTGAGCACTCCTAAATTGAACACACACATGCACATAATCAATCAACCAATTTAATCACAGCATCAACTCCATCAATTTCCCCCAATTAGTATAAATCAATTACTCATATATGCTTCACCATTTCCCTATCAAGAAAACTACTCACTATTCATGGAAATCATTATCAAAACTAAACTAAGCAACAAATTCATTATCATCATCATCATATTATTAAAAAAATATACCAATTCAAAAATCAATCAACTTGAACAATTAACAAAGAAATTGAGATCAAAACAAAGATTGCATTGAAGTAAAGAAATCCTTACAAACTTGCTTCAATTCAATGGAGAAAAACACTTGGAATCATCAATCTTCAATCATTAATCAAGAACTTCTCTTTCTACAAACTAGAGTTTCTCTCTCTAAAAATCTAACCTAATTCTATTCTAATCTAATCTCTGAAAAATTGAACTCTCTCTAAAAATAGAAAGAAAATCTATATATAGTAAAACTAACTAAGAGAAATTAGTTAGATCGTCCCCAAATAAACCCGAACAGGCGCGGCCAACCATAAGAAAGAGTGCGGTCGCGCAAATCTGGGTACGGAACAGGGAAATGAACAGGTGCGCCCGCGCCCGTTCCCGAGAGAGACGCGCCCGCGCCTGGGAGCAGGGGAGCCTTCTTCCATATCATTCCGATGCTCCTCGTGCATTCCACTTAATGCTCTTGATAAACACGGGACCTTGTAGTTTCTAAACTCCATGTTTGCGGGTTCAAGACTAGAAATCATGCCCCCACGACTTGAATGCACAGCTCAAGGACTTAGGAACTTGCACTTCTCCATGCTTGAGATTCAAATGGAGAACACTAGACATCCTAATCAATGTCAAACTTGGGAGGAGGCCTCAGGAAACTTGGATAACGACCATAACCTGAAAAATAAACGAAAATAAGCAAATAAAAGAGAAAATAACAAAATAAACCTAGAAATTCATAAAGAAAGAAATCTAACTAAGAAAATGCAAACTAAAAGAAATAAAGAGTAAAATCAAGGAAAAGCTAAGTAAAAGAGCTATATAATAACATAATATTCATCCTAAAAAGAACTTAATGAGTGTCATAAATGACACTAATTAATATGGCTATGTCTACCTTATGTCGCATAAATCTGAATCATTTGAGAAGTTCAAAGAATTTCAGAGTGAAGTTGAAAATCAGCTTGAAAAGAAAATCAAAGCCCTTCAATCGGATCGAGGTGGTGAATACATAAGACAAGAATCAATGACCATTTGAAATAAAAAGGTATACTTTCAGAATTGACACCTCCAAGAACTCCACAATGGAACATGGAACAGAGTATCTAAAAGGATAAATCGAACCTTGTTGGACATGGTACAATCAACAATGGGTCTTAGTGATCTTCCTATCTCTTTTTTAGGGACACACTCTTCTAACTACGGCACTAACACTAAACCGTGCTCCATCAAAAGCTGTAGAAAAGACTCCATACGAGTTATGGACGAAGAAACCTCCCAGGTTGTCTTTTCTAAAGATATGGGTATGTAAAGCATATGTCAAAGACATTGATTTCTAACAAACTTCATCCCAAATCTGACAAGGTTTACTTTGTGGGCTACTTAAAAGAAACTAAAGGGTATTACTTCTACAATAAATCCGAGAACATGGTGTTTATTGCTCGTGATGGTGTCTTTTTGGAGAAGGAGTTTCTTTTCAAAATGACAAGTGGGAGGAAAATCAAACTCCATGAAGTTTTAGAGGACAAGCAATAAAATCAGATTGAAAATTTCTGTTAACACTGGTCAAAATGTGCAAAGTCAAACCGGCAATGCAAATGCTCAGGTTTTTATCCTGCTTAGGTAGTAGAGACCGAGGTCTCAACTTGATAGGTATCTTAGTCTTATATTAACCGAGAATCAGGACATCCTGGTGATGGATGGAGACGAACTGACAACCTACAAGCACGCGATGGCAAGCACTGACTTTGCTAAATGCCAAGAGGCCATGAGATCTGAAATGGATTCCATGTTTGAAAATCAATTCTAGGACTTAGTTGACTTACCCGAGGGTTATACACCTATCAGATGTAAGTGGATTTTTAAATTGAAAACCGACAAAGATGGAAATGTATTCATTTACAAAGTTAGATTGGTAGCAAAAGGTTACAGAAAAATTCATGGTATTGATTACAATGAAACCTTTTCTCCAGTCACAACGCTTAAATCCGTTTGGATCCTCCTAGCGATTGCTACATATTACAACTATGAAATATGGAAGATGAACGTCAAAACTGCCTTCCTCAATGGAATTTTAAAAGAAATTGTGTACAGGACACAGCCTGAAGATTTCGTCAGCCAAAACAATGTTGGGAAGGTGTGTAAGCCTAAAAAGTCCATCTACGGGCTTAATCAAGCTAACAGAACTTGGAATCTTCAATTCGATGAAGCCATTAGTAAGTTTTGTTTTATCAAGAATCCAGATGAACCTTATGTTTACAAGAAGGTTAGTGGGAGTGACATCACCTTCCTAGTCTCATATGTTGATGACATATTGCTCACTAGAAATAGCATATCGATGTTGGAGTCTGTAAAGGCCTGTCTTGGAAAATGTTTTTCAATGAAAGGCTTGGGAGAGGCTCAGTACATATTGGGTATCTAGATCTATAGGGATAGATCATGAAGGATGATTAGATTGAGCTAGAGTACTTATATTGATAAGTTACTGCCACAATTTAACATGCAAGAGGTAACGAGTTCACCTACACATGTCACATGGCACAACCCGAAGCAAGAAGCAGTGTCTAAAGATACCTGATGAGCAAGAAAGGATGATTAAGATTCCATACGATTTGCTGATTGGTTCGATCATGTATGCCATGATATATACTAGGCCAGAGGTAACGTTTGCCTTGAGTGCTACAAGCTGATATCAATCAGACCCAGGAGAGGCTTATTGGATTGCGGCCAAGAATATCATAAAGTACCTGAAAAGGAAAAATGATAAATTCCTGGTGTATGGTGGCTCAGAAGCATTAGTTATTGAAGGTTATACCAACGCAAGCTTTAAGATAGACAAAGACTATTTCAAATCACAATCTGGATATGTGTTATGTCTAAATGGAGGAGCGTTTAGTTGGAAGAGTGCCAAGTAGAGCACAAGTGCAGATTCTACAACTGAAGACGAATACTTAGCATCTGCTAAAGCGGCTAAGGAGGCTCTTTGGATTCGCAAGTTCGTTGGTGAACTTGATGTTGTACCCTCGATCAAGGTTCCAATAGCCCTCTTTTGTGACTACAATGGAGTTATTGCTTATGCCAGAGAGCCAAGGGAACATCAAAAGGTCAAACATATTAAGAGGCAATTTCACATGATAAGAGAATGAAAATTAGAGAATGAATTTAGAATTTGCAAAGTTGGAACGAATGACAATGAAGCCAATAAACTTACTAAACCTTTGCCTTAAGTGAAGCATAACAAGCACGTTGAGGCAATGGAAATGAGGCACGTTGGAGACTGGCTTTGATTTCCTTGTTTAGTGTTTTAATTAATTTTTAACATTTTTATGTAATAAAACACTACGAAGAACCATTTAGGTTTTGGAGTAATTTAAATTTCATGTAATTTTATCACTCCGTTTGCTATTTAATTGTTGTTTAGGATTAAATAATGAGTCCATTTGATTATGAGACTATTAAGTGAACATTGAATATTAATTGTGGTTTAGGATTAAATAATGAGTCCTATTAAGTGAACATTGTATATAATAATAAAAAATTATCCCTAATCGAGGTCATTTAAATGATGGACAATTAATGACCACTTGAGATTAGTGTGTAGTTTGATTTATAGCACCGTTTCTTGTGCTACAAGGACATTTTGTCATAAATCATTTGCACAGGTATTGGTTAAGAACCACACTAAATCGACATATGAGAATAATTTAAGAGATTTAAAAATTGTCATAAGTATACTTCTCATTATGACTATTGGAACCTCTTTCCTCGACCATGAGTATTGTGAGTTCTCTTATTTAAGTACTAAGCTGTTTTGATGTTAGTCAAACGTTTGCCGTAAAAGGGGATTATAAAAGCAACACTCAGACGACTAGGTCCTCTCAGTAAGAGAAGCTACATAACGAGACTTGGAATGTCTCCCTACTAAAAAATAGGGAAGATGTTTTTTTGTTTACAAGGCCTCTTGAACAGCGAGACTGTGAAAATGCATGGCCATGCTTGGATGGATTTTAGAAATCATCTGTTTGTTGATAGTCAAACTCAGATATCTAGAAACACTTCTGGACGTAATAAGGATGACGAATAAATCATACCTTATAGTTCATGAAGAGAAATGAAGCGACCTAGGAAAAAGGCTATACAGTAAAAGCGCACTTGTCTGGAAGGACAAATGGGAGATTGATAGGATTGGTCTCCTTTGCACATGTGTATTATTTTGATACAGGGTTCGAAATTATTAGAAAGCTAATTATTCAGTGAGGTTAAGTGATTGGAATGCCTAGGTGGAGGCCGCTTCCGATAAGTAATATTAATGAGTAATTAGTATTACAATTTAATCTTCACTGAACCCTTCGAGTCACACTGAAGGAACTAGCGAACCGACATGATGAATTAATTCCTAAGGTACTAATGATTCTCTCGTGTAATTAATATTTAGACGTCGGAAATTTGAGCTAGTAATCGATTGTCGTAAGTCGAGTCGAATTAATTAAAGACGAGATGGTAAAATCACTAATTAATCAACAATTTACCTAAAATACCCTAACATCGGAATGCCCCGAGCAAATCGAGTACTAGGGGCAAAATGTGCTTAGAGCACATACCTAGCATGCACCAAGACACGCACATGGCAGCAGCAGCCCGCACTTGTGTGCGTGACTTGCTGCGCTTATCTACTAGGAGGTATGATAGTGCCTAGTTGCTGGCACGCCAAGCACAACGCAACCAGCTATCAGCCTTGCTTGCTGGGTTGCGTGTGTTGGTAATGGCATAGCAGCCCGCACTTGTGTGCGTGGCTTGTTAGGCTGAGGTAGTAGCTAGGCACCATGCTACCACGCCAAGGCCAGCAGCAGCTAGCTGGGCCGAGGAAGCAGCCCACACCCTGCTGCCTTGGTGCTCAAGTGTGGATTCCACGTGGCAACAGATGATTGGGGGTGGATTTGTATAGGTGGCCGGTTATGGGGAGTGCTTGGGGATCAAGTTTGGTCCCCCTCTTTTCTTGTGGTCCTTACCTAACCGCTCATCTAAGTGTTACACTTGTTGATTAATTAGATGTTGGATATTTAATTTTATTTTTTATTTTAAAATAAAGGAAGAATATTGATTTTACCAACTCTCCCACATTGATGGGAGAGAATATTTTACTCATGAGTTTCCTTATAAATACCCAAGTTCGTGAAAGGAATGGTGTCCTTTGAACAAGTGTATTATTCTGATAGCGGGTTCAGAATTATTAGAAAGCTAATATATTCAGTAAGGTCAAGTGATCGGAATGCCTACGTGGAGGCCACTTCCGATTAGTAATATTAATGTATAATTAATATTAAAGCTTAATCTTGACTGAACCTTTCGGGTCATACCCTAGCAAATATACGAACCGACTCGACAAATTAATTCGGAAGAAATTAATTCGTCGCCTGAGTGTTAAATATTTAGGCGTCATAAATTCGAGCTTAGAGCGAAAACAAGCGTCGGAAGTCGAGTCAAAAATAGTAAAAGACGAGATATGAAAATAATAAATAAATCAACAAGACCAAAATACCCCTAGCATAGGAATGCCCCGAGAAAACCGAGTGCTAGGGGCATTTGATATAGCATGGTTGCTAGCATGCGCATCAAGCCGAACCTACGCTGGATGGTGCGTGCTAGCACACCAGTGCTAGCATCGCAACACTAGGCACAGCCTAGTGCGTGCTAGTGCTGCTAGTGCTGCCTTGTGCGCACATTGGCTAGCAGCCATGCTGCAACAAGCCGCAGCAGCATGGCTGGGCCATTGCGCGCATGTTAGCGTGCTGGGCCTGCTGGCAGCCGCGCATGGCAGCCCACCTTGGGTGCCTTGGTGCTCAAGTGTGGTTCCAAAAGGCGCGATTTAAGAGAAGGTTTGAGGGGTATGTTGGCCGGTTTTTGGAGAGGGAGTGGGGAGCAAATTTGGTCCCCCCCCCCCTCCTCCAAATGGTCCTCACCTAACCTCTCTCATGAGCTTGCCACTTGTTGATTTATTACTAGTTTGATTATTAATTTTATTTTAGCTTTAAAATAAAATGGAAAAATCAAATTCTCCAACATTGATGGGAGAGCTTTTTAACTCTCTTGTTTTCCCTATAAAAACCCAAGTTGGGGTATTGGGAAAATCACTTGAGTGAGAGTTGAAAAAGGCATCACCATTGTGAAAACCTTTAAACTCATTTAATCACTCGGGTTTTTGTCGGACCTTGCTAACTCCAAGGTAGCGGACCTAAAAAGTCGGTGTTCGTCCTTTGTGGGTGGATACCGTTGGAGGCTCGGTATTTTTGGAGCTAAAGCTTTCAAGTAAGAGCCCATTAGGTCGGGCGAAGCACTCGTCAAAGGTAAATTCCGATTTTATCCTTTTATGTTTATTTGTTATGCTTTATGGTTTTATTAATTGCGAGTGGTTCTTTGGGTCGGGGTTGTTTCCGCGGTAAGTTTGATTTACAAAACCGCAATAGCGGTATCGGAGCCACGCTCGTTTATTTTTAAAATCATAATATTTTTCAAGATGATTTTTATGGCTTAATTTTTCTGGTTTAAGTTGCTAATTTGATTTGTTGCTCGTATTATCTATTTTAACCTCGTATTTAAGCTACCTTCAGCCCCGAACCCACATTTCGACCCAAAAATAGTGAATTTTTGGTGGAAAAGGCGTTCTGGAAATGGTTTTACCCTTTAGGGCTCGGTTTTTAGCCAAAAAAACGACCAAAAATGCTATTTTCGAGGGTTTTTTGTTTTAACGAAAAATTATAAGTCTTTCTAACCTTGAAAATTAATTGCATATTTATGGTGATTATGTAATTGGTTCAATGCATATATTATATGCAATTTTAAACCTCTTTAGGGATGATTTTTTGGTAGTAATTTGTGCTTGAATGCTTGGTTTTATTTTTTCACATAATTGCAAACTAATTGCATTAAGTGTGAAATTGTTGTTCTTTGAGGCTTCCAAGTATTAAAGACTCAATCTTTAATTATGTTAAGTGATTAAAACTATATATTACTAAATTCCATGAATTTTTGTTAAACTTTGTTGATTTAGTCATTTTTTAGTTGATTGGAATCATAAAGTTTGAAATTTTGTGATAGAAAAATTGTTTATCTTCATATTGGAAGATATAATTTTTTCAAGGATTCACAAGTATTAAAGTTGGAATCTTTATTGAACTTATGTCCATTTTTCCAACTTCCTCTTATTTGGTCAAAAACTCAAGGTTAATTTAAATTAATAAAATTAATAGTGAGTAATTACCCAATTATTTTTGTTGCACCAAGTAAAACCAATTTAATTAAAGAATGGTTCTTGGGAATTAATTTGGTTACATGCACTTTAAAAATTTTATTTAAGTTAGACTTGTTTAAATTTTTAAATTTTGCTCATTAAATTAGTTCTAAAATTAATTTAGAATTAATTACAAAAGTCACGCAAAATTTGGGACCAAATCCCGAGGCTAATGGCACGCAAAAAAGGGCATAAGCGCCCATGGCTAGCCGGGCTGCTAAAGGGCTGCCATCCCCTGTGCGTGCACGCTGCCAAGTGTGTGCGTGCATGTGTGCTGTGTTGCGTAAAATTTCATAAAGAACGAATTATTTGCTTGTCCTAAGTAAACAATTAACAACAAGACAATAACATAAAGAATGAATTTAAAGCGTTATTTAGTTATGTTGTCACGAGGGGCGACAAAATGTTCAATAAATTGAGTCAAGTTCACGCCTTCTTCAGTTTCAATGTTGGTCATATCATTGTCGGACAAGCCAAAAAATCTTAAGAATATTGGTTTTGGATCCGACAAGGTAGGCGAATAAGTCACAGGGAGAGTATTTGTAGGGAAACCTAGCAAGGCCTCAAACTCACCGGGAAGGGGGACAATTTCGTCCCCTTTAAACAAGAAAAGATGGTGCTTAGACTCCCAATGGTTGACTGCGGCATGAAGAAAATCAAAGTTAACCACTAGTTGCATATAATTCAATAGAGGGTCTAGGTGGTAAATTTTGAAAGCTAGTTTGTCCTCAGTTGAAAGGGAAGTGACACATTTCTTCAAACGTTGTTAAAAGGTTTTCACCCATGTTCAAAAAAAAAAAAAAAAAAAACAAAAAGAAAGAATGAGAATTAAGAGAGATTAATATTTTTAGTTATTTATACTACTAAGCGAATGAATGCGAGATGGTCAAAAGCCTACACGAAACCACGTTTGAATAGACCCAAGAGGGGTAAATTTTCGGCAAATTTGGCTAGAAGGAAAAATCACCAACAGGTGGCGCGCGCAACTCACGCAGTTGCGCGCGTCTCCCCTGACGCGGCATGTGAGTTGGATTTATTTTCGTATTTTGGTTCACATAATGACGGAATCTTCACAAAATCTTAAGACAAATCATACGCTTGCCTTTTAGCCCTTTGTATCCCTTTTCTTGCCTACTTTCTTATTTTCTTTTTTTTTTTTTATTATTTTCCTACTTTTCTTATTTTCTTTTTATTTTCTTATTTTATTATTTTCCTACTTCCTTATTTTCTTTTTTATTATTTTCTTATTTTCTTTTTTCACTTTTTTCTTCTTTTTTGTTTTCTTTTCACCTTCTTTTTCAAGTTTGGTTATTTTTTCGAGGGGGGTAAGTCGGGAACCCTTTCCCTCCCTCGAAATTTTTTTGCAATAATAAGGTACACATGGAAACAAAAATAATAATGATGACATATATACAAATGTGTCATATGTACAAACAATGCAAAAAAAAAATATACATCTGTTTCCTAAAAAAAAATAATAACAATATGTGTACAAGAGGAATCAGGGTGCTCGGCGACTACTAGACGGTTGTTGCACATCCTGCAAAATCCAAAATGAAGATTAATACAAGAAATGTCATAACTTCGTTGAAAAGAAAAGAAATAAAACTTACCGCGATCATCCGATGATCATGACATGATAAAGTGACGAGGGCTCTCCGATCAGCAAAGCTCCTGTTTGCAGCCAACCGAACAATCGCAACAAACATTCAAGTATCAAAGCTCTTTTGTTCAAAGACGTGTGGACATATCAAAGTTCTTTTGTTCAGAGATGCGTGGACATATTAAAGCTCTTTTGTTCAAAGACGCGTGGACATATCATCAAAGCTCTTTTGTTCAGAGACGCGTGGACATATCATCAAAGCTCTTTTATTTAGATACGCGTGGACATATCAAAAAGCTATTTTGCTCATAGACGCGTGGGCATATCATTCAAAGCTCATTGTTTAGAGACGCGTGGACATGTCTTTCAAGCTCTCCTACTCAGAGACACGTGGGCATCCTATTAAAGTTATTCTTTTTCAGAGACGGCGTGGACATCTCATCAACATGCTCTTTTTTTCAAAGACGAGTGAACATCAACAACAGCGAGATAGCGTTCCCTAGCTTGTTGAAGGTCGTCACCACAAAATACAGCAAAAAATTAGTTACCCCAGAGACGTGTGCTCGACGCTGCAAGATACGCGTTCTTAACTCTCTTATCTGTTTAACTAACGCTAGTTTCAAGTATTGGCATTACAAGAATGATTTAGGATTGCAGAACGTTCTGAATCATTCTTCATCCCGATCGCTACTTTGACTTTTGTTTTCGAAACATAAGTTTCTCCAAACGCAATCAAAGTGGGGGCTTCTGTAGACACCCATTTGTGTTTCCCCAAAACCAAACCCGGTGATGAATACCTTTCGCGTCAAATCATAATTGAATGAAGTGAAAGTGTGGAAATTCTAATTTTGCGGTTAGTTTTTATTAAAAAACTTTCTTTTTGTTTTCGAAAATCTACTCTATTTTATGAAAATATCAAATTCAGTTTAGTTTGGTCCATGACAAGGGTCCAATAATTATGTAGTTGGATTGGGCTCGAAAAGAGATTTCCAACGATATATTATAAGCCCAATTCCGATGAATAATATGGAAGTTATGGCTTAAATGCTAAACTGGGCCCGGTATGGTTTTTATATGCGGCCCAATGATCTAGAGGAGGGCCTATTATGAATTATCATTCCTAATGCAATTAGGATTGATTATAGTCTTCTAGAAACTTCTAGAAGGTTCTTTTAAATCCTAATGGGATTAGGATTGATAATTATGATTTATGAGTTTTATTTGGAATAAAAGAAGTGTTTTAAATGAAATTGCGATTTTACCCTTCGTACGGACTTTACGACTTAATTTTATCAAAAAGTAGATTCCGCATTGAAAACGCGTGGAAAACCTTCTGCATCGCCAAACGACAGGTTTGTCGCCTGGCGACAAACCCTGTCGCATGGCGACAAGACCTATCGTTGGCAATAGAGGCGTGTTTTATTCCTTTTTGTACTCTGATTCGTTTCTATCGATTCCAGACTATTTTCTTATAAATAGGGTCCCTGGACCTCCGTTTTTCAATAAATAGAATTCTCTAATTCTTCTCTCTCTCTAAGCTAAAGCTTATTCTCTCTCTCCCTCTTTTCTAGCCTAGCCTTTTACAAAACAAATTTCCTCATACATTAGCCCTAGACACACCTAGCCAAGTTCGAATTTGCCTTCTCCCTAGATGTGAAAGGTTTGATATTTCTGAGGGTTTGGTCCTAAATCTCTATTTCAATTATTTAATTTAATTCTGTTATTATTTTCCTTGAAATTAGTAACGTGTGTATTTTGTTATTAGAAAGAGATACGAGGCATCTAAGTAAGTGCTTTAATTGTTTTAATTGATATTATGATATAGATAACATGCTTAGGTTGTTATTTTGATTCCTAGTATCATTAGGATGTTTTTTTTTTATTATGATGTTTAGGGTAAAGAATAAGTTCCTTGTATCAATTATGATTTCTATTATGCTTCCTATTTTCTTTCCTAATATCATGTTAGTATCATGTTAGGGCTAAAGCTTTGATTTTATTGTTTAGTGACATGCTAGGGGTTTTTATTAATCTTGTTAGTATCATGCCTAGGGTCTTGCAATTATTATGCTTTAACATGATTATGATTATTTTTATGATTTATGATTATAATTTTTATAATTATTGTTATGATGATTATTTTAATTATGATTATTATTTTAATTGTTATTGTGGTTATTATCATGTTGTTTGATTATATTTATTATTATTGCTTGATCACGTCTTTTATGCATGTTTAAAGGGAATTTGTACTTGTAATCACGCTTAATAAGATAATTAATAATCTTGTTTAGGGTTAATATGATTATGATTCAAGTGATCGCCAATAATAGTTTTATTTGTGCATTAATATTCAACCAACATAGATTAAACAGGTTTAGGGTAAACCTATTGATTGTACGTTAGTCAGAAAGCGCACATGAATACGAGAAGAATAAAGTAGAGGCCTATTATTAGGGCATGTTCTTTCTCTTTTAGATTGGATTTATACCTTCATCCCCGAACTTCCAGTTTTGGTTCCAGACCTATTGGAGTTAACGATCTCCTTGATCGTTCAGGGGTGTAACCTTCACCACGTGAAGGGTTTACAAGTTCCTAAAACTTGTTGGCGACTCTTTTGCTCTAGCTTTTTTCCCTTTGGACGCCACCGTACTTTAGTGTATGATCACAGTGGGGTTCAAGTTTGTGGTAATGCTTGAAGTATTCCCCTCAATGTTTTACTCTGAATCCGTACTAACTTAACCTTCGGAGGTGGACCTCCAAACATCCGGAGCTCCGTGGTGTTGCAGGTATAGGCGACTTTGTTGGATCGAGTCTTCGAGTTGTAACTCTCCCAAGGGACACTAAAACACCCAAAATATTTGGAGCAGTCTGTGGGGGAGAGTACCTCAAAGATGGTTTCACAAGAACCTGTATCGCCTCTAGAGACCAATCGGCCTCTTGTTGATGGAGAGGTCCATTCGGACCATGACTTTGGCGATGACTATGAAGTCGAAACTTATGTGGCCCTTGATGGGTCATTAATATCTAAACACATCCGTCCCAAAGATAGACGGGAGCAAAACAATGACCAGGCGGGTACAAGAAAGCCCCCTGGGCAGCCATTTGACCAAACGTAGGCGGAAGGATCAACCTTAGTCACCCGTGACGAGCTCATGAAATCACTAGTAGAAAAAACGTAATGGCAAGCGATTCAAACCCCCTAGTGGGAAGCGGTTTTGAACCACATTCCCTTGGGGGGCTTGCCATTAGCCTTTTAAATGGCAAGCAGTTCAGATTCGCTTGCCATTTGTAGTGAAAGGGTAGCGGTTTTGGCACCAAACCGCTGCCCATTATGGGTATAAAAAATAAATTTTATTTTATTTTATATTAGTTTTTTTACTTAAATTGATACACAAACATAATATATGCAAAAACATTACTATTTTTAATAATTAATTGTTGCAATATTACATTTTCATAAAAAAAAAAAAAAAATACAAGTATTAAAATGGATGTTGCTCTTGTTCACCAGCCGTGCACACCACCAGTCGCGCACACCACCAACCACGCGCGCCACCAGCCGCCACCACCAACCACCTTAACCCGTATCACCACCACCACCACCACCCTATCCCGATTTACCGTATCTGCCAAACAATAATTTGAAAAAATAAACAACAATAATTAACTTAATTTCAGATCTTAAATTATAAACAACAAAATTTTAAAGCTAAAAACTCGAAAATTATACACAAACATAATACCGGGTTCAGATCTTAAATTATATACAAACATAATATATGAAAAAACACGAAAATTAGCTAAAAATATAATGAAATACCGGAAATTCAAGTGATATATGACTTGAGAAGCAGCAATCTGAACCCTAACGTCGAGCCGGAAACTAAACCCAAATGCCTTCTTGATTCTCGTCGCTGGTTACTCAGTGTTCTTCGCTCTTCATTGTGGTGAGGCGTGAGAAAGGAAAGAAGGGAGGCTGAGAAAGGAGATGAGAGAAGAAAGAGAAGGAGATGGAGGATGGAGGGGAGATAGAGGAGAGAGAACTGAGGCGTGATGGAGGGGAGATAGAGGAGAGAGAGCGTGAAAATGAGAGGAGAGAGAAGAATTGAAGGGATAGAGAGGAGAAAGAGAGTGAAAATGAGGGGAAAGGAGAGGGAGGAGATAGAAGAAGAGGCGCCGCGTAGGGGTTAGCAAACTGGGTACCCGATCAAAAGTTTAGAACCCAGACCCGAAATTGGTTGGAACCAGGTCCTAAAATTCAGAATCAGAATTAGAATTGGTTCAACCAGGTCCTAAAATTTAGGACATGGAATTGGAACCATCGGGTTCCGATTTCGGGTACCCACTTATGTAAATAATTATTAAAATACAATATAAATTATGATACTTATTTAAGTTTATTTTCATTTTTAGCATTCAACACTTATATTTATATGTACATTAAGATATTTCATTTATGTTAGGTATTAAAAATAATTTTTTTAATTTACTAACTAGATACATTTAACATAATTTTATTTTAACAAAACTTATTTAATGTAGCATATGTTAGTTAACCGGGTACCCAACCGGTACCGGGTCTAAAAAAATCAAGAATTGGAATTGGAACCGGTTGTAACCGGTTCCTTAATTTATTACCCTGAATTGGAACCACCGGGTCCGATTCCGGCTCCGGACCCACCGGTTCCTAACTGGTTCCAATTCCAATTCTGGGTACCCGGAATTTTTGCTCACCCCTAGCGCCATGTGAGTGGGTTTTAATTTCCTAGGGTTTTTTTTTACCAAATGGCAAGCGATTCAATGCTCAAACCGCATGCCATTTACATATTGCAAGCGGTTAATCCAAAACTGCTTGCCATTTACATTTTGGCAAACGGAATTCAATAACCGCTTGCCATTTGTGGATGCCCATTAAGTTTATTCTGCTAGTAAATTCATGACAAGTTTCAAGGGTGAAATCAAGGAATTGATCACCAAAAGGATGGCTGCTCCTAGAAAGGAGCAGTCGGCCAAAAAACTAGCTCAAGTTGAGAAAGCCAAGTCAGTCAAGGGTCGACAACCTACCCCTCACCCTGCTACGAAGGAGAAGGTTGGATTCCTAATTGATCTTTCCAACCTTCATTTCCCAAGAGCGGCAAATAGAAAGGCCATTTGGCATATGTAGCCGGACGACAGCAAAAAGACCTTTTCTGATGCTCGACACTACATTGAGCAAAAGAAGAATCAGCAGCTGTCTGAGTTGGCATCAACGTCGACTTACCCATATTGCTTCAAGAATACCTGAATGAGGAATTAATAATCTGTACATGGGACTACGTCAGCCGGTCCGTTGTCCAAACGGGTCCCCATGTAATTAATTCGGCATAGTATATGGCCAGGCAATTTATAGAGGGTGCCTCTGTAACACCCCCAAATCTCCCTCTACGGAAATACCAGAATAATACGTATAATTATACCGTAAAGATAGACTTGGGCGTATTACCGCCGCGTGATTACGCATGGCTACTCAAAATACATAACTCAACAACAAAACTTGCAGCGGAAACTCAACTTTCTTTTATTAATACTTATAAAATAGTAACATTGTTATGAGTGCTAAAAAATAAGGACAAGACCAACATTCCTAAACTCGGTGAAGTAAATCCCAGGACTCCCATATGCTCATTCATGACTCCACCTGAAAATAGTCAACACTACTTACCATTACGGTAAACAGGGCGAACCAAAACAAATAAGAAATACGCATTAGCAAATTATGCTAAGTACGATAAGTGCAAGATAGTGTAACTCAATTTATTTGCAAACATGCTTTTAAAATCAATTCCAATAATTAATCCAATAAATTCAAAACTCATTATTCCAAAACCGATTCCGATGATTCATATTCAAAGTAATAGTTAATAAATCCAATTCCTTTATTAAGAACCAATTCCTTTTAATCAAATTCCTCACCCAAGTGTGCACACCCCCCAAGCTAGTCTCCTTATATTACAAGGTTGTTCTTGAGGAAAGACCCAGTCATACAAAGTTCAAGGCCTTATCAATAAACCAAATCCGCATAGTGGAATTACTAACATGCTTATAAAGCATTAATAATAATTCAATGGTTCAATAAATCCTTTTAATATCCAATAGTTTCAATATAATTCGAAATCCTTTATAATTAATTCCACATGCTTTCAAAATCAAACTTTGTAAATAAATATTTGAGAATAAAATCTCATATTAATAACTTTTCAAAATCAATAACTCTTCCTTCAAAAACCTTTTATTTAATTCAACAAACTTTTCAAATCAATTCCTTTAAATATGATAAGTAATTCAAACCAGTCAAAACATGATTTAAAAATCAATCATTCAAAATAATTTTATTAAAATAAACACCTTCAAACATAATTTATTTCAAAATCATAATTCAAATAAATTTAAGTCAATCACCAATCAAATTATGTAAAACATGTTATTCAAATCAATCACTTTCAAAGGAATCTACCCACCTAAACGTACCTTAATCTTTGCTAGAAAAACCACACAAAAAGAACCTCAAGAACCTTGATCAAACACACCCTACAAATAAATATAACTTTAATCAGTATAAGGTTAATAAATAATTAAAAACCCCAAACTATATGTACATGAATCTTTTAAATTAATTTCTCATAAAAATCATTAAAAATCTCATTTTATATAATTAAAAATACTCATAAAAATTATTTATAAATCCCTCATAATGATGATGATGATGATGATGATGATGATGATGATGATGATGATGATGATGATGATGATGATGATGATGATGATGATGATGATGATGATAATAATAATAATAATAATAATAATAATAATAATAATAATAATAATAATAATAATAATAATAATAATAATAATAATAATAATAATAATAATAATAATAATAATAATAATAATAATAATAATAATAATAATAATAATAATTGAATAAGAGAAGAGAATAAGAAAATATAAGAAACCAAGTAAAAGAGAAGAATTGGATTTGTGTTGGAAAGAATAGGCAGAACTTGCAGAGGCTATAACTCCTTACTCCTTCGATATAACTCTGAATTGGGTTATTCTTGAGCCTAACCTCAATTATTTTTTGAGAGGAAAAATATTTTGTGAAACGTTAATACCCCCAAAAATGACCAGAAGTGCCCGAAAATTGGCTTCAAAGATAAACAGGATGATTTGTGTAAAATTAAGGAGAAGAAAAGAAGAGAATTGGTGTGAATAATGTGACAGGTATGAAGGGGTATTTATAGGCTAGCTCATGCAAGAATTATGGCAAGTAGGGTTTATGGGATTATTTGGAGAAGTGAGTACAAGAATTAAGGAAAGTTTGGATATTAAGGTGATTCTGTATACTTGAATATGGAAGGTATGTATGTCATGAAAAATGATAAGGAAATTAGAATTATTTGGGGAATAATTAAGAAGAATGATTGGCAAGAAAATATGATGATTAGATATTAAAAAGATGGAGAATTAGAATTAAGGAAAATAAGAGATTTTGGGAGATAATTAAAAATATAATTTTACCAATTACATTCCCCCAAAATAATTCTATAGGGCCAAAAATATTGAGCTTACCATAGCTCAAATTTTCGGACTCCTATAAATATATTTAGGAAGACTTTGCTCGGTTTTTAAGGAATAAAATAATTAAATAAATAATATAGAATAAATAATTAAATAATTAATTAATTGATTACCAATTATTTACCAATAATTAAACAAGAAAAATCGAGCCATAATAAAATAATTAATAAAATATTATTTTGCTTTTATTAAAATATCTGAAATATGTAAATAATCCCATTTTTAAAATAGGATAAATGGATAATATATCTTATAAAAAAATGATTAATTTTCAAAATAATTTAGGTGCCAAAATTCAAATATTATTTTGGCTCCAAATAATAAATTTACTAAAATACCCTTTTTATAAAATTATTCTTAATTAATTAATTAGAAAACACGTATGAAAATACGGGGTATTACAGTCTACCCCCCTTAAAATTAGTTTCGTCCCGAAACTTAGCCAAAAGAAACGAAAATCATTTTGAAATTATTGGTTCATGCACAATCCTAACTTGACTCAAGACTCCCACCAACTCAAGTAAGACTTGAAATCACTCAAAAATGACTCAAAAAGTAGATGCGCGAAACTCTATCGCCCTCTACCCCCCTTAAAAGGAGTTACGCCCCCGTAACTCGACCAACACATTAGCTCACTAAATAAATCAACTTTATTCACAATTTATCAACAATTATCAAGCAAAGTAAGGAGAACCAGAAAGTTTCAAAAATCCAAGAGCTTAGGTTTTAAAATGATTTGAATACGAATAAAAGTAGTGAGTAAACTCGAAAAATATTTTTATAAGTCATTCGAAAAATAATTTAAAATACTTACATTAGGAGAAATCGTTGTAAAAGTATCGTATATATATAATTACAAAGAATGAACTGAAATAAAAATACTTAATAAAAGATTTTAAAAGATCTATGAAAGTTTTCAATATCAACAACTATTTAAAAACAAAGAATACAAAACTTTATTTTGAAATCTGTGTATTTGAAAATTCATTTTGCATACTTGTAATAAAATACATGTTTCAATAAAAGTCTTACTTTTTCATAAAAAACTCTATAATTACAATAATCACATATTCAACATCATAGCAACACTGTCGTAGGTACCAAGTATAAAAGTAACACATCCTATCTTGAACCTCTTATCACTCGTAGATTAGTAACTTGTCTCAAGGTATCCTCTAAAAGTATTAACAACTTCCCCAACACATTCATAAATCCTTGTAATACCTCCTTGAATCGTCATCATTAACTCTTGGTCACTTAATAATATTTCGTTTTAAAACTTCAAAGACTCGATCATCTTTCTCATAACTTCAAATTCCTTAATCTAGTTGCTATAGTCCATAACTCATCTTTAAGGCAACTCATTAATATCTCAATGCAAATCATTGATTATTCCATCATTGATAACTTCTCTATATCAATTAACTTTGTCCTCAATCCCTTAGAGTAAAATCCTTTGAGTAACCATCCAACCAATAAATCCTTTAACTAACTTCAATAAATCCCTTCACAAGATATTATTTCTTCAAAATAAACTTCAATTTAAAACAAATACCTTTATTTCAAATACATCCTTTCACTTGAATGGACTCAAAATCCTCTAACTTTTGTATTAAGTTTCTTCAAAGATTCAACCATCATCCATAATAACAACAATACTCATCCTCACACCATATGCATACTTTCCACCATGAGATACAAACGATCATAAATTAATGCTAATATCCAATTCGTATTTCAAAAAAAAAATGCATACCTTACTCCAACACTTATATAGAACTAGTTCAACTCATCATTACCACGAATAATATTTCCTTGCTGAACATAAATCATATTCCAAAAATTAGGAAAGACTTGATAACACAAATCCTCCAAATATTCATGATAACAATCCAAAATAACTCCTCATTTATCCCATAGTAATTATCAAATCCTTTAATCTCAAAATAAAAACTCAACCATATTGATCACAAGTAATACTCGTATGATCCAAATACTTGCCACATATCACATATCTAAATTATACTTCTCATAAAGGGTTAAGGCTAGAGTGACAATTCCAATTATGAACTCACTAACTATGGCTCCATTATCTTTCAAGTAATGAAAGTTAAAGTAATTTTGTATCATTTCATCAATCATTTCCCTCTATTTCACACACACATGCAAAACAATTAATTCAACGCTAAATCACACAAACAATTCAATTCAAAATCCATTTGCAATAAGAAATTCATAACTCCATGAACTAAGCATAACTCAAGATCACCCAACCATGGGTAATAACTCTAAAATTTCGGACCTCTTGACCATTCTCTAAGGTGTTTTAACACCAACTTTAATGCACACATAATCACATACTCCAGTTTCAAATAATTTTAATTCTTTTTATTTTTGAAAGTAATAGATATATACTTGAATCATGATTATAGGACGCTTAAGCCCGCGTCTCCCAGGAAAGTTATCTACGACGTTGAGGCGATGCCTTTCCTAGACAAAGAGTCGTACCCATTATAGGCCTCAGTAGAGAACTCGAGCATACTTTTCTCATTCATCTTTTCACAAATAGGAAAATAGTTTAATATAAAAACAAAGCTTTTAACTCTCACATAAATGCAAAACTCTATCTATCCTATATGCCCTTCTTAAGTCTACCCACAATTTTTATTATTACTCCAATTTTAATCTTTTTAGAACCGTTAAAACAGATACCACTTTGTAACACCCCCAAATCTCCCTATACGGAACTACCAGTATAATACGTATAATTATAACATAGAGATAGACTTGGGCATATAACCGCCACGTGATTACGCAAGGCTACTCAGAATACTAAACTCAACAACAAAACTTGCAGCGGAAAATCAACTTTCTTTTATAATACTTATAAAAATAATAGTGCTAAAAAATAAGGACAAGACCAACATTCCTAAACTAGGTGAAGTAAATCCTAGGCTCCCATATGCTCATTCATGACTCCACCTGAAAATAGTCAACACTACTTACCATTACGGTAAACAAGGCGAACCAAAACAAATAAGAAATACGGATTAGCAAATTATACTAAGTACGATAAGTGCAAGATAGTGTAAACTCAATTTATTTGCAAACATGCTTTTAAAACCAATTCCAATAATTAATCCAATAAATTCAAAACTCATTATTCCAAAACCGATTCCAATGATTCATATTCAAAATAATAGTTAATAAATCCAATTCCTTTATTAAGAACCAATTCCTTTTAATCAAATTCCTCACCCAAGTGTGCACACAACCCAAACTAGTCTCCTTATATTACAAGGCTATTCTTGAGGAAAGACCCGGTCGTACAAAGTTTAAGGCCTTATCAATAAACCAAATCCGCATAGTGGGATTACTAACATGATTATAAAACATTAATAATAATTCAATGGTTCAATAAATCCTTTTAATATCCAATAGGTCCAATATAATTCAAAATCCTTTTTAATTAATTCCACATTCTTTCAAAATCAAACCTTGTAAATAAATATTTGAGAATAAAATCTCATATTCATAACTATTCAAAATCAATAACACTTCCTTGAAAAACCTTTTATTTAATTCATCAAACATTTCAAATCAATTCCTTTAAACATGATAAGTAATTCAAACCATTCAAAACATGATTTAAAAATAAATCATTCAAAATACTTTTATTAAAATAAATACCTTCAAAAATAATTTATTTCAAAATCATAATTCATATCAATTTAAATCAATCACCAATCAAATCATGTAAAACATGTTATTCAAACCAATCACTTTCGAAGTTATCTAGCCACCTAAACGTACCTTAATCTTTGCTAGAAAAACCACACAAAAAGAACCTCAAGAACCTTGATCAAACACACCCTACAAATAAATATAACCTTAATCAATATAAGGTTAACAAATAATTAAAAACCCCAAACTATATGTACATGTGACATGCTAAAGTCGTATCACCTAATCAAAAGTAATTCCTAAAACCACTAACTAATAATAGATATGGAAGTAGGGTCGAATCCACAGGGAAACGAGTGTTTCTATTCCTAATTAACTAATATAGTCTAGATTATCAAGTAACCAAATTTGTTGTTGTAAAAGGAATTAAACTAAGGAGAATAAAAATAGGGAAGAATAAAAATAAGGAGAAATCAATTAATAAAAGCCTAGGGCATAGGTTCACCAATAAATAATACTCTAGGGTAAAACATAACAAGCAATCATCAATGCATCAATTAATCAGATCATAAAGGGCTTTCGCTACGTATTACAATCAAAGAGTTAATTTACCGGTATTAAATCTTGACGAGGGGAAAATGTATGTCGTTATCTACCCTTCTCCCAAGTCAAACAAAATTTGTAAACACCTAACCAACCTTATATGAATATAGGGCAAGTTAAGGGTCGATCCCTAGGGAATGCAATGATGAAAACTAGAGTCTAAGTCAAGCTACCTCGAAGATGGAGTTGATATTATGGTTGGCACTATGGTAAAATAAAGCAAGTCTAATCAAGTAAAACAAAGGTCTAAACACTAGGGATATGGGTTCCACATGCAAGTTCAATGATAATGCTAGTTTAGAGCTCAATCAATTAATTCAAGTATTGCAATGGACAAACAATAGTAGCAATCAAGAGAGTTCAAATGCTATCTCCTATAGGCCAATCTAGGTGTCACTATGAAAGGCAAATCAAGAAGAATCACAAGCAAACCCAATCAATTAGAGCAACTTTCAATTCAATTGTTCATGTCATTAAGAGTTGCAATGCAATCTAGATTAATCTTATAGGTTGATCACTCCTAGTCTAATCAATCACATGCAAAACTATGTCAACCAATTTAATTGCAACAAATCAATCAATCAAAGAGCATCAACTAGCAATTTCATTAATCAAACATGCTTCCCCCTTTCCCTAGCAGCTAATCTACTCACTAATCATGGTGAAATTTAAGAACAAACAACTAGATATTGCTTTAATCTTCATTTCTATATCAAAATCTAAGAGAAATCAAAATAATCAACAATATCAAATTCAAATCCAAAGAAGAACAAGCAACAAGCAAAAATCAAATAACAAGTAAGTAAAAGATGAAAGAAGGAAGAGATTCTCACTAATATTGATGATTGAAAATGAAGAAATCCAAACTTGATTGATCAAATGTTGAGTTGCAAATCCAAAACCAAGAACTTCTCTCTAACTTCTCTCTAGATTCTCTCTCTAAAACTAAGCTAATGAAAATTATCAAAAAGTTGGTTTCAAAAAGGAAATACAATTCTATTTATAAGCAAAGAAGAAATCGGCAGCTCCCGCGCCCTCTCTCGATAGACCCGCGCCCGCGGAGAAATGGTTACGGAACCCTCCGCGGGCTATCAGGGCAGACCCCGCGCCCGCGGCAACAGAGACCCTCGCCCACGGCAGTGAAACCCGCGCCCGCGGCTAATCCCCTGCTCTTAAAGCCTATTCAGGGGGCCGCGGTCTCTCTGAATGGAACGGCCTCTCCATTTTACCCGCGCCCGCGGAGAGCCCGCGGGGCAACCGCGGCAAGTTCCTGCCAAGTTTTGGCAATTTTGAGTAACATAGGCCCGCGCCCGCGGCAAGATGACCCGCGCCCGCGGCCTGCTGGATTTGCCTTGGAAACCTCTCCGAGGCCTCTCCAAGGCCTCTCTAAGCCCTCTCTAGCCAAATGCTTCTTCCTTGCTTGATCATTAAGGTCCCAAATTGAATCCTTTGCCAAAGTGATTCTCACAATACCTACACAAGTAAACAAAGAAAGGAAATAAAAGGGAAAAAGAGCCAAATAAAGGAAAACACGATAAAAACACGAGAATCATAAAGAAAAGAGGAAAAAGAGAAACTAAAGGAGAAAGGACCAAAAATAAGAGAAGAAAGCATGAAAAGGGGAAAGAAATAACCCTAAAAGACTACCCTATGAGTGCCATAAATGACACTCATCAAATTCCCCCAAGCTAGACTTTTGCTCGTCCCGAGCAAAACAAAGGCTAAAAAGGAATAAGAAGGGCTTATTCGAAGCAAAAAGAAAAAGAGGGGCGAGAATTTACACTAAGACTCACTGTCGTAGGAATCACGGTTGTTTTTAGCTACAACAAGCCATTTAAACCCCTAGATCGCTCTAGAGGATGAGTGATGCTCTCGTAAGGGTATCCTAAGAGTTTACCCATAACTCTCCACCAAACCCCCAAGAGGCAAACCAGAGAAGGAAAAGAAAGAGGAAAAAGGAAACAAAATCTTTACGAAATGGACTTTACAAAGAGACTATAATTCAAATGAATAACAACCTTTCTAAAGAGAATTATGGTATGCACGTTATAAGATACCTAAGGTTGATTGAAACATAAATATGCTAAGCATAGGAAATAGTTATCACATTCCACTTTCATCCCAAATGGTCTTACCGCGTTCCCCCTACTAATCTCATGTCTCCCCTTAGTGAGCATCTCATAGATTTCGCGAAGGAACCGAAAAAGGATCAAATTTTTGGGCTACTCGACATCTTGATTTCGCATCCCCTTTCCTTAGTCTACAACCTATGATTCCCTCCACCGATGAAAGACTCAACTCCTAGGTCCAAAGGTCTTCCCCAAGGTTGTAACGTAAGGCAAGAAGGGTTAAGGTAGGCTTAAAATTTAAAATTTGGTGGTTATCCTAAATTGTGAAGCAAAGACCGGCCAAATCTCAACACCAAACTTAAGTAATCACCAAACAAAAACGTATTAACACCCCCAAGCTTATTCAAAGCAACAATCTACAATCACTAGAACAAAAAGCGCAAGCGCTTTCCCCCCAAGCTAAAAGAAACATTGTCCTCAATGCATAGAGAGGAGAAAGACACTTCAATTTTATTTTATTTTTTTTATTTTTTTTTTTTTTGAATTTTCTCATTAATAAAATTGTTTGAATTTCCTTGAACTCCTTAAAAGCATTAGTCTTTGCCCTTTTTTTTTACTAAGGACGGGTTTTACATAAGCATTTGCCATTATTTACCAAATATAAACAACTCAATTATGTGTACCAATTCGAACCAAACCCCAACTTCATATACCACAATCACCAAACATTGTCCCTTGCTTCACAAAAACCAAAAAGAAGGAGAACAAAACAAAAGGCTCAAGATATCTAATTATGCGGCTTGAAAAGAGGGAAAAGGGTTCAAAGGGGTAACAAGTAGGCAAATGTATCCCAAACCAAAAAGTGACTATCCTAGAAAGAGAAAAATACCTCCCCGAAAAATTTGCCTTTGTCCTCCCTAGGTAGTTCGGTCACGGTCTTAGGAATCATACGCTAAGATTCTAGATTAGGTTTGCGAAAATCAAGGATCCATGCCGCTCATGCAAGAGTATGATGAAAGCTTGAACAAATATAAATCTCACATGGTTGTAGCAAAGACTCACTAAGGGTGTCAAATCAAAGATAGGGAGCAACTACGAACATGCCACAAACGAGTAGAATCCGGTTTCATGATCCCCCTAGTTTTAGACAACTATCTTAGCATGCTTTATCCTAGAATCAACCAAACGTAATCTCAAACCGTGCATACCATTATTACCTAAGAAGACCATTATTCAAAAGCAAAAGTCCAGTGCATACAAGTCCAATTTTCAAAAAGAGAAAGAGTGAAAATAAAGCCTCAAAAAGTTATGCACACAAACAAGATTAAAAGAAAAGGAAAGAAAAGAAAAGAAAAGAATGGAAAACTTAGACAAGCACAAGAAAGGGAAAGAGGAAAAGAGCAAAGATGCAATCATAACACGTTTATCCCAATCGACATACAAGCGGTCTAATGGCCACATCGCCAAAGACCCCAAACACACTAGGTGTTAAAATCATACATCCTCGAACCGTTCAACTTCTCCTAAATCTAATCTTAATCTAAGCAACCAAGAAAATGAAGAAGTGAAAATAAAAAGGTAAAATAAGAAAGGCCTCACCAAGCATCCGCTCTAAATTAAAGTACCCAAGGAGTAGGAATGTGCATCTCCAAAAGGTTCCGCAATCCAAAGCATAGGCTACGAGCAAGGTGAGTTAAAGAAAAAGGCTATATATACAAAATGAAATTGTTAGTAACTTCCAAACAAAAGCAACCAATAAAACACTTAGATACAAATTATATACAAAGACCTTGAGAAACCATCATCATCAAAATTTCTATTTATTTGTTTTTTTTTTCTCAACTCCCAAAAACATCAAGAAATGAACCAAAACAACAAGCAACAGACCAACGAGACCATTAGCAAAAATCCACCAAAAGCCTTATCAAAGACTTCCCACCGAGCCCCAAGTGCTTCCCCAAACCAACATAAAACATCCTTTTTGACCCTCCCCCCTCACAAAATGAAGGCATCGACCGCGATGCCTATAATCATGCAAAATAGGGAAAGGGGAGAACAAAAAGGGGAACAAGCATGCATAAGGGGACTATTGGCCACTAGGGCCGGCACCTTCATCACCCGTATCCCAACCTCCGGTGTAACCGGGAGGAAAACCATAGTGACCTTGGAATAGGTCAAGTTGGGATCGGGTTAATTGGTCATAGGGCTCAGGCTGAACAAGGGGCTCGGGGTGATGGGGGTGAACATAGTAATATGCGGGATCACCCCGATAATCACTCCCCCCCGAGACCCTATAATAATAAGGTGGGAAATCGCGCCTTGGCACATCGGGGTCTTCCACCCCGGGCCAATATGGGTACGTAGGGAGGTTGTCACCACCCCATGAAGGTACCGACCCTTGTTGGGGGGGCACATAAGGGTAGTTGACCGGAGGTGTGACCTCCCCCCTACGCACACTAGCGTCATACAATGCGCTAGTTTGATAAGACAAAGTTTGGTGGTCCGAGTACATACCTTGCATGCTCAATTGCATGCGCTCCATTTGGTCTCTCATGACCTCCATCTCTCGGAGATAAGCATCCCCTTGGAAACCTTGCTGTTGTTGTTATTGTTGTTGTTGTTGTCGTCTTCTTTCTCTTCTTCTTCCTTGAGCATCATCATGAAAATGCTCATGTTGTTGTTGTAGTGGCGGTTGTTGTTGCTCTTCATCATATTCATCTCCTCCTCCTTCCTCCTCTTCCTCATCATTCTCATCACCCCCATCAATCTCATCATCCTCCTCCATCTCATCCTCAATCCTCCCATTGTCCCTAGGGACCATCCAAATGTTCCTAGCCTCACGAAGGATGGAGGTGGCGGCCGGGTTAGGGAGAAGGCAATGGTGGGTATTTCTCACTAGCCAAGAGTAGGTGCCGGTTCTCCTAGTGCTAGTTATGAAACGTAAAGTGTTAACTTGCTTCAAACTAATCCACACGTCTTCACTCCTTCCAACCGGAGTGCAAGACTTCAAGAACCCCTCTTGCTTAAAATATGACACAAGACGTGTCACCATGCCCCCACAATGAATTTCCCCCGTTTTGACCCCATGCATTATATCCTTGCAACAATTCATGAAGATATAGCCAAAATTAATCCTTGACCCTAACTTCGGCTTGGTAGCCATCCATAACACCATAATCTCCTCCCTAGACAACTTCCCCAAATCTTGCTTATTAAAAACCGAATACCCAAGAATTCTATGAAGGATCCTAAGGGCCGGATGGATAATCTCACTAGCAAGAGACTTTTTCGAATCAAACTCCCTCTTGTTGGCTATGGTTCTCCACCAAGAAACCTCATTATACTCAGATTGGACAAGGGAGATAAGGGGCTCGAAGATATCACCATTGGGGTTGAAACCAAGGGCTACATTGAACTCGGCTAGGTTCATGGTGTGTTTGACATTGAAGAGTTGGAAGGAAATAATAAAATCGGTTTCCCCCACCTTATTGAACTCAAATGTGGAGAAAAATTCAATGGAAGGCTCCAAATAGGTTCTAGGGGCCGATTTTAGAAACTCACCCAAGCTAAGGTTATCTAGGAGGATGTCAAGGTCATTTTCAATTCCTAACTTGGCCATATCCTCACTAAAGTAATGCCGGGAGGGTCTAAACTTCCGGTCTTTCATTTTGTTATAGATGGGGGTTTGTTTAGACCGGTTCCAAAATTTGAGAGGGGGTAAAGGAGGAGGAGGAGCATCATCTTGAGTTGTGGAATGCGGTTGGGGTTGAGGGTTTGAGGATTGGCCTTGAGAAGATTGGCCGGGGGATTGGTTTGAGCGCTTCTTGCTACTTTTGACTCTTCTTATCAAAATTCACACAAGTCACAAGATCACAACAAACTCCTTCAAACAAATCAACTTCCTCCAAAAATTACTCACAAACCTCCTTACAAATCCAACCAAACCACCACAAACTACAAGGTACATGTTCCAATCAACACAACAACCAAAATCCAACAACAAACAACAATATCAACAATCATTCAACAATATAATCATGAATCAACAAGAAAAAGTAACAATCACCCAAATATACCAATTTTCCCATAAATCAACCATAAAACACAAAAATCATGCTCAAATTCAAGGTAAACAAACCAATGTAAAGAAATCAATTGAAATTGACAAAAATATTACAAAGGTTAGAAGTATACCAAGATTGGAGACTCAAATTAAACTCAAAGCACTTCAAAGACCCGAAATTTCCCGAAGAAGGACGAGAAAAAAGAGGAGGAGTGTTGAAAATGGAGGAAAATGGAAGAAATTGTGAAAAATTTGGGCAAAAGGTGAAGAAATTTGTGGGAAATTGATGTTTTGGGGTTAGGCTTTGAGAGGAGGTAGAGAGAGAAAGGGGAAAAATAAGGAGAAGAGGAGAAAATAAGAGAGGAGAGAGGGAGAAGAGAGGCGTGCCCCGGGTTAAAACCCAGTTCGCCGCGCCCTCTCCCGAAAATGTCGCGCCCGCGGAAAATCTCCCGCGCCCGCGGAGAGACCGCGGGGCAACCGCGGGGACTTCCTGGAATTTCATAATTTTAGTACCTGATGGGGGGCCGCGCCCTCTCCTGATTTGTCGCGCCCTCTCCAAAACCTCCCGCGCCCGCAGAGAGACCGCGAGAAGTCCCTGGAATGGGGTTCCAAATTTGCTTGAATTTAGGCCGCGCCCTCTCCAAACATGGAGCGCCCGCTCCAAAACCTTCCGCGCCCGCGGAGAGACCGCGGGGCAACCGCGGGGACTTCCTGGAATGAAGCTTCAAATTTGGTCGAATTGAGGCCCGCGCCCTCTCCAACAGGGGGCGCCCTCTCCAGAACCTCCTGCGCCCGCAGAGAGACCGCGGGGCAACCGCGGGAAGTCCCTGGAAATGACATTATAAATTTGCCTCAAGAGGAGAAATTGCCCCCGAGGTCTCTCCTTGCCCTCGGGGAGCCCTCTCCCCAGCACTCTTAACTTTTCTTCAAACCCCTTTTTTTTCCAACAAGCGATGATAATGCCCGACCTACAAGACAAACACAAAACTAACTCAAAAATAAAATAAAAAACCAATCAAGGAAAAATAAAAGAAAAGAAAGGAAAAAGAAATGAGATGAGAATCCGGGTTGTCTCCCGTAAGCGCTTTTGGTTAACGTCGTTAGCTCGACGTGCACCACCATCTCAAGGTGGCTTGAAAAGAATCATTTTGTGAACAAGTCCAACAAACACTCCCTCATAGTACTTCTTGAGCCGATGACCATTAACTTTGAATGAAGATGAGGAGTTCAAAGGAGAAATCTCCACGACACCATTATCAAAAACATCTTTCACCAAGAATGGTCCACTCCATCTTGACATGAGCTTTCCGGGAAATAACTTCATCCTTGAATTGTAGAGGAGGACTTTGTCACCTACACAAAACTCCTTTTTCTCAATCAACTTGTCATGAACCTCTTTGGAGCGAGCCTTGTAGGTGCTAGCACAATCGTAAGCATCAAGTCGAAGTTCCTCTAGCTCATGAAGATCCAACCACCTCTTCTCCCCACACTAGCTAAGTCAAAATTTATCTTCTTGATAGCCCATAAGGCACGATGTTCAAGCTCTACCGGGAGATGGCACAATTTGCCATAGACAAGGCGATATGGAGTGGTACCAATAGGCGTCTTAAAAGCCGTTCTATAAGCCCAAAGAGCATCATCTAACTTGGTCGACCAATCCTTTCTATTCCTTGCAACCGTCTTCTCAAGAATGAGCTCTATTTGACGATTGGAGACCTCGACTCGGCCACTCGATTGAGGATGATATGGAAGGCCGAACCGTTTGATGCACTCCATGTTTCCTCAACATCTTTTGGAAAGCGTTGTGAACAAAATGAGATTCGTTATCGCTTATCACAGCCTTAGGCACGCCAAACCTTGGGAAGATGATTTTGTTGAACAACTTCAACACTACTTTGTGGTCATTAGTAGGGGAGGCAATGGCCTCAACCCATTTAGAAACATAGTCCACAGCCACAAGTATGAATTGATTACCATATGAAGATGGGAACGGTCCCATGAAGTCAATCCCCCAAACATCGAACACCTCTAACTCAAGAATGGGCTGTTGAGGCATCTCATTCCTCTTGGAGATATTCCCAACCCTTTGACATCGGTCACATGACTTCACAAAGCCCCATGAGTCCTTGAAGAGATGCGGCCACCACAAACCACATTGAAGAACCTTGGTAGCGGTCTTGGAAACACCCATATGCCCACCACTAGGGTCCGAGTGGCACATCCTTAAAACACTAGGCACCTCTTCATTTGGAACACAACGCCTAAGTAAGCCATCAACCCCTCGTTTGTATAGGATGGGATCATCCCACAAGTAATGTCTTGCCTCCCTCTTGATTTTCTTCCTTTGGTTCTTTGAGAAAGAGGGTGGAAACTCCCCACATGCTAGAAAATTCACCAAGTCGGCATACCATGGGAGTTCCTTCACCTCTATGGCATATAAGAAATCATCAAGCATTCTATCCTCAATTGGTGAACCATCATCATGAATGTGATCACCCTCAAGGCGAGAAAGATGGTCCGCCACAACATTCTCCGCACCCTTCTTATCCCTAATCTCAATCTCAAAAGTTTGCAATTCAAGCACCCATCGAATCAACCTAGGCTTGGACTCTTTCTTGGCAAAGAGATACTTGAGGGCCGGGTGATCCGTGAAGACTATGGTCTTGGAACCCAACAAGTAACAACGGAATTTCTCAAAAGAGTGCACAATTGCTAAAAATTCTTTTTCCGTTGTTGTGTAGTTCTTTTGAGCCCTATTGAGTGTCTTGGACATATAATAGATCACATGAAGCTTCTTTTCTACACGTTGTCCCAAAACACCTCCAATAGCCCAATCACTTGCATCACACATCAATTCAAAAGGAAGATCCCACCTTGGGGCTTGAACAATAGGAGTGGAGATAAGGGCCTTCTTCAATTTATCAAATGCCTTCAAGCATTTGTCATCAAAAATGAACTCAACATCCTTTTGAAGAAGGTCATTTAGGGGCTTAGCAATAAGTGAAAAATACTTGATGAATCTTCTATAGAAACCCGCATGACCAAGGAACGATCTCACACCCTTGACATTCACCGGAGGTGGAAGTTTCTCAATAACTTCTATTTTTGCCTTATCCACCTTAATGCCTCTATTTGAAATCTTGTGGCCAAGCACTATACCTTCTTCCACCATGAAGTGGCATTTCTCCCAATTCAAAACAAGATTGACCTTAACACATCTTTCCAAACACTTCTCAAGGTTCACAAGGCACTCCTCAAATGAGACACCCCCCACCAAAAAGTCATCCATGAAGACCTCCATTTCCTCCTCCAACATATCCCCAAAGATACTCATCATGCACCTTTGGAATGTAGCGGGTGCATTGCATAACCCAAAGGGCATTCTTAGATAGGCAAAGGTCCCATAAGGACATGTGAAGGTAGTTTTCTCTTGATCATCTGGGTGAATGGGGATTTGGAAGAATCCCGAATATCCATCGAGGAAACAATAGAACTTGTGCCTTGTTAGTCTTTCAAGCATTTGATCAATAAATGGAAGAGGGAAGTGATCCTTCTTGGTGGATGTGTTTAGACGTCTATAGTCTATACACATCCGCCAACCTGTGACCGTCCTAGTTGGAATGAGCTCACCCTTCTCATTCTCAACCACGGTCATGCCCCCCTTCTTTGGAACGACATGCACGGGGGAGACCCACCTTGAGCTAGAGATGGGGAATATGATTCCCGCATTCAATAGCTTGGTGATCTCCTTCTTAACTACCTCTCCCATTTGGGGATGTAGTTTTCTTTGTCGTTCGATATAAGGAAGGGCGCCTTCCTCAAGTGTTATATGGTGTTGGAACAAGGCGGGGCTTATACCTTTAAGATCATCAATTGTGTACCCCAAAGCACCTTGGTGCTTTCTCAAAACACCACATAACGCTTGATCTTGGCTCATGCTCAAGGATGCACTAACTATCACGGGATAAGTGGAATGAGGGCCCAAGAAATCATTCCTAAGGTGTGATGGTAGAGGTTTGAGCTCTACCATAGGCACACCATTACCTTCCTTTGATGTGGCCGCTTGCAAAGCTTCTTGGCATGAGATTTTCAAGCACATTTGCTCATCCACTTCTTCCATGCTTCCATTAAGCAATTCTTCATAGAATGCCACTTCCTTGCATGGTGTACCTACTTTGTCCTTGTTCAACAAAACATTCTCAAGAGCATCGTTAGAGGTGAGCAAGTGCTCATGCATGGAAGACACAACATGATCAAGTGAATCAATCATTATGCAATTTTCTAGAGAAGAAGATGGATATTTCATGATTTCATTCAAATCAAATTCAATGACCTCATCTCCTACGTTAAGGGAAATCTTTGCACTCCTCACATCAATCATAGCACCCGAGGTAGCAAGAAAGGGTCTACCTAAAATGATTGGAATGGTAGCATCTTCATCCATTTCAAGCACAATAAAATCCACCGGGAACACAAACTTCCCAACCCTCAATGGAACATCTTCTACCTTACCTTTTGGAAACTTGATTAACCTATCGGCTAATTGCAAGGTAATGTTAGAAGGTAAGAGTTCCCCTAGTTCAAGCCTTTGATAAACCGAATATGGAATTATGTTAACACTAGCTCCCAAGTCACATAAGGCATTATTAATTTTCATCTTGTTAATGGCACAAGGGATGGAGAAGTTTCCGGGGTCTTTCAATTTGGGTGGCATTTTGTTCATGATGATAGCACTACAATTTTCGGTCAAATTGATAGTTGCCACAACCTCACAAGTCCTTTTCCCACTCAAAATGTCCTTGAGGAATTTGGCATAATTTGGCATTTGGTTGATCACATCGGTAAAAGGTAGAGAAAGATGAAGTTGTTTTAGCATATCAATAAATCTCCCAAATTGCTCATCCAATTTGTGTCTCATGAATTTTTGTGGGTAAGGGAGCTTGGGTTTCACAATTTCTTTCTCCGCTCTCACCTCTCTAGGTGTCTCAACCACAACCTCATCCAATGATGCCCTATCCCTCTCATTCTCAACCAAGGCTATCTTAGGAATCTCCTTATCCTCACCCTTCCTAGGCAATCTCTCCTCAAGAACTTTACCACTCCTAGTAACAATAGAATTCACGTGTTTCTTGGGATCAAGACCTTGGGAAGGTAAAGAAGAAGGGCTTGCATGATCTTTCAAAGCATTAGCAAGTTGAGAAATTTGATTTTCAAGCATTTTATTGTGGGTCATCATTTCATTGAACTTCTTATCACTAACGGCCATGTATGTGTTCAACAACTTGGTTTGATTCTCAATTATTTCTTCCAAATTGGTCCTAGGTGAAGAAGGTTGGGAATAGGAATTTTCTCCTTGAGTCCTTGGAACAAATCCGGGTGGGGGACCTCTTTGAGCATTATTTTGAAAATTGCCCTTCCCTTGATTGTTCCAAGTACCCCTATTTTGATTTTGTC
This sequence comes from Chenopodium album, assembly GCF_948465745.1. Lineage (NCBI taxonomy): Eukaryota > Viridiplantae > Streptophyta > Magnoliopsida > Caryophyllales > Amaranthaceae > Chenopodium > Chenopodium album. The sequence goes on from NC_137839.1 coordinate 41,222,162, forward strand.
CATAACCTTGATTATGGTTACCACCACCTTGATTATGGTTACCACTACCTTGGTTGTGATTTCCATAACCTTGGTTTTGATTACCATAATTTTGGCTTTGATTTTTGCCACTATAACCTTGATTATTATAGCTACCACGAAAACCTTGGTTCCCTTGGTTTCTATAACCACCACCTTGATTATAGTTGTCGAAATTGCCTTGGTTTTGGTAATTCCTATTCCATTGACCTCTTTGATTATCAAACCTTTGAGCATTATTATTTGACACATAATTCACATGCTCACTCTCATTGTTATCAAACTCATCAACACATTCATTAGGACAATTACTAGAGTCATGATCATACGATCCACATGCATCACAAAACAAACAACCCATAGGCATATTATGTGAAGAGGGAGGGGGTTGAGAGTTAGAAGGAGTACCTCTCCCCTTAAATTGGGAGGGAAGATTCGAAGCTTGGGATGAAGTAGAAGTGCTCTCCAACTTGGCTTTGATTGCGGTCATCTCCTTTCCCAAGTTTGTCATTTGGGAGGAAAGGTTGTTGATCGCATTTAGATGGTCTACCGAGTACAAAGAAGATTGCTTGCTTGAAGAGTCTCTCTCCCCATCTTGCCAATCTCTATAGTACGTCACCACGTCCTCAATGATGTCCACCACTTCTTCTTCGGTCTTGTTCATGATAGGACCCCCGGCCCCCCCATCAAGGCATGACTTGCCTTGGGGACTTAAACCGCCACAGAAGATTTGGACCACTTGGTATGTTGGGATTCCGTGGTGAGGGCACTCCCTTTGATACTCTTTGTATCTCTCCCATGCTTCGTAAAGACTTTCATTTGGCCTTTGCTTGAACCCTTGAATCAAGGCTCTTGCCTCCGCCGTCTTCTTTTGAGGGTAAAAACGGGACAAGAAGGCCTTTGTAACATAATCCCATGTTCTCAAGGAATTGGGCTTCACCTCTTTATCTAGCCACTCTAAGGATCTTCCTATGAGAGGAAGGGGAACAACTTGAGGCGTATGAACTCTTGAGAAACTTCGTTGACTTTGATGGTGTTGCAATATTTTTCAAATTCTTTAAGATGGTTCAACGGGCTCTCATTCTTAGCCCCACTATATTGCCTCCTCTCAATTAAGGTGATCATGGCCGGCCGAATCTCGAAATCATTTGCCGGTGTTGTAGGCGGAGCTATGCCGCTCTCAAACCTATAAGCACCGGGTATTCCTAGCTCCTTCAAGGCCACTCTCGGATTTTCTTCCATGCCTTGCTCTTCTTCAATCTCTTCTTCACTTGAAGAACTATACCCCAAGGAGAATCGATTAGCTATTCTTCTTCTTGAGAGAGTCCTCTAAATTTCCGGGTCAAAAGGCACAATGGATCGATCACGAGCTCTATGCATGCAAAACTTCAAAGAAAATATTAGTAGCACGGCTACAAGTGTAGCCTAAAGAAACAAAATCTTTTTGTATTTTTTTTTTCAATTAAAATGAAGTAGACTCAACAACAAAAGCTAAGCACCAATAGCATTCCCCGGCAACGGAAAACTAGGTCGTTATCTAATCTTTGATGAGTGTCATTTATCACTATACTATAAATGACACTAGTATTTATCGTTATAGCTATAAATGACACTATATTTATTGTTATAGCGTCATTTATTTACCACTATACTATAAATGACACTATTGCCGGGAATACTTACCACTATACTACAACGACCTATTATTTATCGTTATAGTGTCATTTACCTAGAAAACTAGGTCGTTATCCATAAATGACGAGGGGAAAACTAGGTCGTTATTTAATCTTCCCTCAGTCAAACTAAATTTATAAACACTTAACAAACCTAAATACGAGTATAGAGGCAAGTCAAGGGTCGAACCCAAAGGAACGGTAATGTTCAAGCACTTTCAATTATGCGCCTAAGCTAGGTCGAAGACGAAGGTAAGAGAGAATACTAACAACTAACAAAACAAGTAACCAAGGAAATAAAACACTAGGAACGGGGATCAACAAGTAATCATGTCAATTGCAACAACTTGGGAAGAGCATGCCAATCAAAGGTTGTGAGGACTAAATGATAAGAGCAATCAATAGGAATCAAAGAACTATCTCCTAATTGTTAAGCTAGGGTTCACTATGAATAACAAACTAAGAGAATCACAATCAAAACCAATTGATAATTGCAATTCCTAAATCAATTGTTCATGTCATTATCAATTACAATGCAATCTAGCATAATTCTCAAGGCCAAATTGAATTACACACATGCAAACCTTCACTAATCACTTTAATCTCAACAATTAATCAACACAATTCCAAAATTAATCACAATTAATCAATCATACAAGTTTCACCCAATTCCTAGCCAACAACTACTCAAACAACATCATCAAATCAACTATCAACTATAGAGAACAAGAATCAACAAAATATCAAGAACAATTACTCTAATCAAACATCAAATATCAAAATCAAACCAAACAAACATCAAAATAAACAAAGCAATTGAATGAGATAGAGTTTAGAAATCCTCATTGATAATTAAGAAGATCTCCAACACAATTGTCACACTTGCATCTTCAATCTCTCAATCACCATTGAAATTCCTCACTTTCTCTCTCTAAAACTACTCCTAATCTAGCCTAATCTAGAGAGAGAAGCTCTCAACCTAAGAGAGAGAAAACTATTCTAAAACTAAAGAATTACATGAATAAAGAATAAAGGAAACAAAAAACTATAAAAACAAAAGGAGAAAAGAAGCTTAAAATCGTAAAAGACCCAGAAACCCGCGCCCGCGGAGAAATCGGCCGCGCCCGCGGAGGGGAACGGACACCCCGATAGCCGCGCCCGCGGCCCAATCTCGCGCCTGCGGGGCCAAGGCCCGCGCCCTAGGGAAGCCCTCGGGACAACCGCGGGTGCTTACTGCCCAAATACGGCAGTTTTGGAGCCGCAGCAACCCGCGCCCGCGGGTAATGTAGCCCGCGCCCGCGGCAGTTTTCCAGGGCCAACTTCAGAAGGCTGTAACTTCCGATCTAAGAATCGTATGAAGGTGTGCAACCTATCATTGGAAAGCTCTTCACGTCTAGTTTCCAACCCAACTTGAATCACCCTAATCCAATCTGTAGAACTTGAGATATGACTAAAACAATGCACAAAGGTCCTATTTGATACTTTGCAATCCTTCGTTTTCCTTTGTTTCAAACTCAAATTCAATTCCGAAAAGTGCATATTGATCCTAGTGGGTGCTATTTTCAATTCCCATGCATATAGCCCGCGACGTACCTACAAAACAAGACAAAGAAACGGAGAAGCAAGAGAAATAGCCGAGAAATGAATAAAATGATAAGAAAGCCATTAAAAGCATGCATTTCTCTAAACTAACACAAAAACACGCGAATCGAGAATTATTCTCTAAAAACACGACATAAACGACTACAAAGGAGCATAGAAATATAAAGAAAACATAGTCTAAAGGTGCCATAAATGGCAAGGATCAAATTCCCCCAAGCTAAACTTTTGCTCGTCCTCGAGCAAAACAAAATCCAACCCAAGGGAAAAATGATGACATTATTCAAGCAAAGAAAGAAACGAGAAAACTAGAGAAGATGGGAATATACACTAACTCACTTTCGTAGGAATCACGGTCAATTTTAGCAACTAAAGACAAGCCATTTAAACCCCTAGATCGCCCTAGAGGACGAGTGATGCTCTCGTAAGGGTATCCTAAGAGTTTACCCATAACTCTCATAATAATACAAACAAGGCAAAGCATGAAAAAGAAAACAAAATACAAGAAAAGCAAACAAATGTTCATGAAAGGACTTTTGCAAATGTACAAGCACAATGAATGCAAATCTTTCTAAACAAGTAAGGGAGTGCACTCTATAAGATACCTAAGGTTGATTGAAACATAAAAATGCTAAGCATAGGAACTAGTTATCACACTCCACTTTCATCCCAAACGGTCTTACCGCGTTCCCCCTACTAATCTCATATCTCCCCATAGTGAGCATCTCATAGATTCCGCGAAGGAACCGGAAAAAGATCAAATTTTTGTGCTACTCGACATCTTGACTTCGCATCCCCTTTCCTTAGGCAATGACCAATGATTCCCTCCCCCGAATAGTGACTCAACTTTCTAGGTCGAAAGGTCTTTCCCCAAGGTTGTAACATAAGGCATAAAGGGTGAAGGTAGGCTAAAATTTAAAATTTGGAGGTTTTCCTAAAAAGTGAAGCAAAAGGGTGATCAATCCTTAACAACACGATCAAGAAATCACCAAGCAAAAGCAACACCCCCAAGATTATTTGAAGCTATACTCACAAGAAATATATACAAAAAGCGTAAACGCTTCTCCCCCAAGCTCAAATGAAGCATTGTCCTCAATGCTTCGAAGGAGAAAAGAATACATCAAAATATTTTTGAATTTTCACTATTTTAAAATTTTTTTTCTTTTTTTTTTTTTTACTTAAACTTGCAATGTCCTCGCCTTTTGCTAAATTCGGACGGCTTTTTCTATAATGCAATTTATTAGTCCATGCCTTTTATGATTAAGGACGGCTTTTAATCAAACACTTGCCATTATTCACAAAGAAGACTTAATCACAAACTAGCACTCATAAAAACCAAATTTCTATCTTATCCACCACAAACTCCATCATACGTGATCAATTTGCTTCACAAAAAACCAAGAATAGAAAGAAAATGAAACAAAAGGCCAAAGAACTAAAGATGTGGCTTGAAAAGAAGGTATAAGGCTCAAATGGTTGCAAGAAGGCAAATGGAAACCCAAAAACAAATATGAATCAAACTAACCTAAAAATGAAAGATTCCACCCCGAAAAAGGTGCCTTTGTCCTCCCTAGATAGCTCGGTCTCGGGTTTAAGAATCATACATCAAGCTTTATAGATTAGGCTTGCAAAGTCAAGGACCCCATGCCACTCATGCAAGAATATGATGGAAGCTTGAACAAATATAAATCTCACATGGTTGTAGCAAAAACTCACTAAGGTTGTCAAATCGAAGATAGGGAGCAACTACCAACATGCCACAAACAAGTAGAATCCGGTTTCATGATCCCCCTAGTTCTAGACAACTACCTTAGCATGCTTTATCCTATAATCAACCAAACGTATCTCAAACCGTGCACACCACTACCATTTAGGAAGAAAAGCATTCAAGTATACAAGTCCAAATGTTATTATGTCCAAAGCGAGAACAAAACAAAACACATTGCAAATTTGCCTTGATAGAAACAAAAATCTTTTTGGAGTTTTACAAAATATGAGAACATGGAAAAGCATATACAAAGGTGCATAGCATATATGAATCAACATCCCATCAAGCATGATAGAATACCCTCCCCCAAGCTTGAATGAGACTATACATTCAAACATAAATCAAATAATCCATGGGAGGGGAAAACAAGGAGATCAATCCAACCAACCAACATATGTCCAACATGGCATCAACCATTAGAGAAAGAGCAAGGAAGGATATTACCGGATTTTAGGTGGGTGTAAATACCCGCAAATGACCCAATTAGACCTTTCAAAGCTAAATTCTCAAGAATTGAACCTTGTTTCCATATGCTAGCAAAAATAGGTGTCAAGCTTCCTTGATTCTTGATCCAAATCGAAACACCAAAGTATATCAAGTCATGTACCTAGCAAAAGGAACACAAATATTTCCATGAGAGAAAATCTATTCTAAAAAAAAAAGAAAATGAAAGCAATAAAACACGGGTTACTTCCCCAGAAAGGCTTGCTTAAGGTCCAAGCTTGACCTCTCTAGAAAATAATAATTCAACGCGCACAAGAGCTTGTCAAATGCACTACTACACATTTCATATGAAAGCAAGTGTGCACATGACAAAAATAAGGCATGCAACAAGCTTAGTGCACACCTATGAGGAGAGAGATGCCAAGAGAAGGAAGAACAATCAAAAGAAAACTCAACAAAATAAGAAAAGGAAAAAGAAAAAGAAGAAGAAGGCAAACTCTCCTTACAATATTTTTGGGTGGCAACATCACCCTTTTCCTCAATTTGGGACAAATGAGCCACATAAAAATCATCATAGACAAGAGGGTCCCCAATAGGCTCATTAACAAAGGAAGGGAGGGATATAGGAGTGTAAGGGATATGGTTGAATCTTCTTGAAAAAGGGGTATGAGAAAAGAAAAAAGGGGTTATGGCCTCACAAATGAACTTTTTCTCACCACCATGCCTCAAATCACCAATAAGAGCATGGAAATCAATCATAGAGTCCTCAAAAGAAGAACACTCATGATATCCATCTCCCTCAAACATACACCCTCCAAGAGGAACAACATAATCCCCTCCATCACAACTATGAACAACAACTCCCTCAACAACTTTAAAGCCTAAGGTCTCAAAACCATGCATGAATGGATGCAAATTCATTTCAAACTCATCTCTCTCCCATGAAGCATCCTCAATGAACTCATTTAAAAGGCTATGGGTTTTCTTTTGACTCTCAAAGAATGCATTGGTTATAACCTTAATCGAGTCGAAATACTCATGGATAGAAGAGTCACAAACATGCACATGAGACTCATCAAGATGGGAAAGAGGGTTAGAAATTTCAATATCAACACTCTCTTCATTCTCAACTCTTTCATCATCACTTAAATGCTCACCAATGGGATCCTCACACTCTCTTGGTTGCTCAAAATCATCATCATCATCCTCAACACACACATTAAATTGGGATTTATCACAAACAAGCATCAAGGATGACAATTGGCTTTTTAACTCTTCTCCTCTTCTCTTTTCCTCCTCAATACGCTCCTCATTCTTTTTCATTATCTCTAATTGACCTCTCATAGAATTAAGAATCATCTCCTTACTAAGCCCAAACTCATTATCAAGCTCAATGCGCCTAATTTAAGACTCAAATGTATCAACAAGAGATTCAAAAGATGTAGAAGGTTGAGGCTCAACAAGAGAAGAAGAAGTACAACCAATATTGGAAGAATCAACATCAAGATCATGAGCATATACATCACATTGGGGAGTGGGGGCACAATTTATAACATGAGATTCATCATTAAGGGAATGAAGCACATCACAAGAAGGCATGGTAAATAATGAAGAATATTGAAACACACCATTAGCATCAACTTGAGCTTGCACTTCATTATCATGAACAAAAGGAGAAATAAAGTTGAAATCATGTGTTCTAGGTTCACTTAAGGGATCATGTGACAAATCATGGGAATTCATGCTAATATTAGAAGAATCAAGACATTTCATATCAATATTAGACTCATGATTACCCCTATAATAAACATCCCTAGAAAACCAAACATAAAAATCCCAAGCATCATCAATTGACAATGCTCTAAATTCACCATTATGCATACATTCAACTTCATCCCTAGTTTGCTCGTTCAAACAAAAATAACAAATCCCACAAGCCTCCCAAATATTACAACAATTATAGTCCAAAAATCCCTCAAGTCCAACGATATATTCACAAAAAGGCTCATTGCTATATTGAGGAAATGATAGACATGCCATTTTTTTTTTCACAAAACAAACAAAAATCAAGTAAAAGTAAAAATATACACAAAGACCTAGACTCAAGCAATCAAAAACACTCAAAAAAAGACACCGTTCCCCGGCAACGGCGCCATTTTGACGAGGCAAAAATGTATGTCGTTATCTACCCTTCCCCCAAGTCAAACAAAATTTGTAAACACCTAACCAACCTTATATGAATATAGGGCAAGTTAAGGATCGATCCCTAGGGAATGCAATGATGAAAACTAGAGTCTAAGTCAAGCTACCTCGAAGATGGAGTTGATATTATGGTTGGCACTATGGTAAAATAAAGCAAGTCTAATCAAGTAAAACAAAGGTCTAAACACTAGGGATATGGGTTCCACATGCAAGTTCAATGATAATGCTAGTTTAGAGCTCAATCAATTAATTCAAGTATTGCAATGGACAAACAATAGTAGCAATCAAGAGAGTTCAAATGCTATCTCCTATAGGCCAATCTAGGTGTCACTATGAAAGGCAAATCAAGAAGAATCACAAGCAAACCCAATCAATTAGAGCAACTTTCAATTCAATTGTTCATGTCATTAAGAGTTGCAATGCAATCTAGATTAATCTTATAGGTTGATCACTCCTAGTCTAATCAATCACATGCAAAACTATGTCAACAAATTTAATTGCAACAAATCAATCAATCAAAGAGCATCAACTAGCAATTTCATTAATCAAACATGCTTCCCCCTTTCCCTAGCAACTAATCTACTCACTAATCATGGTGAAATTTAAGAACAAACAACTAGATATTGCTTTAATCTTCATTTCTATATCAAAATCTAAGAGAAATCAAAATAATCAACAATATCAAATTCAAATCCAAAGAAGAACAAGCAACAAGCAAAAATCAAATAGCAAGTAAGTAAAAGATGAAAGAAGGAAGAGATTCTCACTAATATTGATGATTGAAAATGAAGAAATCCAAACTTGATTGATCAAATGTTGAGTTGCAAATCCAAAACCAAGAACTTCTCTCTAACTTCTCTCTAGATTCTCTCTCTAAAACTAAGCTAATGAAAATTATCAAAAAGTTGGTTTCAAAAAGAAAATACAATTCTATTTATAAGCAAAGAAGAAATCGGCAGCTCCCGCGCCCTCTCTCGATAGACCCGCGCCCGCGGAGAAATGGGTACGGAACCCTCCGCGGGCTATCTGGGCAGACCCCGCGCCCGCGGCAACAGAGACCCTCGCCCGCGGCAGTGAAACCCGCGCCCGCGGCTAATCCCCTTCTCCCTAAGCCTGATCAGGGGGCCGCGGTCTCTCTGAATGGAGCGGCCTCTCCATTTTACCCGCGCCCGCGGAGAGCCCGCGGGGCAACCGCGACAAGTTCCTGCCAAGTTTTGGCAATTTTGAGTAACATAGGCCCGCGCCCGCGGCCTGCTGGATTTGCCTTGGAAACCTCTCCGAGGCCTCTCCAAGGCCTCTCTAAGCCCTCTCTAGCCAAATGCTTCTTCCTTGCTTGATCATTAAGGTCCCAAATTGAATCCTTTGCCAAAGTGATTCTCACAATACCTACACAAGTAAACAAAGAAAGGAAATAAAAGGGAAAAAGAGCCAAATAAAGGGAAACACGATAAAAACACGAGAATCATAAAGAAAAGAGGAAAAAGAGAAACTAAAGGAAAAAGGACCAAAAATAAGAGAAGAAAGCATGAAAAGGGGAAAGAAATAACCCTAAAAGACTACCCTATGAGTGCCATAAATGACACTCATCAAAGAAAACTAGGTCGTTATAGTATAGTGGTAAGTATTCCCGCCTGTGAGGCGGGTGACCCGGGTTCGTTCCCCGGCAACGACGCCATTTTATCGTTGTAGTATAGTGGTAAGTATTCCCGCCTGTCACGCGGGTGACCCGGGTTCGTTCCCCGGCAACGGCGCCATTTTCACGAGGGGAAAACTAGGTCGTTATCTAATCTTCCCTCGGTCAAACTAAATTTATAAACACTTAACAAAACTAAACACGAGTATAGAGGCAAGTCAAGGGTCGAACCCAAAGGAACGGTAATGTTCAAGCACTTTCAATTATGCGCCTAAGCTAGGTCGAAGACGAAGGTAAGAGAGAATACTAACAACTAACAATACAAGTAACCAAGGAAATAAAACACTAGGAACGGGGATCAACAAGTAATCATGTCAATTGCAACAACTTGGGAAGAGCATGCCAATCAAAGGTTGTGAGGACTAAATGATAAGAGCAATCAATAGGAATCAAAGAGCTATCTCCTAATTGTTAAGCTAGGGTTCACTATGAATAACAAACTAAGAGAATCACAATCAAAATCAATTGATAATTGCAATTGTTAAATCAATTGTTCATGTCATTATCAATTACAATGCAATCTAGCATAATTCTCAAGGCCAAATTGAATTACACACATGCAAACCTTCACTAATCACTTTAATCTCAACAATTAATCAACACAATTCCAAAATTAATCACAATTAATCAATCATACAAGTTTCACCCAATTCCTAGCCAACAACTACTCAAACAACATCATCAAATCAACTATCAACTATAGAGAACAAGAATCAACAAAATATCAAGAACAATTACTCTAATCAAACATCAAATATCAAAATCAAACCAAAAAAACATCAAATTAAACAAAGCAATTGAATGAGATAGAGTTTAGAAATCCTCATTGATAATTAAGAATATCTCCAACACAATTGTCACACTTGCATCTTCAATCTCTCAATCACCATTGAAATTCCTCACTTTCTCTCTCTAAAACTACTCCTAATCTAGCCTAATCTAGAGAGAGAAGCTCTCAACCTAAGAGAGAGAAAACTATTCTAAAACTAAAGAATTACATGAATAAAGAATAAAGGAAACAAAAAAATATATAAACAAAAGGAGAAAAGAAGCTTAAAATCGTAAAAGACCCAGAAACCCGCGCCCGCGGAGAAATCGGCCGCGCCCGCGGAGGGGAACGGACACCCCGATAGCCGCGCCCGCGGCCAAAGCCCGCGCCCGCGGGGCCAAGGCCCACACCCTAGGGAAGCCCTCGGGACACCCGCGGGTGCTTAATGTACAAATACGGCAGTTTTGGAGCCGCAGCAACCCCGCGCCCGCGGCAGTTTTCCAGGGCCAACTTCAGAAGGCTGTAACTTCCGATCTAAGAATTGTATGAAGGCGTGCGACCTATCATTGGAAAGCTCTTCACCCCTAGTTTCCAACCCAACTTGAAGCACCCTAATCCGATCTGTAGAACTTGAGATATGACTAAAACAATGCACAAAGGTCCTATTTGATACTTTGCAATCCTTCGTTTTCCTTTGTTTCAAACTCAAATTCAATTCCGAAAAGTGCATATTGATCCTAGTGGGTGCTATTTTCAATTCCCATGCATATAGCCCGTGACGTACCTACAAAACAAAACAAAGAAACGAAGAAGCAAGAGAAATAGCCGAGAAATGAATAAAATGATAAGAAAGCCATTAAAAGCATGCATTTCTCTAAACTAACAAAAAAACACGCGAATCGAGCATTATTCTCTAAAAACACGACATAAACGACTACAAAGGAGGATAGAAATATAAAGAAAACATAGCCTAAAGGTGACATAAATGGCACGGATCAAATCTGATCTCTCGAATCTCGATTTAACCATTTATAAATTAGTCCGCCTATCGAAACTAAGCCTAAACATCAATTCTCATCTCTCGAATCTCGAATCAATATTGTCAAACTCATGCATAAAAGATCAAGCCTAATCTAGTCGATTAAATCAATCAATAGGAAATTAATCTAGCATTGACAATTAACAACAATAAATTACCTCTTCAAATTATTTATGGATCCCCACAAACCTAGAAATAAAACTACTCACACATAATAAAAACTAAACTAATCAAAGCAATAATATTAAGCATGATAAAAAGCAATAGTATTAAATTAACAAGAGAATAAAATAACAATAAAACTAATTAAGAATAGTTGAAGAATATCTAGAACAAGAAATTAAAAATAAATAAATAATATAAGAGAAAACTAAACTAAAATTAAAACTAATATAAAATTACCTACGTAAAAGCCTCCTAGAAAAATAGAAATACAAAGCTTATAAATAAGCCCCTTAAAAAGATATCCTAACTAAAGTTAGACTAGGATTCCAAGAAGCACTAATCCTAACAAAAGTCTTACAATTCATTCCACCGCCTAATTCCATTGGGCTTCAACAATGAAACCCACTAGTAATAAAACTCCAAGAGAATTAATACTTGCAAATCCGATATTCACTACGACTCTCGCACCCGAACAGGAATTGGGCTTTGAACTTGGGCTATGTTGACTGTTGAATTGAGCCCTTATTCACCGAATCAAATTTATTTAGCACGGCCTTGAGCTTTAAATTTACGGTCGTAAAAATACGATCCTTCTCCAATATCTTCATAGTGGTTTAATAAGCTTGAGAAATTGCTAAAAATCTGCAAATTCCTACAAAATAATACCAACTCTACAAAAACACTAGAAAACGTGTTTTAGTAATAAAAATAGCTCTGTAGAGCTCAAATTAGCACAAATATGACCATGGGACGGGGAATAAAATTATATATAAAAAGACTCATCAAACTCCCCCAAGCCAAACCTTTGCTTGTCCCTAAGCAAAGCACTGAATAAATAAATCAAACTTCACCCCAAAAATAATTTAAAATCAATAAATATAATTCAAGGTAAATCTGACAAACATGTACCAAAGTCAACCTATCAAATCCATGTAACTACCAATCTTCCCTAACAATTGTCAAATAGAGCAAACCACAAGAGAATATAGAATTTAAGACTAGTGCTCATACACTCAACTCTCATTTATGTGGCGGATATAAAATGTATCCGATCGCTCTCCAACCACCTCTTTAAATGTGAACAATGCCCTCCCAACTCACAACACTCGTGTGTAAAGACAAGCACTCAACCTTATAGTCGACTCGAAATATGTCAAATCATTCTTTGCATTGATAAACAACACTTTCACATTCATGCAACTCTATGCAGAAAGGTCGGAAGGTCTTCAAAGCTTGTAATGTAAGGCTAGGGTAAAAGGATAGGAAATATTTGGGAAAATGTGAGAGTAAAGCCATGCTTAAAGGGAGCCAAAACCTAACAAAACCAAGGTAAAAAATAAATAATGACCAAAAATCTCCAACTTAACTCTATAAAAATTCACCAAACAAACCAACCAATAATAATAATAATATTTTTCAACTCTTAAAATAAATCACTCATAAAAATATAATAATATAGAACTTGAGTGAATAAAAAAACCTTGAACTCATTCTTTTTTTTTTTTTTTTTTTTTTTTTCCAGACTTGATACTTTTTTTGTTTTGAATTTTTTCTAGAGCAACCTTCAACTATTACACTTGAACATTGAAACAATTTTTTTCTTTTGCTATTTTTTTTTCTTTATATCTCACATTAGAATTTTTTCAACTTTGAAACATAAATTATTAACATTTTTTCCAATCATATATCAAAAGAACAATCACTCTTCTTTTATTCCCACATTGTGCAAATAAAGTGCACATCACAACACCCTCACCTCACCAACTAATAACTCTCCCAAGCCAAGCTTGGGACTAGTAACCAATGGGGCTCATATAGGCTTGTAATATGGCTAAATAATCAATAAAAGGGCACAAGCAACAACATGGGTAGCAAGAAGGGAACAAATGTATCTAATATCGTCTTAAAGCTACCTAAGAGAACAAATGCCTTCGTCCTCCACAATGGGCATCATATTGAGCCATACAAGCATTACTAATAGGTGCAAACCAATACTCAAATTCCTTGACATACCAGGAACTATCACACAATTCCTAACCAAATCAACTAGTCAAGCACTATATTCACAAGTAGTTAGACAAAATTGACGCATATTTAGGTTCCAAGGCAATCAAACATTAAATCATGATCAACTAATTCTAAATACTTATCATAAATAACCAAGAACAAAAACAAATTCGAAAAATTTTAATCAAGGGGCACAGGAAAGCATAATTCATAATTCATTGGAATAAAAATAACCTAAGAAAAGCAATAAAATCTATACTAAGCACACCAAAAGAAAAAAAAAAAAAGAGAGAGAGGGTGAAAGATGTACCATACGAACACGAGAAACTCCCCCCAAGCTAAATCAGACAATGTCCTCATTGTCTTAAAGAGAAGCTAGTAGTCAAGGTGACTACTCTTCATCATCACCACATCAATGTCACCAAAGCCTCGAGGATTGCAATGCATCTCTTTGGAACGAAATTGGGCAAGAAAGAAACAAAGTGTTAGTGGGAAAACGATAAAAATTGAGTCAGGTGTACCATTCTGATCATAACTTTGATGTATAAATCATAATGCAGGGATTCTAATTGTATTGGAAATTAGTCTTGAAGAGCTTTCCAACGATAGGTCACACGCCAAAATCCGATAAGAAACGCAAAAGTTGTGGCCTGTCGAAGTCGACGAGTTTTGCTGACGCGAACCCGCGCCCGATCGGGTGAGCTCAGCCCGATCGGGCCCGTGCTCCTAATTCGACCACGCTGATTGTTGTTACTCTCTGCCCAAATATCTTTTGTACTAGTTCGTCTTCTTCTTTTTCGGTCTCTTGATCAAAACCTGCACAAAAAGGTACTCCCACAAGCATAAGATACACTCTCCTTACCTCTCTAAAACAAAACTAAAAGAAAACACACAAAAATAAATGAATAAAAAAAAACTAAATAAAAAGCAACAAAATACAAGTTGCCTCCTGCAAAGGGCTAGTTTATCAGGGTCCCGCTCGACCATACTCCTCCTCTCAATCGGAGGAATTCAACGCCTTGAGTAACTTATCAAATGCTCCTGCAAACATTTCATTAAGCACTAGATAGGGCTTAATTGCAAGCACATTAATCCCTACATAGAAAAGGTTAGGAGCACATAAAGAGAACTCAAGGTAGAAGGAAAAATCAAAAGAGGGAGATGAAAATACACCACAACCTTCTACTTCCTCCCCTAAAAATTTAGAATTAATAGAACGAACATGGAGGTAGTCATTGTCTTTATCATCCAATAATGACTTGAAAATTTTACTCTCACAAATAACCTCATCATCAACAATGGAATTTTCAACCACTGTTTCTACAATTGATGATTTTTCAATCACCGATTTCTCAACCAATGATTTTTCAACCACAAATTCTATAACGAGTTCTTCATCCTCAATAACATTCGTATTATTATAGTGTCCATAGACTTTTTCATCAAGAGCCTTCCAATAACTTTCATTAGCAACTAATCGTTTCCGAATATGATCATATGTATATGGAAAGACTCTAAAATCATCAGGAGCATGGACGAAAAATTCACCATAAGGGCATTAAGGATTTTCATGACAAAGACGTTGACAAGAACAGTAGTCAGGTGCCGCATAAAAATTATATAATTCTTGTAGTTGCTTAAGCATTGATATTTTAAACTCATAAGGAACAAGAAAAAAAATAAAAAATAATTAAATAAAAATAATCTAGACTCTAATAACAACTAGAAATAAAAATAAAACCGTTTCCCCGACAACGACACCAAATTTTGACAGGCTAAAGTCGTATCACCTAATCAAAAGTAATTCATAAAACCACTAACTAATAATAGATAGGGAAGTAGGGTTTATTCCACAGGGAAACGAGTCTTTCTATTCCTAATTAACTAATATAGTCTAGATTATCAAGTTACCAAATTTGTTGTTGTAAGAGGAATTAAACTACGGAGAATAAAAATAGGGAAGAATTAAAATTAGGAGTAATCAATTAATAAAAGCCTAGGGCATAGGTTCACCAATAAATAATACTCCATGGTTAAACATAACAATCAATCATCAATGCATCAATTAATCAGATCAAAAAGGGCTTTCGCTACGCATTACAATCACAGAGTTAATTTACCAGTATTAAATCTCATCTCTTGAATCTCGATCTAACCATTTATAAATTAGTCCGCCTATTGAAACTAAGCCTAAACATCAATTCTCATCTCTCGAATCTCGAATCAATATTGTCAAACTCATGCATAAAAGATCAGGCCTAATCTAGTCACAGAGCATTAAATCAATAAATAGGAAATTAATCTAGCATTGACAATTAACAACAATAAATTACCCCTTCATATTATTTATGGATCCCCACAACCCTAGAAATAAAACTACTCACACATAAAAAAAACTAAACTAATCAAATCAATAATATTAAGCATGATAAAAAGCAATAGTATTACATTAACAAAAGAATAGAATAACAATAAAATAAATTAAGAAGAGTTGAAGAATATCTAGAACACGAAATTAAAACTAAAAAAATAATATTAGAGAAAACTAAACTAAAATTAAAACTAATCTAAAATTACCTATGTCAAAGCCTCTCAGAAAAATAGAAATACAAAGCTTATAAATAAGCCCCTTAAAAAGATATCCTGACTAAAGTTAGACTAGGATTCCTAGAAGCACTAATGCTAACAAAAGTCTTACAATTCATTCCACCGCCTAATTCCATTGGGCTTCAACAATGAAACCCACTAGTAATAAAACTCCAAGAGAATTAATACTCGCAAATCCGATATTCACTACGACTCTCGCACCCGAACAAGAATTGGGCTTCGAACTTGGGCTATGTTAACTGTTGAATTAAGCCCTTATTCACCGAATCAAATTTATTTAGCACGGCCTTGAGCTTTAAATTTACGGTCATAAAAATATGATCCTTCTCCAATATTTTCATAGTGGTTTAATAAGCTCGAGAAATTGCTAAAAATCTGCCAATTCTTACAAAATAATACCAACTCTACAAAAACACTAGAAAACGTATATTAGTAATAAAAATAGCTCCGCAGAGCTAAAATTAGCACAAATATGACCATGGGACGGGGAATAATATTATATATAAAATAGACTCATCAACTTGAATCTTTTAAATTAATTTCTCATAAACATCATTTAAAATCTGATTTTTTTTTTATTATTAAAATAATCATAATAATTATTTATAAATCCCCCATAATAATAATAATAATAATAATAATAATAATAATTGAATAAGAGAAGAGAATAAGTAAAGATAAGAAACCAAGGAAAAGAGAAGAATTGGATTTGTGTCGGAACGAATAAGCCGAACTTGTAGAGGCTATAACTCCTTTGATATAACTCTGAATTGGGTTATTCTTGAGCCTAACCTCAATTATTTTTTGAGAGGAAAAATATTTTGTGAAACGTTAATACCCCCAAAAACTGACCAGAAGTGCCCGAAAATTGGCTTCAAAGATAAACAGGATGATTTGTGTAGGGTTTATGGGATTACTTGGAGAAGTGAGTACAAGAATTAAGGAAAGTTTGGATATTAAGGTGATTGTGTATACTTGAATATGGAAGGTATGTATGTCTTGAAAAATGATAAGGAAATTAGAATTACTTGGGGAATAATTAAGAAGAATGATTGGCAAGAAAATATGATGATTAGATATTAAAAAGATGGAGAATTAGAATTAAGGAAAATAAGAGATTTTGGGAGATAATTAAAAATATAATTTTACCAATTAAATTCCCCCAAAATAATTCAATAGGGCCGAAAATATTGAGCTTACCATAGCTCAAATTTTCGGACTCCTATAAATATATTTAGGAAGATTTTGCTCGGTTTTTAAGGAATAAAATAATTGTATAAATAATATAGAATAAATAATTAAATGATTAATTAATTAAATACCAATTATTTACCAATAAATAATCAAGAAAAATCAGATTTTCCATACATGGAAAATCCAAAAATCCTAGCTAATTATTGGAAAATTTCGGCCATGATAAAATAATTAATATAATATTATTTTACTTTAATTAAAATATCCGAAATATGTAAATAATCCAGTTTTTAAAATAGGATAAATGGATCATATATCTTATCTTAAAAAATGATTAATTTTCAAAATAATTTTGGCGCCAAAATTCAAATATTATTTTGGCTCGAAATAATAAATTTACTACAATATCCTTTTTATAAAATAATTCTTAATTAATTAATTTGAAAATACGGGGTATTACAGCCTGCTTTGCCCTACATTCAGCCTACCTTCTTTGAAGAACAGGCGGCATACAGTTTGCAGCCTATTCACTGGCAGCTTCGGCTGCAAAACTTTAGAGAACAACCCTCTGCGTTCTCCAGGGAGATAGCCGAGGCCGAACAGCCGGCCAAGGTTAAGAATGTGTTGGTAGACACCTATGATGGTATCTCCAATCTAGAAGATCACCTTATGGAATACAACTACCTCACGTATTTATAGGGGTTGGATGACGCCGCATGGTGTCGTTGCTTCCCAGCTACTCTAATGGGCATAGCTGAACAGTGGTTAGGCAACCTGCCGGTTGGTTGGATAAACAACTTCAAGACGCTTACGCTCTTGTTTGCTTTGAACTTCTCTATGAATATCCCTGCAAAGAAAACAAGCCTCAATCTGAGCAATGTGTAGCAGGGAGATAGAGAAGGATTGCGCTCCTACGTCAAGCAGTTCAATCTGGTGAGAATCTAAATTCAAGGACTATCTGACGAGGTAGCCTATACAGACTTCTTCAAGGGTCTAAAGGATGGGTCGACTTTCAAGTTTGATCTCATCCGCAAGAAAATTTTTACCCTCCAAGGATCCCTAATGGAGGTGAAAGCCAATAAACAAGCGACCAAACTTTGCTCCTCCAATAAGTAGAAGGAGAGTCGGCCTACTCAGCCAGCATAGAATCCTGAAGAGAGCAAGAGGAAAAAAGAGATTTGGGCTGTTGGTGACTTTGACCAGCCATCCCAGAAAAAGAAGAAAGAATTTAAACTCTATGCTCCAAGGTACGAGTTTAATAAGGACAGCTACTCCATCCTCATGGGGATAAACACTGCCATTACCATGAGGATGTTGGCCCTCAAGCGGACGCTTGACCGTCTGGCTGATAAAGGAGTGCTGAAGTTCTATGTGAAGTTCAAAGTGACTTCCAAAGCAAATCCGGGGGAGTCCTCCAAAAGGACTCCCCAACTTGTTGGTAGTACGGACACCGATGAGGAGCCGGTTTACACTATAGCAGGCGGATTCGCTGGAGGTTACCCAACCATGCGGGGCACCAAGGACCATTCGAGGAAGATTGTCAACTTTGTTGAAGAGGGACAAGCATCTAGCACCACCGCCCTCCCAGGATTTGTAATCACTGAGAAGGACCGAGGCAAAGTCCGCTGGCCGCATGATGACCCTGTAGTCATCGAATGCAAAGTGGCAAACTAACTAGTTGGCCGCATTTCGATTGACACAGGTAACTCCTCTGACATCATCAGCTACAAATTCCTTTCCAAGATAAAGTATAAGCTGGATAGCATGCATGATGTTTCCCATCCCCTTGTTTGGTTTTGGGGTGGAGTGGTGCACCCAGTCAGGCGGATAGATCTCTTTATCCGGATGGAAGAAAAGGGCAAAGGGTGGCACATGACCGTCTATTTTTGGTGGTCGAAGAGCTGACCGCCTATAACCTTATCCTTGGCCGACCCACTCTGAACGAGTGCAAGGCCATCATCATCCCATCTCTTATGCTGCTCAAGTACGAGAGGGATGATGGCTTTGTTGGCTCCTTAAACAAAGATCAGAAAACGCGTAGAGAATGTTATCTATTAGACGTCAAACCCGCGGCTGTAGCAGCCGGACAAGGGAAGGAGCAAATAGACCTTGATGATATCAAGAATAATGATTCGGCCCCACCAGCCGCAAAGAACAGAAATACCGATCATCTAATGGTGGTTAAGAAAAAAAAGCAATATCAATCACTAACCGAGGAACGGTCAAACGATCTCCGTACCCAGCCGACTGGTGAACAGATTGATATTCCTTTGGACGATAGTCAACCAAAGTGATTTGTTACGGTGGGGACGGTTGCTTTTGCAAAGATGGGTGCAGACATGCACCATCTGCTGAAAAAATTCATGAACAATTTTTCCTTTGAAGAGAAAGAGATGCCAGACATCTGCCCGGATCTTGCTATCAACAAACTCACCGTGGATCAAAAAAAGAAGCTCATCCAGCAAAAGAAAATAAATCACGACGAGTGTAGGGAATATTTCAAGCGTTAATCCCCTGGCTTGAACCCCACTGTGATCATACACTAAAGTACGGTGGCGTCCAAAGGGAAAGAAGATAAAGCAAAAGAGTCGCCAACAAATTTTTTAGGAACTTGTAAACCTTTCACGAGGTGAAGGTTACACCCCTTAACAATCCAAGAGATCGTCAACTCCATAAGGTCTTGAACCAAATAGGGTTCGGGGATGAAGGTACAAATCCAACCTAAAAGAGATTGAACCTGCCCTAATAATAGGCCTCTACTTTATTCAGATCGTATTCATGTGCGCTTTCTGACTAACATACAATCATTAGGATTAACCCTAAACCTGTTTATCTATGTTGGTTGAATATAAATGCACAAACAAATCTATTATTGGCGATCACTTGAATTATAATCATAATTAACCCAAAACAAGATTATTAAATATCTTATTAAGCGTGATTACAAGTACAAATTCCCTTTAAACATGCATAAAAGGCGTGATCAAGCAATAAAAATAAATTTAATCAAGAAACATAATATAATCATAAAAAATTATTATAATTATAACAATCATAAATCATAAAAATTATAAAAATCATATTAAAGCATAATATTAATAGCAAGATCCTCGGCATGATACTAACAAGATTAATAACAAACCCTAGCATGTCACTAAGCAATAAAAATCAAAGCTTTAACCCTAACATGATACTAACAATCATAAATATTAGGAAAGAAAATAGAAGGCATCATCACAATCATACATAGTATTAAAATTACCCTAGACATGATACTAGGAATCATAATAACAACATAAGCATGAACTCTATATCATAACATCAATAAAAACCATTAAAGTACTTACTTTGATGCCTCGTACCTCTTTCTAATAACAAAATACACACGTTAGTAACTTCAAGGAAAATAATAATCAAAACAATTAAATTAAATAATAATTGAAAGAGAGATTTGGGACCAAACCCTCAGAAATTAAACCTTTCACGTCTAGGGCGAAGGCAACTTCGAATATGGCTAGGTGTTTCTAAATCTAATGAATGCGGAATTTTTATATTTGAGAGAAGGCTAGTTTAGAAAAGAGAGAGAGAAAATCTTGATGAGAGTTGGTGAATGAAAACGGAGTTTTTGCTACGTTATTTATAGAGAAAATCAGCCAAAAAGATAAAATATCAAAACAGAGTTCTGGCGCACATAAAACGATGTTGGCTATTGGCGCCAGACGCCAATGCTAGCGCCAGGCGCCAAGCGTAGCTCCAGGCGCTACAACTGGCGTTTGGCGCAGATTCAGAAATTCACGCGTTTTCTTAAAATAAGATAGAAATTGCCGTACAGGAGGATAAAATCGTATCTTCCTCAATAAACGTTCTTTGATTTTAATTAAAACTCTGACAAGTCAACAAAAGTCGATTTATCAATGCTAATTGAATTAGGAATGAAAGAACCTTATAGAAGAATCTAGAAGACTAAAACCATTCCTAATTGCATTAGGAATGATAAATCTATATTAGGCCCTCCTCTAGATCATTGGACCGCATATAAGGCTCAAACCGGGCCCAGTTCAGTAAATTGGCCATAACTTCCTCAATATTCATCGGAATTGGGCTTATAATATATCGTTGGAAAGCTCTTGTCAAGCCCCATCCAACTACACTACCATTGGACCCATATCATGGACCAACCAAACTGGATTGACTGTTTTCTTAAAATAAGTTTTCAAAAACAGAGAAAAGAGAAAAGAAATTAAAACTATCTGCAACACTAGACTTTCCACACTTTCACTTCATTCGATTATGATTCGACGCGAAAGGTACTCATCACTGGGTTTGGTTTTGGGGAGACACAAATGGGTGTCTACAGAAGCCCCCCACTTTGACTGAGTTTGGAGAAACACAAGTTTCGAAAACAAAAGTTAAAGTATCGATAGGGACGGAGAATGATTCAGAACGTTCTGCGATCCTAAACCACTCTTGTAACGCCGATACCTGCAAAACTAGAGTTATTTAAACAGATAAACGAGTTAAGAGACGCGTATCTTGCACCGTCAAGCACACGTCTCTTAGGGTAACCGATTTGCTGCCGCATTCTGTTGTTTTGATGACCTCCTGCCAAGAGAATGCCATCCCGCTTGAAAACCGCTATGCTTGTAACTGCTTCCAATATTGAAGATTGCTTCGCTTGAAACTATCCTCTTCCGCTTTGATAACATTCCACGTCTAAGGGAATACTATCGAAGATTGCTCCGCCTGAAACAATCCTCTTCCGCTTTAATAATATTACACGTCCAAGGGAACACTATCGAAGATTGCTTCGCTTGAAACAATCTTCTTCCGCTTTATAACCATCTTCCACGTCTAAGGGAACACGATCGAAGACAATTTCGCTTGAAATCACCTTCAGTTGTTTGTGACAACTCTCCACAATCTAAGGAACGCCATCTTGTTGTTTCGATGTTCACTCGTCTCTAAACAAAGAGCTTCTTTTTTTTTGGATATGTTCACGCGCCTCTAAACAATAGAGCTTCTTCTTTTTTTTTGGATATGTCTACGCGTCTCTGAACAAAGAGCTTCTTTTTAATATGTCCACGCGCCTTTAAACAATAGAGCTTGAAATACATGTTCACGCGTCTCTGAGCAATAGAGCTTTTGATGATATGAACTTCTGAATGATGTGTCCACGCGTCTCTGAACAAAGAGCTTGATAATAGGATGCCCACGTGTCTCTTGAGCAAAAGAGCTTGAAAGAAATGTCCATGCGTCTCTGAACAAAAGAGCTTCGAATGATATGTCCACGCGTCTCTGAACAAAAGAGCTTGATTAATATGCCCACGCGTCTCTGGAGCAAAAGAGCTTAAAAGAAATGTCCACGTGTTTCTGAACAATAGAGCTTTAATAATATGCCCGCGCGTCTCTGGAGCAAAGAGCTTTGATGATAGGATGCCCACGTGTCTCTAAGCAAAAGAGCTTAAAAGGAGTGTCCACACGTCTCTGAACTATAGAGCTTTTGATGATATGCTTACGCGTCTCTGAGCAAAAGAGCTTGATGAAAATGTTCACGCGTCTCTGAACAAAAGAGCTTTTGAATGATATGCCCACGCGTCTCTAGAGCAAAAGAGCTTGATGAATATGCCCACGCGTCTCTTGAGCAAAGAACTTCGATGATATGTACACGCGTGTCTGAACAAAAGAGCTTGCAAGATATGTCCACGCGTCTCTAAACAAAAGAGCTTTGATGATTGAACGTTTGTTGCGATAATATTCCGAAGAAAAATTTTCGAAGACCAACGCTTGCCGATCTCTAAAGCTTGCTTGAACTTTGCTTCTGCTAAAACCAGTATGTCGGTGTCTCCGTGATGAGCCAATTCTTAGGCGCTTTAAGCTAAGTGAGACGATCTTTCATCAGTTTGATCACTTATTGTGATTGTAATCAAACTGACTACTTAATCATGTCAAATTGCTTATAGGAGCTAACTAGCGCACCAAGGAACTCGAAATTGCTGTATGAGGTCGAAATCACCTTTCTGAGAGGCTTCGAGCTTTGTTGCTGCTGAAATATCTCTGGCGCCAAGAATTGGCTCCGTCGCCAAACGCTGTGATCTAACGCCAAGCACTGAATTCTATTTCCAGACGCTGGATATTGTCGTCTAGCGCTGGAGTAGGGTCTTCCCTATTCTGCTGCACCTTTATTTATTTTTTACTATAGAACTTTGCTAATCTCTTTAATTATCTTAGGGTTGACCTAAGGTTTAACGTCGCTTGACTCATTGACTTGACACGACTTAAGGTATAAACTTGACTCGCTGTGATTGACTTGAGGTTGACACGACTCGAAGTGAAATGACACGTGTGACTCATGACCCGTGTGTGCATAGTGTACTGTTGATTCAATGTGACTCAAAAATGCAAAAAAGCAAAAATTTTCCGTCATTTTTGTGGAGGGTACCGACTTTCTCCCGAAAAAGAAAGACATTAAAAAGAAAGAAGCGAAGTTTTTGAAGGTGCATGTTGAATGAGCTTAGTCAAATGTTGTTTCTCACAGTAGATTGTAACATCTTAGACTATCCTAGTTGACTAGATAATGAAAGTATTTAGGTAACTTAGGCACGAAGGCTAAGCACTTCATACTTCAATGCAATGATGATTATGATGGATGAGTGATTTTGATATGACAAAACATGCTTCAACGTTGTGTTATGATTTCATGACAAAGGGTTCCTAAGGGAAGTATATTTGGTCATGTGTCTGTGCGGAAGTATATTTGGTCATGTGTCTGTCGCCAAAAACTGTAGGGAATATTTCAAGCGTTAATCCCCTGGCTTGAACCCCACTGTGATCATATACTAAAGTACGGTGGAGTCCAAAGGGAAAGAAGATAGAGCAAAAGAGTCGCCAACAAGTTTTTTAGGAACTTGTAAACCGTTCACGAGGTGAAAGTTACACCCCTTAACGATCCAAGAGATCGTCAACTCCATAAGGTCTTGAACCAAATAGGGTTCGGGGATGAAGGTACAAATCCAACCTAAAAGAGATTGAACTTGCCCTAATAATAGGCCTCTACTTTATTCAGATCGTATTCATATGCGCTTTCTGACTAACATACAATCATTAGGATTAACCCTAAACCTGTTTATCTATGTTGGTGGAATATAAATGCACAAACAAATCTATTATTGGCGATCACTTGAATTATAATCATAACTAACCCCAAACAAGATTATTAAATATCTTATTAAGCGTGATTACAAGTAAAATTTCCTTTAAACATGCATAAAAGGCGTGATCAAGCATTAAAAATAAATTTAATCAAGCAACATAATATAATCATCAAAAATTATTATAATTATAACAATAATAAATCATAAAAATTATAAAAATAATCAAAATCATATTAAAGCATAATATTAATAGCAAGATCCTAGGCATGATACTAACAAGATTAATAACAAACCCTAGCATGTCACTAAGCAATAAAAATCAAAGCTTTAACACCTAACATGATACTAACAATCATAAATATTAGGAAAGAAAATAGAAGGCATCATAACAATCATACTTAGTATTAAAATTACCCTAGACATGATACTAGGAATCATAATAACAACATAAGCATGAACTCTATATCATAACATCAATAAAAACCATTAAAGTACTTACTTTGATGCCTCGTACCTCTTTCTAATAACAAAATACACACGTTAGTAACTTCAAGGAAAATAATAATCAAAACAATTAAATTAAATAATAATTGAAAGAGAGATTTGGGACCAAACCCTCAGAAATTAAACCTTTCACGTCTAGGGCGAAGGCAACTTCGAATATGGCTAGGTGTTTCTAGATCTAATGAATGCGGAATTTTTATATTTGAGAGAAGGCTAGTTTAGAAAAGAGAGAGAGAGAAAATATTGATGAGAGTTGGTGAATGAAAACGGAGTTTTTATGACGTTATTTATAGAGAAAATCAGCCAAAAAGATAAAATATCAAAACAGAGTTCTGGCACACATAAAACGATGTTGGCGACAACGCTTGCTATTGGCGCGAGACGCCAATGCTAGCGCCAGGCGCCAAGCGTAGCGCCAGGCGCCAAGCGTAGCGCCAGGCGCCAAGCGTAGCGCCAGGCGCTACAACTGGCGTTTGGCGCTGATTCAGAAATTCACGCGTTTTCTTAAAATCAGATAAAAATTGCCGTACAGGAGGATAAAATCGTATCTTCCTCAAAAAACGTTCTTTGATTTTAATTAAAACTCTGAAAAGTCAACAAAAGTCGATTTATCAATGCTAATTGAATTAGGAATGAAAGAACCTTATAGAAGAATCTAGAATACTAAAACCATTCCTAATTGCATTAGGAATGATAAATCTATATTAGGCCCTCCTCTAGATCATTGGACCGCATATAAGGCTCAAACCGGGCCCAGTTCAGTAAATTGGCCATAACTTCCTCAATATTTATTGGAATTGGGCTTATAATATATCGTTGGAAAGCTGTTGTCAAGCCCCATCCAACTACACTACCATTAGACCCATATCATGGACCAACCAAACTGGATTGGCTGTTTTCTTAAAATAAGTTTTCAAAAACAGAGAGAAGAGAAAAGAAATTAAAACTATCCGCAACACTAGACTTTCCACACTTTCACTTCATTCGATTATAATTCGACGCGAAAGGTAATCATCACTGGGTTTGGTTTTGGGGAGACACAAATGGGTGTCTACAGAAGCCCCCCACTTTGACTGAGTTTGGAGAAACACAAGTTTCGAAAACAAAAGTTAAAGTATCGATAGGGACGGAGAATGATTCAGAACGTTCTGCGATCCTAAACCACTCTTGTAACGCCGATACCTGCAAAACTAGCGTTAGTTAAACAGATAAACGAGTTAAGAGACGCGTATCTGGCACCGTCAAGCACACGTCTCTTAGGGTAACCGATTTGCTGCCGCATTCTGTTGTTTTGATGACCTCCTGCCAAGAGAATGCCATCCCGCTTGAAAACCGCTATGCTTGTAACTGCTTCCAATATTGAAGATTGCTTCGCTTTAAACTGTCCTCTTCCGCTTTGATAACATTCCACGTCTAAGGGAATACTATCGAAGATTGCTCCGCCTGAAACAATCCTCTTCCGCTTTGATAATATTCCACGTCCAAGGGAACACTATCGAAGATTGCTTCGCTTGAAACAATCTTCTTCCGCTTTATAACCATCTTCCACGTCTAAGGGAACACGATCGAAGACAATTTCGCTTGAAATCACCTTCAGTTGTTTGTGACAACTCTCCACAATCTAAGGAACGCCATCTTGCTGTTTCGATGTTCACTCGTCTCTAAACAAAGAGCTTCTTTTTTTTTTGGATATGTTCACGCGCCTCTAAACAATAGAGCTTCTTCTTTTTTTTTGGATATGTCTACGCGTCTCTGAACAAAGAGCTTCTTTTTAATATGTCCACGCGCCTTTAAACAATAGAGCTTGAAATACATGTTCACGCGTCTCTGAACAATAGAGCTTTTGATGATATGAACTTCTGAATGATGTGTCCACGCGTCTCTGAACAAAGAGCTTGATAATAGGATGCCCACGTGTCTCTTGAGCAAAAGAGCTTGAAAGAAATGTCCATGCGTCTCTGAACAAAAGAGCTTCGAATGATATGTCCACGCGTCTCTGAACAAAAGAGCTTAATTAATATGCCCACGCGTCTCTGGAGCAAAAGAGCTTAAAAGAAATGTCCATGTGTTTCTGAACAATAGAGCTTTGATAATATGCCCACGCGTCTCTGGAGCAAAGAGCTTTGATGATAGGATGCCCACGCGTCTCTAAGCAAAAGAGCTTGAAAGGAGTGTCCACACGTCTCTGAACTATAGAGCTTTTGATGATATGCTTACGCGTCTCTGAGCAAAAGAGCTTGATGGAAATTTTCACGCGTCTCTGAACAAAAGAGCTTTTGAATGATATGCCCACGCGTCTCTAGAGCAAAAGAGCTTGATGAATATGCCCACGCGTCTCTTGAGCAAAGAGCTTCGATGATATGTCCACGCGTCTCTGAACAAAAGAGCTTGCAAGAAATGTCCATGCGTCTCTGAACAAAAGAGCTTGATGGAAATGTCCACGCGTCTCTAAACAAAAGAGCTTTGATGATTGAACGTTTGTTGCGATAATATTCCAAAGAAAAATTTTCGAAGACCAACGCTTGCCGATCTCTAAAGCTCGCTTGAACTTTGCTTCTGCTAAAACCAGTATGTCGGTGTCTCCGTGATGAGCCAATTCTTAGGCGCTTTAAGCTAAGTGAGACGATCTTTCATTAGTTTGATCACTTATTGTGATTGTAATCAAACTGACTACTTAATCATGTCAAATTACTTATAGGGGCTAACTGGCGCACCAAGGAACTCGAAATTGCTGTATGAGGTAGAAATCACCTTTCTGAGAGTTTTCGAGCTTTGTCGCTGCTGAAATATCTCTGGCGCCAAGAATTGGCTCCGTCGCCAAACGCTGTGATCTAACGCCAAGCACTGAATTCTATTTCCAGACGCTGGATATTGTCGTCTAGCGCTGGAGTAGGGTCTTCCCTATTCTGCTGCACCTTTATTTATTTTTTACTATAGAACTTTGCTAATCTCTTTAATTATCTTAGGGTTGACCTAAGGTTTAACGTCGCTTGACTCATTGACTTGACACGACTCAAGGTATAAACTTGACTCGCTGTGATTGACTCGAGGTTGACATGACTCGAAGTGAAATGACACGTGTGACTCATGACCCGTGTGTGCATAGTGTACTGTTGATTCAACGTGACTCAAAAATGCAAAAAAGCAAAAATTTTCCGTCATTTTTGTGGAGGGTACCGACTTTCTCCCGAAAAAGAGAGACATTAAAAAGAAAGAAGCGAAGTTTTTGAAGGTGCATGTTGAATGAGCTTAATCAAATGTTGTTTCTCACAGTAGATTGTAACATCTTAGACTATCCTAGTTGACTAGATAATGAAAGTATTTAGGTAACTTAGGCACGAAGGCTAAGCACTTCATACTTCAATGCAATGATGATTATGATTGATGAGTGATTTTGATATGACAAAACATGCTTCAACGTTGTGTTATGATTTCATGACAAAGGGTTCCTAAGGGAAGTATATTTGGTCATGTGTCTGTGCGGAAGTATATTTGGTCATGTGTCTGTCGCCAAAAACTGTAGGGAATATTTCAAGCGTTAATCCCCTGGCTTGAACCCCACTGTGATCATGTACTAAAGTACGGTGGAGTCCAAAGGGAAAGAAGATAGAGCAAAAGAGTCGCCAACAAGTTTTTTAGGAACTTGTAAACCGTTCACGAGGTGAAAGTTACACCCCTTAACGATCCAAGAGATCGTCAACTCCATAAGGTCTTGAACCAAATAGGGTTCGGGGATGAAGGTACAAATCCAACCTAAAAGAGATTGAACCTGCCCTAATAATAGGCCTCTACTTTATTCAGATCGTATTCATGTGCGCTTTCTGACTAACATACAATCATTAGGATTAACCCTAAACCTGTTTATCTATGTTGGTGGAATATAAATGCACAAACAAATCAATTATTGGCGATCACTTGAATTATAATCATAACTAACCCCAAACAAGATTATTAAATATCTTATTAAGCGTGATTACAAGTAAAATTTCCTTTAAACATGCATAAAAGGCGTGATCAAGCATTAAAAATAAATTTAATCAAGCAACATAATATAATCATAAAAAATTATTATAATTATAACAATAATAAATCATAAAAATTATAAAAATAATCAAAATCATATTAAAGCATAATATTAATAGCAAGATCCTAGGCATGATACTAACAAGATTAATAACAAACCCTAGCATGTCACTAAGCAATAAAAATCAAAGCTTTAACCCTAACATGATACTAACAATCATAAATATTAGGAAAGAAAATAGAAGGCATCATAACAATCATACTTAGTATTAAAATTACCCTAGACATGATACTAGGAATCATAATAACAACATAAGCATGAACTCTATATCATAACATCAATAAAAACCATTAAAGTACTTACTTTGATGCCTCGTACCTCTTTCTAATAACAAAATACACACGTTAGTAACTTCAAGGAAAATAATAATCAAAACAATTAAATTAAATAATAATTGAAAGAGAGATTTGGGACCAAACCCTCAGAAATTAAACCTTTCACGTCTAGGGCGAAGGCAACTTCGAATATGGCTATGTGTTTCTAGATCTAATAAATGCGGAATTTTTATATTTGAGAGAAGGCTAGTTTAGAAAAGAGAGAGAGAGAAAATCTTGATGAGAGTTGGTGAATGAAAACGGAGTTTTTACGGCGTTATTTATAGAGAAAATCAGCCAAAGAGATAAAATATCAAAACAGAGTTCTGGCGCACATAAAACGATGTTGGCGACAACGCTGGCTATTGACTATCCGCAACACTAGACTTTTCACACTTTCACTTCATTCGATTATGATTCGACGCGAAAGGTACTCATCACCGGGTTTGGTTTTGGGGAGACACAAATGGGTGTCTATAGCGAGGAAAGAATTTAGGCAGTAGATGCCAAAGTTAAAAAGCTATTACACGCTGGGTTCATTCGGCCATGTAACTTCCATGACTGGGTTGTAAATGTTTTACTTGTGAAGAAGCCGAATGGTACTTCTGATAAGTGTCATTTATGGCACTCATAGGGTAGTGTTTTAGGATGATTTCACTTTATTTTTCATGGTTTTCTTTTATCTTTTTGGTCTTTTCTCCTTTAGTTTCTCTATTTCTTCTTTCTTCGTGTTTTACTCTCCTTTATGTGGTTTTCTTCATGTTTCTCTTTTATATTGCTCTTTTTCTCTTCTATTTTCTCTCTTTGGTTTCTTTTGTAGGTGCTTAAGGACTTTGCTTAGCAAAGGAATCAAGAAGTGCAAAAGGGCTAAGCAAAGGAGTTTCAAGCCCCTTGGAGAGGGCTCAGAGAGGGCGCTCTGCATCTACACTTTGCTGCAGTCGCGGGTCCTTAGGGCCGCGGGCGCGGGTAAAGTGCATCAACTTGGTGATTTTGTGCAGGAACTCTTCGTGCCCTAGCCGTGGTCTAGCCGCGGGCGCGGAGAATCAGGAGAGACCGTTCCAATTAGAGAGACCGCGACCCCCCTGTCTTCACTTGAAATAGGGCATCTGTCGCGCCCTAAGCCACGGGTGCGGGTTTTGCCTAAATTGCCCGCGGAGTTAATTATGGGTTCCGTACCCATTTATCTGCACCTGCGGGATCTTCTTAGAGAGGGCGCGGTTGATCAGTTTTTCTTCTTTGTCTATAAATACTCTTGTAAATCCTTTTAAAGGCTAACTTTTAGATAATATTTCATTTGTTTAGTTTTTAGAGAGAGAAACTAGAGAGAAGTTAGAGAGAAAGTAGAGATTGTAATTCTTGGATTTGATTTGTAATTCAACCTTGCTTCTTCAATCAAGTTTGGATTTCTTCTTCATATTAATGAAAATTTTGTGAGATTTCTTTCCTTTGAATTTACTTCAATTTCAATTTTCTTTAATGCTTGTTTGCTTGGTTTGGATTTCGATTTAGTTTTGAGAATTTGTTGATTGATTGTATTTCCTATTGATTTAGCTTGAAATGAATATGTTTGTGATTGAATTTATTTTGGCTTTCAATTTCACCATGATTAGTGAGTATATTAGTTGGTAGGGAGAAGGGGAAGCATGCTTGATTGATGATTTTTGCTAGTTGATGATCATTGATTGATTGAATAGTTGCAATTAAATTGGTTGACATAGTACTTGTGCATGTGATTAATTAGACTAGGAGTGATCAACCTATAAGATTAATCTGGATTGCATTGCAAATTTCAATGACATGAACCCTTGATTTGAGAATTGCTTTATTTGATTGAATTTGGTTGTATTCTCCTTTCTAGCCATTCATAGTGAACCCTAGCTTGGTTTATAGGAGATAACCTTTGGATTCCTTTGGTTGAAACTGTTTAGGGTATTTTTACCCTAGACACGTGGACCAATGAGAGGTCACCACGTGTCGAGCTCAGGATGGCCCATGTGGCTCAACATCCTCTTGACACTTGGCGCCTTAGATATGCCTCTGAAATGGCGGCCTTCAAGGGCCCAAATCCCTAGGAGCGCCGTAAAACGGCGCAGCCCACTAAAATCTAGGTCAAATGACCTAGATAGGGGCACATTCCCCAACGACCCTTTAAATAGGGAGATATTCCCCCATTTTGGGAAACATTCAATCATTTATTACACCTTTATTCTCTTACATCAGAGAAAGACCTGAGCTTGGAATCCGAGCAGATACCCACCTAAATTTCCATTCTCTTTATTCTGTTTCAAGTTACTAACTTGACCGTCGGAGGCGGAGCTCCAACCACCCGGAGTCTCCGTTATTTTGCAGGTACAGCTCAGCCGGATCAGACTTCGTGACGTAACTCTCCCAAGGGACAAAAACACCCAAAACATTTGGCGCCGTCTGTGGGGAGAGTACCTCGAAGATGGTTCAAGAGTCTGTACCACCCCCTAACCGTCTGGGCGATGACCCAGAAGTCTTTACAGACCAGGAGGATGGGGATCCTTAGCTCGAAACCTTTACAGCCGATGATGGCTCACTCATAATCAAGAGCATCCGGCCCAGAGATATTCTGGAGCGGGGTGCCTCCCAGGCTGGTCCAAGCCGACCCACTGGGCAGCCGGAAGGGGAAACCCAAACGGCCGCTGGATGAGCCCCTGTCACCCGAGACGAACTCATGAGATTCATGACAAGTTTCAAGGGTGAAATTAAAGAGCTGATCACCAAAATTCGGGCTGGCCCAAGTAAAGGTCAGTCGGCGAAGAAGACTCCTCCAGAGAAGGGGAAGTCAGTCAGAGACCGGCAGCCCACTCCTCATCCAAAGGAGAAGGCAGCCGGGACCATTGATTGGTAAAAAATTCTCCTTCCTAGGAAGAACACCAATAACACTCGCCGGAATCAGCAGCCGGTGAGAAGTAAAAAATCAACTCTTGATGCCCGGGAGATCATAAACCGGAAGAGAAATCAATCGCTGTCTGAGTCGGCTTCAACGTCGAACTTTCCAGACAGCTTCAACAACATTTCTGCAGGGAGTGCACCCTCCTTGCATGAGAGCCAGACAGGCGGTAATACCGTCAATTCTGGCCCTCACATGATTGGAGTTGTACCGTATGTGCCTACTCAGGCTTATGGACAGTATCCCCCTCACTTCATGCATCTGGCCTTCGTTAGAGGTTAGGCGGCATATCCAAATGTCCAGCCATTGGACTGGCAGCTTCGTCTGCTGCGCCTGGGTGAACAGCCTTCTGCGTTCACCCGGGAGATAACCGAGGCGGCCCAGCCGGCCAAGGTTAAGAATGTATTTGTTGGTACCTATGATGGTACCACCAATCCGAAAGACCACCTCATGGCTTACACCAACCTCATGTATCTGCAGGGGTTGGATGATGCCACTTGGTGTCGATGTTTCCCGGCTACATTGAAGGGCATTGCCCAACAATGGTTTGGTAATCTGCCAGCTAGGTCCATCGATAGCTTTAGGAAGCTAGCGTTCCTGTTTGCTTCCAACTTCTCAATGAACATCCCTTCTAAGAAAACAAGCCTTTATTTGAGCATTGTTAAGCAGGGAGAGAGAGAAGGGTTGCGCTCATATGTCAGGCGGTTCAATCTGATCAAAATTCAGATTCAGGGACTGCCTGATGAGGTAGATTTTACAGACTTTTTCAAAGGTCTGAGAGACGGGTCGACCTTTAAGTTCGACCTAGTCAGAAAAGGGGCTTTCACCCTACAGACGGCCCTGAGGGAGGCGGAAAGCTACATTCAAGCTACCGACCTCTGCTCGCCTGGTAGCCAAACGGACTCTAAGAAGTGCGACAAGTAGAAAGACAACCGGCCTGCTCAGCCGGCTAAAAGGAGAAAAGAGAGCAAAAAGAGAAAAGAAATCTGGGCGGTTAGTGATTCTGACTAGCCGTCCCAGAAGAAGAAGAAAGAGTTTAAACCGTACGTCCCCAAGTACGAGTTTAACAAGGACTGCAATTCCATCCTCATGGAAATTAAGGACCGGCTGTCCCTAGAGAAGCTGAATCCAATGAAAAGTTCCATTTAATCAAGGAACAAAAAAAAATTTTGCCAATATCATGAGGAAGTTGGCCATGACACCAACAACTGTTTCAGCCTTCAAAGGGCGTTGGACCGTTTGGCTGACAAAGGAATGCTGAAGTCCTATATTTCTAAGTCCCCAGCCGGGGCAAAGAAGAAGAATAAGGGTCAGTCCTCTAAGACTACCCCCCAGCTTGCTAGTAGCTCGGATACCGACAAGGAGCCGGTCTACACAATATCAGGCGGGTTTTTCCTGTGGTGGCCCTACCATCCGGAGCACCAAGAGCCATCTTCGAAAGATGGATAAGGATGATGATGAGCAGGCGTCTGCAAGCACCTCCTTCCTAGACGTCTTGATCACTGAGAAGGACAAGGGCAGCGTCCGCCGTCCGCATGATGACCCGGTCGTTATTGAATGTAAGGTTTCCAACCAACTGGTTGGAAGAATCCTTATTGACACCGGCAGCTCATCAGACATCATCAGCCTCCGGTGCTTGCAAAAGCTGAAATACAATGTCAGCAGCATGCATCTGGTCACCCACCCCTTGGTTGGTTTTGGGGGTGGGATGGTCTACCCAGCCAAAAGAATTGACTTTCCCATCCGGCTGGGAGAGAAGGGCCAAGGACGACATATTGTCGTCAGATTCTTGGTCGTTGAGGAGTTGACCACCTACAACATTATCCTTGGCAGGCCAACCCTCAACGTAGCCAAGGCAGTAATCATCCCATCTCTTATGCTCATGAAGTATGAGAGGGATGATGGCACTGTTGGTTCCCTGAATGGGGATCAGAAGACGGCCCGAGAGTGTTATCTCTCAGCCGTCAGAGACACTGTAACCCCAGGCGGCCAGGAACCAATAGACCTTGACAATGTCAAGGATGCTGACCCAGCGCCTGCCCCACCAGCCGCCGGAAAGAAAAGAAAGGCACCTATGCTGGTGGAGGTGAAGAAGGAGAAAAAATAGCAATCACTGACCGGTGAATGGTCAGATGAGCTCCGTCCCCAACCGGCTGGTGAACATATTGACATACCTCTCGACGACAGCCGTCCGGAGCGTACCATGAAGGTTGGGACGGTTGCCTTTGTTAAGTTAGGTGCAGACTTGCACCTTCTGCTGAAAGAATTCAAAGACATTTTTTCCTTTGAAGTGGAAGAGATGCAAGGCGTCAGCCCGGATCTTGCTGTCCACAAACTCGCCGTGGACCCTAAAAAGAAGCCCATCCGGCAAAAGAAAAGAAATCACGGCGAGGAAAGAAGTAAGGCGGCAGCTGCCGAAGTAAAAAGCTGTTGGATGTTGGGTTCATTCGGCCATGTAATTTCCCCGACTGGGTGGCGAATGTTGTGCTTCTAAAGAAGCCGAATGGTACCTGGCGGATGTGTGTTGATTACACAGATCTCAACAAGGCATGTCCCAAGGACAGTTATCCGCTTCCTAAGATCGACAGTCTGGTCGATTCAACAGCCGGGCATGCCTTGATGAGTTTTATGGATGCCTATTCCG
Source organism: Chenopodium album (assembly GCF_948465745.1). NCBI lineage: Eukaryota > Viridiplantae > Streptophyta > Magnoliopsida > Caryophyllales > Amaranthaceae > Chenopodium > Chenopodium album. The sequence goes on from NC_137839.1 coordinate 41,256,954, forward strand.
TCTTCCATCAGATACCCCTGTGGAAAAAAGATTAAGAAAAGACGGACCTCGTCACTGATCAGGGGCTATACTGTTACACGGTGATGCCGTTTGGTTTGAAAAATGCGTCGGCTACGTTCCAACGGATGATTAATACTGTCTTTATTAATCAGATTGGGAGGAATGTAGAGGCATACATTGATGACATGATAGTCAAATCCAAACAGCAGGCGGATCACCTTGCTGATCTCCGAGAAACCTTCACCACACTCAGGCGGCATAAGGTCATGTTGAATCCTAAGAAATGCGTCTTTGGTGTTGAGTCTGGAAAGTTTCTCGAATTACTGATTGATCAAAGGGGGATAGAGGCTAACCATGAGAAGATACAGGCGGTGATTGACATGAAGTTACCCCGTACTGTCAAGGAAGCACAGACACTAACCGGTTGCTTGGATGCCCTGGGGAGATTCCTCAGCCGGTCAGGTGATAAATGCCTTTACTTCTTCCAAGCAATCAGGAAGAAGACCAGATTTGAATGGGGGGATGAGGCTGAGGCGACCTTTCATCGGCTGAAAGAACACCTCCACACTTTGCCAAGACTTGTTAGTCCACTGCCTAGGGAGGTGTTATACATGTACTTAGCCGTCTCAGATCATGCCCTCAGTGCCGTTCTCCTTGCTGAGAGAGACGGTGTTCAGCTTCCGGTCGATTTCATTAGCCATGTCTTAAAAAATGCTGAGCTCCGGTACCCCATGGTAGAAAAATTTGGCCTTGCCCTGTATATGGCTTTCAAGAAATTGAAACCTTACTTCCTGGCTCATCCGGTGGTAACCTACACCGACCAGCCCCTCAAGCGGCCAATGTCTACTTTGGAGTCATCCGGCAGAATGTTGAAATGGGCTATTGAAATGCAAAGTCTTGAATCACTTTTGAACCTAGAAAGGCAGTGAAAGGTCAGGCGTTTGCCGACTTCATTGTTGAAATGACATGACCGGTGCAACCGGATAATGTTGACCAGGTTTGGAAAGTGTATGTAGACGGAAGCTCAACAAAGAACGGCTGCGGTGCAGGAATTATATATGAGTCCCCTGAGGGGGACAAATTTGAATATGCACTGCGGTTTAAGTTTCAAGCCTCAAATAACGAGGCGGAATATGAAGCCCTGCTAGCCGGAATCCGCGTGTGTAAGGCAGCAGGGGCAGCTAAAATTGACGCCTATTCTGATTCACAATTGGTCGTTAGCCAGTATGAGGGAGCATATGAGGCAACTCATCCGGCTATGATCAAATATCTTCAGGTAGTCAAAGAAGAGACTGGGGCACTTGAGGAATTCCGTCTGAATCAAGTGCCTAGGTCAGATAACAACCAGGCGGATGCATTGTCTAAATTGGCTTCTTCCGCCTGCTGTGATACTCCTCGGTCGGTCTTTTGGGAAGTTCTTGAAAAGAGAAGCATACATGAAGAACCCATTGGAACTTTAGACCGAAGCTCTACCTGGATGGATGGCATCCGGGCATATTTAGCAGATGGCACGCTTCCTGATTCATCACAGGAGGCAGCCGTCCTGAAAAATCGAGCAGCAAACTTCGAGTTGAGGAATGGAGAACTCCTCAAGGCAGGTTTCCTCAAACCTTTATTGAAGTGTGTTACCCTAGAAAAGGGGAAAGAAATTCTCGAAGAATTTCATGTCGGATACTGCGCCTCTCATATAGGCGGCAGGTCTTTAGCCGTCAGAGCCAGGCGGCATTACTTTTGGCCTACTCTTGAAGCAGACGCCAAAGAGTTAGTCAAAAGATGCAACAAGTGCCAAAGGTTTGGCCCACTAATTCGCCGCCCGGCTACTGATCTGACGGCAACCCACAGCCCAGTCCCATTTGCCAAATGGGGCATGGATATCTTGGGTCCATATACGCCTGCACCAGGCGGAAAGTGCTACATTTTGGTGGCTGTGGATTATTTCACCAAATGGGTAGAAGCTGAGCCGGTTAAGAACATCAAGACAAAGGATGTCATCTCCTTCATCTGGAAGAACATCATCACCCGGTTTGGGGTACCTATGTCTATGGTGTTTGATAATGGGCCTCAGTTTGAGACCCCCCAGCTCAAGACTTGGTTGGGAGATCAGGGTATCTTACATTGTTTTGCATCTGTCGGTCGACCCCAAGCAAACGGCCAAGTTGAAGCCTTCAACAAACTCATCTCAGACGGCATAAAAAAGAAAATTGAAAGAGCCGGTGGTTTATGGGCAGAGGAATTAATTCATGTCCTGTGGGCCATCCGGACTACTGCTAAAGGGGCAACCGGAGAAACCCCATTTCTTATGGTATACGGTGTTGAAGCCGTCTTGCCCATTGAGCATTATGAGCCGACTCTCAGAGTTATGCTCTATGATGAAGAGGCAAATTGGGAGGCCATGCGGCTGGCATTGGACTCCCTCTCGGAACGCAGGGGCAACACTGCTCTGCGCCATGAGATATACCGACTGAGAATGACCAGAGCTTATAACAAGAGAGTGCACAAGCGTCCCCTGAAAGTGGATGACTTTGTGTTACGAAAAATGGAGGCAACCGGTAGGGCCAATGAGGCTGGGAAGCTAACCCCTAATTGGGAAGGCCTCTACCAGATTTATGAAGAAGTCAGGAACGACACCTAGCGTCTGGAAACTCCGGACAGTCGCCGCCTACCTAGAACTTGGAATGTAGACAATCTAAAAAAGTACTACTTCTGAGAATGTGTAATTTTTGTAAACAGTAAGTCAATTAATGAAAATTCAGGCTTTGTTTGCAGAATTATTTTTCCATTTTTATTGTTCGTCCGCCGGGGCAATACCCAGACGGACCCTGTGTTTAACCTGCTAAGTTTGATACTTTGTTTGGTTGAATATTATAACTGCCAGTCCGCCTGGGTAAAGCCCAGACGGACTCTTTATTTAATTATGTTTGATAGTGTAATTTAATAATTGTTGGACCTCCTGGGTAATACTCAGACGGACTATTCGTTCAACAAACTAAGTTTGATACTTAGTGTAAATTGAATGTTGTAATTATGCTCGGCCAATGATCCAATTAAAAACTAAGCACAAAAACGCTTAGTAGCTATACAACCGGTCTCAAACAAGACCAAAGGCCAATATGGCCGGATGGTTGCTTATTTTATAAAACCGCCTGTCCCAACATGGACAAAGGCGTCCGGCGACACCCCTCTAGGTGCAATCGTCGCAGAGAACATACTACTTGTCGGTTCTACGTACCCATGCAGACAGCAAAAATTGAACGACCAAATTGGTCAACTCATAGTTGTCTGACCAGAATAATCTACGAAGAACAATTAAGTAACCAAGTACCGGATGCCCTAAGGCATTAGTCGGTCATCGGTTGAAATTCTTACTTAGGTTATTTATTCCAAAGTTGCACTAACTTCCCCTATTGGGGCAAAAGGTTGTGTAATGGCTACGTGTTAACCCCAGACGGAGTATAACCGTCTGGGTAAGAAGCTCAAAGCACCCGCTTTTATGGCCTGCTGTGCACTTGGTTTGGGGCAATCACCATTGTGATTGATTGACCTAAAAACGATCCATACTTCTCCTAGTATAAAGTGTTTTCAAGCCAATCAATCAGCTTGACATAAAACCAACCACACAGCCGTCCAGGGGCAAGAGCACCCGGACTGCAACCTGCCGCATGCTTTTTTAAGTTAGGCAAAATATTAATGAATTGCAAACATAATGCAAAATTCAAAATCAAAAATTTGAAACACAAACATATATAAACACCGACTGAGTTGGAATACTTCATTAATATTCAAAATGGCACAAAGGCCACAATAAGTGTTAACCGGACACATCCGGTGAAGAAAGAAAGAGATAAAATGTTAACCCAACTCCTTAGTTGGTAAAGATACAACAATATACGGCATACAAGCTGGTAAATAAAATGGTTGGCATACTGCCGCAGAGATTGGGGAGGCCCGCCTAAGGCTGAGGTGGAGTCTTCTCCGGCTAAGTCTGGCTGGCTTGGCCCTCATGATGATCATCCACCGCCGGCTCCTCATCATCAGAGACTTCATATCCCTGCTCAGCAGCCAAGTCTTTGAAGCGAGGCGGTGGAGCATCACCCAGTTGCTGGGCATCATACACCGTAGTGGCATAATTATACCTCAGCTTATAGACCTCAAAGTCTATTTCTGGGTAAAGGAGGCCCCAGGTGATCTTCAGCCGGGCTAGGTTGTCCCGTTCATTCTCCTCAGTCAGCCGGGTCTGCTCTTGGGCCAGCTCATCCGACTGCTTATTGCGCAGATTGATGAGCTCGACCCTCAGGCGGTTATTGTCTATCCGGAGTTGGGCATTCTCCTTGTCAGCAACCTCCAATGCCTTGAGATCTGATTTGGCATCTTTTAGCTTCTTATCAAGGTCATCAGCCCGGCTGTTAGCTTCATCGTTTGCAGCCGTCAAACTCCGGATCAGCTCCTCCTGTTTCAACTCTACTGCTTTAATCTTTAAATTACACATATAATCAGAATGTTCAGCAAAGTTGAGATTTTCTAGGGCCCTCTGTTTGGCGTCATTTACCTCTTCTTGCTTCCGCCTGAAGGGGCCCCGGAGACTGTCCACTCTCACCATAGCCTGAGAAAATAACAGCCGATTTGTGAGTTACTTAGCCAAATTAAAGATAAAAGATATCAGGGTAAAGGGATTTTTACCTCAGCCAGAGAACCCATTATCCGGTTAAAGTCCACGACCTGCAGATCAGGTATGGAGTTCTTCTCAGATCGGGTGAGGGTCCTCACCATCCGCTTTGTGAAGCTTGCAAGATCCGGCTGGTCAGAAGTCAGATCTGCATCAAAAGTAGTGCTTTGTGAGATAGAAGCAGCGTAGTCAGCATTCATCCGTTGCCGGATGCTGACTGACCCCTTTGAAGGATCAACCTTGGTCTTGACTCTCATAAAATCAAGTGGCCAAGGTATTTCAGTTCGTTCCTTACCTAGAGCTTCCGGATGGGTCTCCGGCTTACTCTCCTCCCCAGTGGTTGCCGCACCGCCTGCAACCTCAGGTTGGCTCGCCACCCTTTGATGCCGTAGAGACATCCGGCGCTTTCTGCTGCTTTGAGCTTTCACTCAGTTTTTTCAGAACAGCAGGGGATTCGCCCCCAGTCGTTGGACGACCGGATTGGGCAGATGATTGTTTCTGGGGGGGATCCTTCCAAGCGGCTTTCGCAGCCGGAGTCTTTTCCAGATCATCTCCTTGCCTTTTGAGCATCTTGGAGAATGATCGTGGAATTCTCTTGACGGACTCCTGAGAGAGAAGCAAAATGTAAGTATACCCAACTGGTACATATAAAAAAAAATATGCAAACACATAAGTCAGGCGGTCTTACCCCGCCTTTCTTCGTATCCCTAGCCTCGACGGCTGCCTTTTTGGCAAGTGCCGCCTCCTTGCGCAGCAACGCCGCAGATTTAGCCGGAGTTTTTTCCAGGTCAACCATCCTCAAGGCTTCGTCTTCAAAAACAAGAATTTCAAGTTAGAGAAAATTAAAGCAAGTTTGCAATAAAAATGAAACAACAATCATTCCGGATGAGAAGTATTCTACCCCTTGGAAACATTGTACTCAGCCCGCAGGCGGACAAGAAGCACTCGTCATTGAAGAAGTCCGGATGGGGGATCCAGTTCTTGGAAACTATGATGTGAGTCCCATCCTCCATGGGCTCAGTTGTTGTCTCAAAAAATCCCGGCTCTATTATTTGCTCCCGGGCCTTAGTAGATAGCACCGGGAGAGGGCATTTTCGGCCTAGAAGAGCCGGCTCGGTGTTGTACCGGCGTAGTGTCCGGTTGTGTCTTAATGTGGGGGAAGAAATCAAGTAAAATTTTTCCTTCCACCCGGACCATTTGGACACTTTGTCCATAGTCATCAAGTATTGGGGCAAGGTAGGCAGAGTATACCATGCCCTTTGGCCGCCTGGGGCCTTGCTCAAGTAGTGCATATGAGCGAAGGCGGAAAAGCTGGGGTTTAAATTTTGAAACTCCCAGGCGGCGACGTAACTTAGAATGTTCACCCACGAGTTAGGGGTGAGCTGCCAAACCCCCATATCGTACCCCTTGAGGATTTTCCTAATCCCGGGGTGGAGGGGGAACCGGAGGCCGGCTTCGATAACCGCCTCGTAGCAGATGAAGTAATCATCTGCGTGATCAATGTCGTCACTCCAGGCCATTACAGCATTAGCCGGAGGGACAATAATCTCCCAACCCCTTCCAAAGGGGTGCTTCTCTTTAAAAGCCCTGAACCCGCTATTAAGTAGGGCGATATTGCTTAGCAGCATCCGGGTCTTTTTGAGGTTGGGATTGTCAGCAACCTTGGGCGGCTGCTGATAGTCAGCCGCAAAATCATTCTGATCGGAGCCGGAAGATTCAGCTCTTGATCCTTGGCCGACCTCAGCACCGCCGGCTTCATTAGAGGAGGCGGCTCCCTCGCCGTCTACCTCTCTTATTCCAGAGCTCCCGGAGGTAGAGGGAGCCTCTTCGTCAGATCCGCTCTCCTCCAAATCCCTCTGTTCCCCTTCCGGGAAAACCTCATCGGCTGGCACTCTCATAGTGCGCCGGCTCTTTGACCGCCTGGCCGTCTGTTTCGTTCTGGCCATTGTGTCCTGCACAGACACAGAGAGGGAGGAATTCGGAGATGAGCATATTGGTTCCGACAGTCCAGAAGAGGCACCCCCTGTTCTAGACTCAGCCGTTTCCGGGGATCGGCTGAGTGTCCTAGGCAGTGCCGAGTGGGTGGATTGGGAACTCATTTATATTCTCTAAAAAAGCCGGGTATACAGGCGGAAAAAATGGTATACAAATTGAAAGGGAGAAAAGCTAAAATGGTACAGGCGGTTACCTTGCTTTTACTCTGGAAATCTGAAAACCGCTACAGCCGGTGAACCAGGTGATGTACTGCTAACACTCGGAAACTTGAAACTTGCTGTGATGCAGGCGGGAGCAGAGAAATCTCCCTCTAGAATCTCTCTTTTTCTCTCTCTAAAAAGTCAATGTGAACGTAAGGTGGGAAAAGGAGGGGGGTAACTTTCTATTTATAGAAAGTAAAAGTGGGGGGAAAATTTTTGATTTGAAATTCAAAAATTTTACCCGTTACTGTTCACCTGTGAAGGGTGGACACGTGTCATAGGCCCCACGTGATATGCACGTGCGACCTGTGAGGGGCTAATGTTTAGGGTATTTTTACCCTAGACACGTGGACCAATGAGAGGTCGCCACGTGTCGAGCTCAGGATGGCCCATGTGGCTCAACATCCTCTTAACACTTGGCGCCCTTAGATATGCCTCTGAAATGGCGGCCTTCAAGGGCCAAAATCCCTAGGAGCGCCGTAAAACGGCGCAGCCCACTAAAATCTAGGTCAAATGACCTAGATAGGGGCACATTCCCCAACGACCCTATAAATAGGGAGATATTCCCCCATTTTGGGGGACATTCAATCATTTATTACACCTTTATTCTCTTACATCAGATAAAGACCTGAGCTTGGAATCCGAGCAGATACCTACCTAAATTTCCGTTCTCTTTATTCCGTTTCAAGTTACTAACTTGACCGTCAGAGGCGGAGCTCCAACCACCCGGAGTCTCCGTTATTTTGCAGGCACAGCTCAGCCGGATCAGACTTCGTGACGTAACTCTCCCAAGGGACAAAAACACCCAAAACAGCAACTATTGTTTATCCCTTGCCATGTTTGGATCAATTGAGTGATCTATCAATTAGCATAATTGTTGAGCTTGCATGTGGTTCCTATATCCCTATTGTTTAGCATATTGATTGAATTCTTTGATTTATCTTGATCCTTGTTATTCTAGTTACCAAACTCAACCATTGATATTCTTCGATTTAGCTTAACATTAGACTATAGCATAGTTCCTATTCATTCCTTTGGGTTCGACCCTTGACTTACCACGTACTTGTATAAGGTTTGGTAAGTGTTTATAAATTTAGTTTGACTAAGGGAGAATTAGATGACGGCCTAGTTTTACCCCTTGTCAACTTGGCGCATGTGGGTTGACTACACTAACTTGAACAAAGCGTGTCCGAAGGATAGTTATCCACTTCCAAAGATTGACAGTCTGGTGAACAAAGCATGTTGACTCTATAGCTAGACATGCCCTGATGAGTTTTATGGACGCCTACTCAGGATTTCATCAGATCCCCCTATGGAAAAAGGATCAAGAAAAGACGACATTCGTCACTGATCCGGGGTTATTCTGCTACAGTGTGATGCCGTTTGGCTTGAAGAATGCACCTGCTAATTTCCAGCTGATGATTAACACAATCTTCATTTATCAGATAGGGAGGAATGTAGAGTTGTACATTAATGACATGATAGTGAAATCCAAGAGGCAGTTGGATAACCTTGCTGATCTCCGAGAAACATTCACCACACTCGACGGCACAAGGTCATGCTCAATCCCAAGAAGTGTGTCTTTGGTGTTGAGTTTTGGAAGTTTCTCAGATTCTTGATTGACTAGAGGGGGATAGAGGCCAACCCTGAAAAAATACAGCTGGTCATTGACATGAAGTCACCCCGTAATGTCAAGGAAGTACATAAATTTACAGGTTGCCTCGTGGTCCCAGGGAGATTCCTCAGCCGGTCAGGTGACAAGTGCCTTTACTTCTTCCTGGAAATCAGGAAGAAGGGTATATTTGAATGAGGGGATGATGCTGAGGCGACCTCCCAAAAATTAAAGCAACATTTGCACTCTTTCCAAGACTGGTCAGGCCTCTACCTAAAGAGACGTTCTACATGTACTTGGATGTCTCAGATCATGCTCTTAGTGCCGTTCTCCTTGCTAAAAGAGACGGCACCTAGCTCTCAGTCTATTTCATTATCCATGTTCTCAGAAATGGAGATCTTCAGTACCCCATGGTTGAAAATTTTGGCCTTACTCTTTATAAGGATGTCAAAAAGTTGAAACCCTATTTCTTGGCATATTCGGTAGTGATCTACACTGATCAACCGAACAAGCGGCCAATGACAACCCTGAAATATTCGGGCTGAAAGATCAAATGGGCTATTGAATTACGAAGTCTTAAAATCACTTAAAAACAAAGGAAAGCAATAAAGTGGCAGGCATTCACCGACTTTATTATCGAAATGACAAGGCTGGTTGCGTCGGATAAAACTGATCAGGTTTGGAAAGTGTATGTGGGCGGGAGCTCTACTATAAACGGCTATGGTGCAAGGGTTATATATTAGTTACCTGAGAGATATAAGTAAGAGCATGCACTACAGTTCAAGTTCCAGGCCTCAAATAATGAGGCAGAATCTGAAGCCTTTCTAGCCGGCATCCGCATGTGCAAGGCAGTAGGGGATATTTCAAGCATTATCCCTAGCTTGAACACCACTGTGATCATACACTAAAGTACGGTGGCATCAAAAGGGAAAGAAGATAGAGCAAAAGAGTCGCCAACAAGTTTTAGAAACTTGTAAAACGTTCACAGGGTGAAGGTTACACCCCTTAACAATCCAGGAGATCATCAACTCCAATAGGTCTGGAACCATGACTGGAAGTTCGGGGATAAAGGTACAAATCCAAACTAAAAGAGATTGAACCTGCCCTAATAATAGGCCACTACTTTATTCTGATCATAGTCATGTGTGCTTTCTGACTAACGTGCAATTAATAGGTTTAACCCTAAACCTGTTTAATCTATGTTGGTTGAATATTAATGCACAAATAAAACTATTATTGGCGATCACTTGAATAATAATCATATTAACCCTAACAAGATTATTAATTATCTCATATAAGCATGATTATATTACAAGTACCAATTCCCTTTAAACATGCATAAAAGGTGTGATCAAGCAATAACAGTAAATATATATCAAGCAACATAATAATAAAAATAATAATTATTATATCAATTATAAAAATAATCATGTTAAAGCATAATAATAGCAAGATCCTAGGCATGATACTAACAATATTAATAACAAACCCTAGCATGTCACTAAGCAATAAAAATCAAAGCTTTAACCTTAACATGATACTAACATGCTATTAGGATAGAAAATAGGAAGCATAATAGAAATCATAATTGATATCAGCAAATCACCCTAAATATCATACTAAAGAAAGCATCCTAACATGATACTAGGAATCAAAATAAAAACCTAGACATGATTTCTATATCATAATATCAATTAAAATCATTAAAACATTTACTTGGATGCCTCGTATCTCTTTCTAATAACAAAATACACACATTAATAACTTCAAGGAAAATAATAAACAAAACAATTAAATTAAATAACCGAAAAATATATTTGGGACCAAACCCTTAGAAATTAAAACCTTTCACGTGTAGGGCGAAGGCAACTTCAAATTTGGCTAGGTGTTTGTAGTGCTAATGTATGAGGAATTGTGTTTGTAAAAGGGTAGTTTAGGAAAGAGAGAGAGAATCAAGAACTTCTTTATGAGAGTTGGTGATTGAAAAAGGTAAGATATGGCCTCTATTTATAGAGAAAAAGGAGGGTCGAAGAATAAGAAAAGAATCCGAATTCGAATCGAAATAGAACTCGATGGACAACAGTTTTTGCGTATTTTGGTTTTATCATATCTTTTGATCTAGAAGTCCAAATAAGTCATATTAATATGTCGTTGGAAAGATCTTGAAGTCTACTTTCTAACCCAATTAGAATCAGATTAAAATCTTTTGTAGATAAAATGATATGGCCGAAATAGTAGGACGGTGTCAGTTTTGGATAGAGTTTCATATCTCATTCATATCTTTTTCGTTATATCTCGGATTTAATATTATAATATATCAATGGAAAGATAATTTAAAGATCTATCCAACAATATAATATTTGGATAAATATTATGAGGCACGAAAATAAAATCTGACTGTCTTTGAACATCTTTAAATTCGAATTGAATTAGGATTTAAGAAAAAGGAAAGTTTTAAAAAAGGAAAAAGTTTATTTAACTCAAATTCTTTAATCTTACCTTTTCAAAAAGGATAATTAAGATCTTTTAGAAACTTATAGAAGCTTCTAATTAATCCTAATTAGTTTAGGAATAGGATTAGACCTTTGGAACCTCCACATTATCATTGGGTCATAGGTAAATTCCGGTTCGAGCCCAGTTTAGTATTTTGGCCATAACTTCCTCATTATTCATCGGTATTGGGCTTATAATATATCGTTGGAAATGTATTTTTAAACCCCATCCAACTACACTATTATTGGACCCATATCATGGACCAAACTAAACTGGAATGCACGTTTTTTATAAATAAGATAAGAAAAGAAATATTTTCAAAAACAGAAAGAAGAGATATTTTAATAAAACATCCTCATCACTAGACTTTTCACACTTTCGCTTTATTTGATAATTAAATGACGTGAAAGGTATTCATCACTAGGTTTAGTTTTGGGGAGACACATTTGGGTGTCTACAGATACACATCGATATGTCTTTTGGGAAGTAATAAAAAAACAAAGAATTGAAGAAGATCCCATTGGATTACTTGACCGAACCTCTACTTGGATGGATAACATACGGGCATATTTTCTAGACGGCACGCTGCCGAATTCAGCTCCAAAAGTAACCGCACTGAAAAAGCGTGCGGCCAACTTTGAAATTCTCAAAGTAGAACTTTTTAAGGGAGGGTTCTTACTGAAGGAATTATGTCTTTGATAAGTGCAATCACTAGATATATTATGGATCACTAATTCACTATTATGGAGATAATAAGTTCATTATTTTGGGTCGTGATTATCTGTTGCTAGATATGATAAATGATCTTTAGGCTAGTCAAATAGTCTAAAGCCCATTAGAATGGATCCTATGATATCACAAAACAAGGGTATTGGGTTAAAAAAGTTAGAGGCCCATTAATGGGCCTCATGAGATTATGACAAACCATAAAGTGTGTTGGGCTAGAGTAGTTTTATTAGGATTAGGAGTTTGGGCCTGACATAGACTCTTATTTAGAGTTGTGATCTATAAATAAGATCCATGACTTTGATGAATTAACAATTGACAAGTCAGTTAATTGTAACTCAAGCAATCAAGTCCCAAAAACCCTAATTCTCTACCTCTCCTCCTCCCTCGTCCGTACGTCCGGCCACCTTTGGTGGCGCGTGTGGTGGTTCGTGGTTAGTTCGTTGTTTTCTCTTCTCCATAGAAGGGAAATTGAAGGGTTCAATTGCAACTAACTAGCACGAGTGGAGGTTTAATCTGTCCTCGTGGACCAAGTAGAGGAATCACGTTTGGGATTCTTTGTCTCCCGTTTGTTCTTGCTCGATTGCTAGTGGATTCACGCTTTAAAGGTATCATTAATTGTTCTTTATGTGTTATGCATTGATCTTGGTGTTTAGATGCTTATGAATATGGTATCTAAAGTCCTACAGTGGTATCTGTTAGCCCATGCATGTACATGTATTGAATATTAATTCTTTGAATGTCCACAATTTTAATTTAATAAGAAGGGAGAATAATTTAATTATGGGTTAATTATTATTTTAAAAGTGATTTAACATATAGAATTATTAAATGTTGTTTAATTTGCTTAAGAATTAGCCTAAAAGATCCGATTTTTAGCCCTACTATGTTCAAAAATTCGAAACCCCCAAACCCTAATTCGAAATTTTGGAAACCCTAAACCTAAATTGCGAATTTTGTGTTTTGGTTTTGATGTAATTCGAATCCTATCTGATTTATGATTTTAATCTATTTGATTACATATTAAATTATGAATTTTTCATAATCAAATTATTTAATTTAAGAGTAAATTGAATTGGGGATAAATTTCATGAAGAACATTAATTTCAAGATTGAATATGATTTAATTTTGAAATTAATTGGACCACATAAAAATTAATTTAATTTTAACAAAATAAATTGTCTTAATTTAATTAAAATAAAAAGGGATTTTGTGTGTGGCATCCGTGGCTGGGTGGCGCAGCCACGACGGTTGCCGCTTTAGGTGGTCCGGATGGAAGGGTGTAGTGGGGCAGCAGCTCGGATCAGGAGGTGCAACAACCACAACACCGTGCAACAGTTGCGCTGCACTGTTGTTGCTGCTGTGCGTTCGTTGCTGATGTGCAGCGTACACTAGCCGGTGTACTCCCACCGTGGTTGGCTTCGGCTGGCCATACCACGGTGGCTGGTAATGAATAATATATTATATTATCTAATTGCAGTAATTTAATAAAATATGAGATATTAAGATGCCATGTTTCCATAATTATGAACATTCGATGTTGTAGTTTAGGAAATCATGATGAGTGATTTATTATATGGCTTTTTATAATATATGATATTATTCATTGCTATATATAGACTAGTATGGCCCATGGATTCTAAATACGATCTGCGCATCGTTGTGAATTTTTGTAATCTAAATACGGTCTACGTATTGTTAAATATTTTTGTATTTTATTTTACTTTATTTAATTATTAAATAGAATAGAATAGTATTACAGGTTGAATTTAATCCAAGAAGCCAATGGAGTGAAGGCCCAAAGGAGCTAGATGGATGAGATCCATGAAGGTTCAAGTGGGAGTTTTACTTTATTAGTTTTTAGGATTAAGGGGCCATACTATATCATTTTATTTATGCATTAGTAGATTATGCATATTAGATTTTATTTATGTTGATTGATAATGTGCTAGAGTTCACTAAATAATCACAACATAATAAATCTAGGTCTCGGTAATATTCAGGTTGCTTTTCCAATTAGATACCCAACAATCCTTCGATTGTGGGTGATGGGTCTGCCTCAGTAGAGTGTCACATGTTATCTTGGGTAATTTGAGGTAGATCACGTTCTACACATTTAATTATTTATACTCTACAAGGTTACTTAAAGCGTTTAGAACCTTGAAGCAAAGGGTAATAATTAAACATGTCATGGTTAATTATTCAACCAAGAATTACAAGAGTTATAATCAGAAAAGAGTTTACTCACCTTGAAAATGTAATGCTTGGTAGGGCCATAGTCCGGTCAACTATTAGACAAATAAAGGGTCTTGGAATCATTTAATTTAATTGAGATCAATTAATATTGAATAAAATATTTTAAAGTTACCAATTTAATTCGCTTATGGTACTTTAATTTTATTGAACATAATTATTGAACTTTGCCTCATTTTGCTTTTGTTTGTAGAAGAATAGCTTTAACGACAACACTAACATGCCAAAAAAAACTGAAGACGAGGCTAAATCTCAAAAACTTCAGGGAATGGGAAGAAGAGCTAAGAAATGTTCTTAGGAGCCACAGGCTTGAGGCTGGACTCTATATTCTTATTTATATTTGGTTTCACTCCTGATAGGCACTCGAAAGATATTTCGGATGTAGGGAAAGTCAGGTATCTCATATTGACATCTATTCCAACTTGTTAGAAGAGAAGGTTCATGAACTATGAGGTAACCAATTTGCATAACTGTCTACGTGCCATCTGTCAAGGTGACATTGGTGGATTAGGAAGTGGAGGCACCAACGAAGAGAATGTTAGAGAGGTCGTTAACTCGATCCCTCCAATGTACTACTCCTTAACTGACAGTGTAAGGTTTGAGACTTACAATGTTCATTGTAAGATAATGGCTAAGAAACGTATTCCTAGTCAGTCAGTTAAGAACCATGTAAAGGAACTAATTGATTTACTTAATCGGATGGATATCTTAGGGAGACCGTTAGATGATGACTTTGCACATGACACTATTCTATTTTCACACCATGATGGATTTGATTTGGTCAAGCTTATTCATGATGATGAAGGCTTGACAGTGACACTAGACAACCTTTTGATAAACCACACAGAGGAGTACGTGAAGAAGGAGGGAATCCAATCCTTCTATTGCGGTAGGTGGTCTTGCCACACATCAGGGTGTCCCCGTTACACACTAGTGAAAACGGAAGGTAAGGAGTTACCTTATGTTTTTGTTGTAGAAATTAACCTTACTTCCTCTTCCACATGGGTATTCGATACCGGTTGTGGTGCTCACATTGTTAATCAAATGTAGGGCTTAAGAGTGAGTAAAAGGCTTGCTAAAGGGGAGATGATGCGTCGAGTAGGAAATAGAGCAACTGTTGCTGCACTTGCTATTGTAAGCTATGAAATGAAGCTCCCATCTGAACTCGTTTTGGTGCTTAATAATTATTATTATTTTCCTGTGATTACTAATAACATTATTTCAGTTCCTATTTTAGATACTGAAGGCTTTTCATTTGACATCAATGACAGATGTTGTTTTATTTTGAGGAAAATTATGTTATATGCTAGTGCTAAATTGGTTAATGGTTTATATGTATTAGATTATACGACCCATATCTAAAACATAGATAATAAAAAGCAAAGAACAGATGGTTCAAACCCAACTTACCTATGTCATTGTAGGTTGGGTCATACTAACCAAACGCGCATCAAGAAATTACATAAGGATGAACACTTTTCTTCATTTGATTATGAATCATTTGTAAACTGTGAGTCATGCTTGCTAGGTAAAATGACCAAGTCACCCTTTTTGGGAATAGGTGAAAGAGCTAGTGATCTTTTGGGACTTTTACATATAGATGTGTGTGGACCAATGAGTTCAAAAGCTAGGGGTGGATTTAGTTACTTCATAACTTTCACAGATGATTTAAGTAGATTTGGTTACATTTACTTAATGAAGCAGAAATCAAAAGTCTTTGAAAAGTTCAAGGAATTAAAGAATGAAGTACAAAATGAACTTGGGAAAACGATTAAAGCATTGCAATCTGATCGTGGATGTGAATATCTAACCCAAGAATTTGATGACCATCTAATTAATTGTGGAATACTTTCACAATTAATTCGTCTAGGTAAGCCACAGTTAAATGGTGTGTCAGAAAGGAGAAATAGGACCTTACTAGACATGGTTCGGTCCATGATGAGCTTTACTGATTCTAACATATCGTTCTCGGGATATGCATTGGAAGCAGCTGCTAAAGTACAGTATAGAACCCTGTCTAAAGCGGGGGAAAAGACTCCATATGAGATGTGGGATGCAAGAGCTCTAAACTTGTCATTTCTTAAGATTTGGGGATCTGAAGCCTACTTTAAACGTTTACGAGGCGATAAACTAGGCCCTAAATCAGACAAATGTCTCTTTGTGGTTATCCCAATGAAACAAGAGGGTATTATTTCTACAATCGCGAAGATAACAAAGTGTTTGTTGCTCGCAATAGTGTCTTTTTAGAATAAGAGTTCCTCTCTAGAAATCCAAGTGTGAGTAAAGTGGTTCTCGAAGTAATACGAGACGAGCAACAAATGGATGTGGATAACACCACACCAGAGGCGATGGCGCATGAGTTGACTAATTCGACAAATCATGTGTCGGAGTAAGCTAATTCGACTAGCGAGACTCCTATCTTCCCACTTGAATCTAATTCTTGCAAAAATCTTCAAAGAGTTGGAGAGAATATTTCTATTGTTGCTCCTACCCCATGTGAGTCTACCAGAATAAAAAAAACAAATAGTTTGTTGAGATTCTGTTAACTAAGGATTCTGAAATCTTCTTATTGGGGAATGAGGAACCCTTAACCTTCAAGTAAACTTTTGCGAGCCCCAACTTAGATAAATTGCTTGAGCCCATGAAGTCCGAAACGGAATCGATGTCTGAAAATGCTGTGTGGACCCTAGTAGACTTGCCTGCTGGGGTATAACCTATTTGTTGCAAATGGGTCTATAAGATTAAAATAGACAAGGATGGAAATACCTACATCCACAAAGCAAGATTGGCTGCAAAAGGATACAGACAGATTCATGGTATTGACTATGATGAACCTTTTCCCCAGTAGATATACTTACGTCAATTCGAATTCTTCTAGCGATTGCTACATTTTTCAACTATGAAAGATGGCAAATGGATGTCAAAATCGCCTTCTTGAATGGGTTCTTGACGGAGGAAGTGTATATGACACAACTTGAGGGTTTTGAAGATCCAGAAAATCCTAGAAACTTATGTAAGCTTCAGAAATCCATTTATAGATTGAAGCAAGCATCGAGGAGTTGGAATCTTCATTTTGATGAGGCAATCAAAAAGTTTGATTTTCTCAAAAGTGAAGAGGAACCTTGTGTATACAAGAAGTCCAGTGGGAGTAGTGTGGTTTTCTTAGTATTGTATGTAGATGACATACTACTCATGGGAATGACATACCAATGCTTGAGTCAGTCAAGGAATGGTTGAAGAGTTGTTTCTCCATAAAAGACTTGGGTGACGACGAGTACATTTTGGGAATCAAGATCCATTGAGACAGATCTCGAATGATGATTGTACCAAGTTAAGGGACTTATATTTATAAGGTTCTTGACAGGTTCGAGCGGAAGAACTCTAAGAGAGGGTTTCTCCCCATGTCCCATCACTACAAGAAAATAACCTTTTCGTAGCGATTATTTTAACCTTTAGTATCGATTGTAATTGCAACAAATCTTTCCCAACGAATGGTCATTCGATACAATATCCCTCGTTGCCTTAGCATTAGTAGTGGTTTTCAATATAGCTGGGGTTAGCCTCAATAATCGATACGAAAAACTACATCCAATCGTGGTGATTATTGTAGCGATTACAATCGCTATAAATGTTTAACTCATTTTCTTCAAAAAAAAAAAAAACATGCGTATGATCTTTACAAGATTCGAACATGCAACCTCAAACTCTTATATTAAATGTTTCACCAATAAGCTATGACATATTTTATGTATTCTTTGTCAAACAATATTTATATATCTAGTGTTGAAAAGGCTTTTCCTATCGATTTTTAGGATTTAGTGGCGATTGTAAATGGTACGATTTCTCAAAATTATATAAATGTGTAAAAGTAGTGTGGATATGTATTATTATGTTTTCCGTATCAATTTTATATGGGAAAACCATGGCGATTGTAAAAATGATACGACATTCTTAATTATTTCACAAACATACTTGCTTATTGTAGCTATTGTACAATCGCTACGAAAAGAGATTTTTCTTGTAGTGCATGGCATTACGCTCGGTGAATCTCAATGCCCTTAAACGCAAGATGAGATGAGACGTATGGCTAGTATACCTTATGCTTCTTTAGTAGGGTCTATTATGTATGTCATGATTTATACAAGGCTGGATGTTTCATATGCTCTTAGCATGTGTAGCAGATTTCAGGAAAATCTAGGTGAAGCACACTAGACAGTTGCCAAGAACATCTTTAAGTACTTGAGAAGGACTAAAGGAATGCTTCTAATATATGGCAACGAAGATGAGTTTGTTTTCAAGGGCTATATGGATGCGAGTTTCCAAACAAACAGAGGTGACTTTAAATCCCATTCAGAGTATAAATTTTGTCTGAATGGAGGAGCAGTGAGCTAGAAGAGTTCGAAGCAAAGCACTGTTGCAGACTCTACGATAGAATCAGAGTATTTGGCTGCAGTTAAAGCAGCAAAGAAGGCAGTTTAGATTAAGAAATTCCTCAAAGAGATGGACATTGTACCAAGTGCTCAAAAAGGGATTGAGTTGTATTATGAAAATAATGGCACCATTGCTTAATCAAAGGAGCCAAGGTCATGCATTAAGAGGTTTGACTTTCGTTGAGTTTCTCTCTTCTCTCTCTTCTCTCTCTTCTCCATGGTTCTTCATATTTGATTGGTTTTCTTCATCAATTTTGGATTTCAATGGCTAAGAAGAAGAAGCAGAATACTTCTACACCTCAAGTAGCGCAACAAAAGAATGCTCATGAAGCCTTTGACACGATTTTGCATAATTTGAGAAATTCAGGTACATCGTTTGTTCCTAGTCCGATTCAAGAGGTGGATGAATTGGTTACTTCGGTGCCGGCGTTAGTGCACCCAGCATGTGGAGCTATTCCCAAAAGCGATGCAAAAACCATTGCTCTGTTTGCTGAAGCAACTACTAGGCCAGATTCAAAACATTATAATGGAACAATACCTAGGGTTTCTGGGTTTACTGTTCTATTGGTTGCTGGTGGATCTGAGCAACGATCTGAGCCAATAATTTCTCCTCTCTATTCCTCACCTTCTCTGGAGAAAAATACGCACAAGCACAGTGAGGATCGGGCTGCTCCTTCACCTTCTCTGGAGCTGAATACGCACAAGCACAGTGAGGATCGGACTGCTCCTTTCACTGGGAATTTGGCTACCAAAGGAGCTTCTTTGTCTTTTGTTGCTCCGAAAGTCCAAGAAGGGAAGCAAATTGCTGAACTACAGAAAGCCGAACTTGAAGCAGATAATAAAAAATGGTCTAATGCTTTAGTTTTCTATGTGGTTGGCTTTTACCCTACTATTGCTGCTGTTCTTCGATTTTTTGCTCAACAATGGAGTGATTTGCAAAAACCAGATGATTATTGGCTTGATGATGGGTACTTTATCATTAATCTTTGTTTTAGTGATGATAAAGATACTATACTCTGTTAAGGTCCTCATATGTTCCTTGGAAAACCAGCAATAGTGAAGCCTTGGTGTCCTAAATTTGACTTTAATGCAGAAATTCTTAGAATTGTTCCTCTCTGGGTTAAGTTTCCTAATCTCCCACTTAATTGTTGGGGATCTGACACTCTTAGTCGCATTGGTAGTTTGCTTGGAGTGCCAATTTGTGCTGATGAGTGTACTACTAGACAACTTAGAGTGTCTTTTGCTAGGGTCCTAATTGAATTGATGTTACAAAGCCTATGCCTAACTCTGTCTTGGTTGAGAGTCCTTCAAAGGAACTATTGGAGCTCAAGGTAGTGCATGATTGGGCCCCACCTTTTTGTTCTAAGTGCAACAAGGTTGGTCATGATTGCTCTATTAAACCTGCTGTTGCTAAGCCTAATTAAGCAGGTTCTTAAGCAGCCAACTCTTAATGCTCCTAAGCAAAAGTAGGCCTGGGTTCCTAAGCCTAGCCAAGCTCCTGCTCCTGCTGTTGATGTTGGTGCTTCTGTTCATGGACAATCTGTCATTACTCCACAGGTTCATACTTCTCAAAATTTAGATGAGGGGTGGAGAATAGTTGGAAGGAAGACAAAAAGCCAACAAACTAGAGTTCATCAGCCTGCCTCTACCTCTACTGCTTTTGTTGCTTTATTTGCAAATGAAATGGATGGTGCATGTGGCTTCACTATAAATCCAAGCGGGGGTGAGGTTAATCCCCCTTTGGTGTCATGATTTACTCTATTTGGAATGTTAGGGGCCTGAATGACCCTGGCAAAGTTGCCTTTGTAAAGACGTTGCTTCATTCCCATTCAGTTGATGTTGTTGGTCTTCTTGAAACAAAAATCAAATTGAAAATGTTCTCACTTATCAGAGGAAGTTTGGCTCTTCTTGGCTTTGGTTGTGCAATTATGATCATTTTCCCAAAGGGAGGATCAGGCTTGGTTGGAATGCAGATAGAGTAACTGTTAATGTCTTGAAGGTTCATGAACAGTTCATATTGTAGTGTCTCTTCTAAGGACCTCTGTACTCAAATTCATCTCACTGTTGTCTATGGGCTTCACTCCATTCATGGTAAGCTTCCTTTGTAGGAAGGAATTAGAAGCATCTCTATTCAGCATTCTCCTTGGCTTTGTGTTGGTGACTATAACTCTGTTCTTCATACTTCAGATAGGCTTCATGGTAATGATGTTACTGATTATGAGACTAGAGATTTCCAGAGTCTGGTTGATGATTTGGACCTCACTGAGATCAAAAGCAAAGGAGCCTTCTACTCTTGGTCAAATAAGGCTCACAGTGGTCCTAGAACTCTCTCTAGGATTGATAGAGTCTTTGGTAACCAAGCTTGGCTGGCCTCTCATGGGCATGTTGAGAATGTCTATCTCCCCCCCTCTTTATCTTATCATAGTCCAGTTCTGTTGGATGTTTGTTCTGCCCCTGCTAGGAAAGGTAGACCTTTCAGGTTTCTAAACTGTATTGTTAATCACCCTGATTTCCTTGATACTGTTTCTCAGGCTTGGAGTTCTAGTAGTTCTGTTTGGCAAAACTTAATTTTGTGAAGTCTAGTATCAAGTCTCTTAATAGCAAGCAGTACGTTTGGCAACATTGAGGAAAAGATTGATTTAGCTAATGTTGAGCTTTCTGGAATTCAGAACTTAATGGCTCAGAACCCTGATGATTTGGATTTATATGCTAAAGAATCTGATGCTATTAAGGTTTTCAAACACTGGAATGTTATTCAGGAAAGCATCTTCAAACAAAAATCTAGGATCAATTGGATTAAGCTTGGAGATGGCAATTCTCATTATTTCTTCTCTGTGATGAAGAATAGACAAATAAGGAATAGAATTGACTCCATCTTTGACTCTAATCAGGTGTTGCTCAAGGATCTAGATGTTATTTCTCATGAAATTATCTCCTTCTATAAGTCTCTTTTAGGGACTCAGGCTCCTTGGCTCCCTGCTGTTGACCTTGTTACTATGAGGAGTGGTAAACAGCTTAGCTCTGTTGCTCAGAGTTATCTCATTAGGCCTATTTCTCATGCTGAAATTAATGGTGCCCTTAAGGGAATTGATAACACTACAGCTCCTGGTATTGATGGCTTTAATTCCTTCTTCTTTAAGAGAGCTTGGCATATTGTGAAAGATGATATTTATGCTAGTGTTATTGATTTCTTTACTAAAGGGACCTTGCCTAAGCAATGGAATTGCACAACTATCACTCTTGTTCCTAAAATCCCTAATGCTTCCCATGTTAAGGATTTTAGACCTATAGCATGTTGCACTGTGGTTTATAAGCTCATCTCTAAGGTCATAACTGCTAGACTTGCTGCTATCATTGGTGAGGTGATTGATGATGCTCAAGCAGGTTTCATTCCAGGCAAGCACATTGGTGACAATATCCTTCTTTTAACTGAATTGATCAAAGGCTATGATCACAAATTTATCTCTCCTAGATGCATGGTTAAGGTGGATTTGAAGAAAGCCTTTGATTCAGTTGAGTGGGGATTCTTGATCACTGTTATGCCAGAGCTTGGTTTTCCTCAGAGATTTGTTAGCTGGATTTGGACTTGTCTTACTTCTGTCTCTTATTCTATTCTTATTAATGGTTTTCCTGCCCCTCCCTTTAAAGCTAAGAAAGGTTTAAGACAAGGTGACCTTATGTCTCCCATTCTTTTTGCTATTAGTATGGAAGACCTCTCCAGATGCCTTGATGAGCTTAGGTTAACTCTTGATTTTAACTTCCATCCTAGATGTGAAAATTTAAACCTAACTCACATGATGTTTGCTGATGATTTATTGATGTTTTCTAGAGCTGATAGTGTTTCTGTTAAGCTCATCTTCCAAGCCTTCTTGAAATTCTCGAGTGCCTCTAGGCTTTCTACTAATCTTGATAAAAGTGAAGTCTATTTTGGAGGAGTTTCTGTTGATGTTCAAATAGAGCTGAGGGAGCTTCTTGGTGTTTCCCAAGGTACTATCCCTTTTAGGTATCTTGGGGTCCCTCTCTCTTCTAAGAAGCTTACTATTGCTCAGTGTAGGCCTTTGGTGGAGAAGGTGACTGCTAGAATCCAAGGGTGGATGGCTAAACACTTGTCTTATGCTGGGAGGCTTCAGTTGGTGAAGAGTGTGTTGTTTGGTATTCAGACTTATTGGGCCCAAATTTTTATCTTGCCAAAGAAAATTTTGAAAGAGATTGAGGCTAGATTTAGGTGCTTTCTTTTGACTGGATCCTCTGCCCCTGCTAAAAAATCTTTGGTTGCTTGGAATAATGTCTGTCTCCCTAAAGTTTGTGGTTGCTGGAACTTGCTTTCTCTTCCTGAATGGAATAAAGCAGCTGTCACTAAGTTACTTTGGGATATTGCTCACAAGGCTGATAACCTTTGGGTTAAGTGGGTCCATATCTATTATTTCAAGCATAAAGATTGTTGGACCACCCCTACCCCTGCTAAATGCTCTTTGTTTTTGAAGAAGATTCGGAGTTGTAGAGATGTTGTGAATGATCAAGGGGGATGGGATGGTTTCATACAGGGCAACAAAGTGAAAATCAAGAAGCTTTATGCTGCTATTAGACCTCAAGTCCCTAAGGTTCCTTGGAAGAGAGTTATTTGTCATAACTTAGCAACTCCTAAAAGTTTTTTTTATCTTGTAGCTAGCTTTGTGGAATAGGCTTGTCACTAAGGATAGGTTGCTCCAATGGCACATTTCTTGTGATCCAAGGTGTTTCTTTTGCTTGAATAGTAATGAAAGTGTTCAACACGTATTCTTTGATTGTGAATACTCTAGATAGGTTTGGAACAAGGTGTTGGGTATCTTACATGTTTCCAAGCCTGTTCAGCAGTTTAGTGATGAGATTGATTGGCTGAAGAAAATCTGCAGAAGTTCCAAATTGAAAAACAAAGTGATCCATGTAGCCTTCACTGAAACGGTTTATGGTATTTGGATTCAGAGGAATGCAGTCTTGTTTACTGGTTGTTGCAAATCTGTTGATGCTCTAGTTAGGGATATTATCTTTCATTCAGTATGTAGAATCCCAGCCGGAAGCAAATACTTGATTGCTTAGGAGTTGTCTGATTCCTAACTTCTGAGTTCTGGTTTCTGGTTTTTGGGGTTGTTGCTGTTGCTAGCTTGTTTTTGTTGCTCTTGTGGCTCTTTATTTGTTGCTGGTTTCTGCTGTTGCTTCTGTTCTATTGTTGTTGCTTAAATTCAGCTGTCTTTTGCTGTTGCTAACTGATTTGTTGTGCTATCTGCTTTGGTTCTGTTCTGGTCAGCTGCTGGTTGTGCTGGGGGTGTGTTGCTGCTGCTGGCTTGCTGTTTTTTCAGCTGCTGGCTGCCTGCACTGTTGTACTGTTGCTGCTCTGCTGCTGTTACTATAGCTGGTTGCTCTGCTTGCTGTCTGCTCTACTGCTGGTCAGCAGCTGGTTCTGCTGAGGGCTGCTATTCTGTTCAGCAGCTGCTGCTGCAGGTGATGTTGTTAGCTGCTGTTTCAGCAGTTGCTGTTGCTGGAGTTGCTGACCTACACTGTTGCTGTTGTGTTGCTGCACTGTTCTGCTATGTGTTGCTGCACTGTTATATTGCTGTGTGTGTTCTGTTGCTGTTTTTTTCTCTTACTGATTTTGCTGGTTTTAGGTGCTTTTGCTGGTTGCAGTTGTGGCAAGCCAGTGTTGCTAATGTTGAAATCTAGTGCTTTGTCTTTTTGCTTTCCCTGAGATGATGTATTACCCTCTTTTGTCTAGTCTTGTTGCTTTTGCAACTGAGTCTAGGTGGAGGTTTGCTTTTTGCAGTTTGCAGGGGTGGTGTTTATTGTTGTTGCTCTGTGCTTGTCTTTGAGTTCTTGGGCCTTGTTTCCAGAATCCTTCCTAGAACATGGGTGCAAGCTTCTGCTCAGGGTGTTCTTGTCTCTCTCTCCTGAACCCTTCCTAGAAGGTGGCAGGAGATTGAGCTTGAACTGTTTGGTGCTGGTTGGCCTGTTTTTTTAGGTCTTGTGGGGTTTGGTGTTTGTTAAAACTTAGCTTTTGTAAGTTGTAACTTTTCCTTTTGGTAATAAAATTTCTTTTATTTTCCAAAAAAAAAAAAAAAAAAAGAAGGAGCCAAGGTCACACTTCAAATCCAAACATGTAGAGAGGAAATATCACCTCATTCGAGAGATCGTTGGCAGAGGAGATGTCAAGATGTGGTAAGCTCATACGGATTAGAATATCGTTGATCTTCTAACTAAACCCCTTCCATTGCCTAAGCATGAGACTTATGCTAGTGCAACTGGATTGAGGTTGATGATGAAATTTAAGTTGTATTTGTTTTGAGAAAACTTATTACATAATTTAATCACTCATTTACAAAATTATGTTTATTAAGAAATTTAACATTTCTCTTATTTAATTATGGTTGTAATGTTAAATGAAATTTCCAAAATAAATATGGATTGTTGGGCTTATCAGGTTAATGACCTGGTAAATGAAACTCCACAGGTGAACAAAATCCATATATTATTTAATTTCCTACTTTGAAATCATTAAACTGGACATAAATGATTTCAATACAAGGAATAGCATGTAGGATCGATTGGATAGCGTAGTTTCATGGGCTATAGGGGCATAGTGATTATTTTCGGTCAATAACGTGGATATGCATGAATGATGCATGATCAAACTATAGACCTAGTTGGAAGTTCAAGTATAGAGCTTCCAAATATATTAGTGGATTCCTTTGATATGATAGGAACATGGTTTCCATTCAATGATTGATTAAACTGTGATACAATCAAATGTCTACCCGCAACTGGAGATTATAATGGGTGTTTCCTGGCTACTTCAAAAGTTGAGTAGAAGATTTGGTTTCATAATATTTGATTGGGTCTACCTATTTAATAGAAATGTGTCTTGGCCTCTTGAAGAGGAAGAATTCAGAAAATGCATGGCCGTGCTCTAATAGATTACACTGTAGTCATTTATTTTGTAATTCTAACTCAGATTTCAAGAAAACATTTGTAGATTAATATGATTTCGACATATGATACAATTATAAAATCAAATCAACGCACATTGACTTAAGGAATTAGAATATTGCGGACTTGTCTATGACTACTGGGAGATTGAAGGAATTATGTCTTCGACAAGTGCAATTACTAAATATATTATGGATCACTATTATGGAGATAATAAGTTCATTTTGTAAGGTTGTCATTGTTTGTTGCTAGATATGATAAATGATCTTTGGGCTAGTCAAATAGTTTAAAGCCCATTAGAATGGATCCTATGAGGTCACACAATGAGGGTATTGGGTTAAACAAGTTAGAGGCCTATTAATGGGCCTCATGAGATTATTACAAACCATATAGAGTGTTGGGCTAGAGTAATTTGAATATGATTAGGAGTTTGGGATTGACTTGGACTCTTATTTAGAGATGTGATCTATAAATAAGATTCATGACTAACATGAATTAACAATTGACAAGTCAGTTAATTTTAATTCAAGCAACCAAGTCCCAAAAACCCTAATTATCTCTCTCTCACTCACGGCTCTCTCTCTCCTCCTCCTCCTCCCTCATCCGTGCGGCCGACCACTTTTGGTGGCGCGTGTGGTGGTTCGTGGTTAGGTTGTTGTTTTCTCTTCTCCGTAGAAGGTGAATTGAAGGGTTCACTTACAACTAACTAACATTAGTGGATGTTTTTTTTTTTTTGGTAAATAGAAATTTTATTACCAAAGAATAAGGTTACAACTTACAACAAAGCTAAGCTGTAACACACCAAACACCAAAGACCAAACTGGCCAACCAAACACCAAACAAATTCCAGTCCAAGCCTAGCCACCTTCTAGGAAGAACAGGAACCAAAAACTGGACTCTGGAACTTAGGCACCTTCTAGGAAGGGTACTAAGAACCAGGACCAGAACAACAACCTAAGCCGAATACAGTAAATATCTATCAATGTTATTACATCTGCAGGCAACCAAAAAAATTATCTCCCTAATTAACTCAGAAGCTAATTTACAGTTTCCTGTAAACATTAAAGCATTTCTTTGAAGGCACACATTGTAGACTGTTTCACAAAAGCACATCACAATGAGTCTGCTCCTAGCATCAGTTTTCCTACAGCATTTTGCAATCCAGTGCAGTTCATCAGCAAAGCTTTATACATGGCTAGTGAAACCCAAAATTTGTAACATTGAAGACCATATCATATTTGAATAACTACAATCAAAGAACAAGTGGTGCACATTCTCGTTAGCACCAGCACAGAAAAAACAACAAGGATCACAAGGGATTTGCCGGACTAGCAGTCTGTCCTTAGTGACCAGTCTATCCAAAATAGCAAGCCAAGTGACAAAAATACTCTTTGGTGAATGTTGATTGTTGCAAGTGATTCTCTTCCAGGAAACTTTAGGGCCCTGAGGTTTAATGATACTGTACAGTTTCTTAATCTACATCTTGCCGTTGACAGTAGCATTATCCCATCCACCAATATCATTTACAATTTCTCTACAAGCAAGTATCTTTTTTAAAATCCAGGAAGCCTTGTTAGGAATAGAAGAAGTCCAAAAAGTCTTGCCTGCAAAATAGTAAATGTGAACCCATTTGACCCAAAGGGTATCAGATTTGCTAGCAAGGTCCCAAAGCACTTTAGTAATAGCTGCTTTGTTCCAGTCTTCCATGGAAATCAAATTCCAACCACCATAGCACTTGGGAAGGCACATAAACTTCCAAGCAACAAGAGCTTTCTTTGTAGGGTTACCTTTCCCAGTCCATAAGAAAAACCTGAATCTAGATTCCATCTCTCTAATGATTTTCTTTGGTAAAATAAAAATCTAAGCCTAGTGTAGACACCCATTTGTGTCTCCCCAAAACCAAACCCAGTGATGAATACCTTTCACGTCGAACCATAATCGAATGAGGTGAAAGTGTGAAAAGTCTAGTGTTGCGGTTAGTTTTTGTTAAAATTCTTTCTTTCTGTTCTCGAAAACCCACTCTATTTTATGAAAACGTCCATTCCAGTTTAGTTTGGTCTATAATAAGGGTCCAATAATGGTGTAGTTGGATGGGGGCTTGAAAAGACCTTTCCAACGATATATTATAAGCCCGATTCCGATGAATATTGAGGAATTTATGACCAAAATACTAAACTGGGCCCAAACCGGATTTTACCTACGACCCAATGATCATGAGGAGGGTCCAAAGGTTTAATCCTATTCCTAAACTAATTATGATTGATTAGAATCTTCTATAAGTTTCTAAAATATCTTAATTATCCTTTTTTGAAAAGATAAGATTAAGGAATTTGATTTAAATATAAACTTTCCTTTTTTATAAAACTTTCCATTTTTAAAGTCCTAATTCTATTCGAATTTAAACATGTTCAAAGACAGTCAGATATTATTTTCGTGCCTCATATTTTTTATCAAAATTTTTTATGGTTGGATAGATCTTTAAATTATCTTTCCAATTATATATTATAATATTAAATCCGAGCTATAACGAAAAAGATATGAATGAGACATGAAACTTTATCCAAAACTGATACCGTCCTACTATTTCGGCTATATCTTTTTATCTACAAAATTTTTTAATCTGATTTCAATTGGTTTAGAAAGTAGACTTCAAGATCTTTCCAACAACATATTATATGCCTTATTTGGACTTCTGGATCAAAAGATATGATAAAAACAAAATCCGTAAAAAATGCTGTCTACGAGTTTTATTTCGATTCGAATTTGGATTCTTTTCTTAATTCTTCGACCCTCTTTTTTCCTATAAATAGAGGTCATATCTCCCCTTTTTCAAGGTGGTTCTTGAAAATAGAGGTCATATCTCCCCTTTTTCAAGGTGGTTCTTGAAAATAGAGGTCATATCTCCCCTTTTTCATATCTCCCCTTTCTTAATTCTTCGACCCTCTTTTTTCCTATAAATAGAGGTCATATCTCCCCTTTTTCAAGAACCAACTCTCATCAAGATTTTCTTGATTATTCTCTCTCTCTCTTTTCTAAACTAGCCTTTTCTCAAATACAAAATTCCGCATTCATTAGATCTAGAAACACTTAGCCATATTCGAAGTTGCCTTCGCTCTAGACGTGAAAGGTTTAATTTTTGAGGGTTTGGTCCCAAATCTCCCTTTAAATTATTTAATTTAATTGCTTTGATTATTATTTTCCTTGAAGTTACTAACGTGTGTATTTTGTAATTAGAAAGAGGTACGAGGCATCCAAGTAAGTACTTTAATTGATTAATTGATTTATGATGTAGAAATCATGTTTACATTGTTGTTTTGATATTCCTAGTATCATGTCTAGGGTATTTTTAATATCAAATATGATTGTTATGATGCTTCCTATTCTCTTCCTAATATTTATGATTGTTAGTATCATGTTAGGGCTAAAGCTTTGATTTTTATTGCTTAGTGACATGCTAGGGTTTGTTATTAATCTTGTTAGTATCATGCCTAGGATCTTGCTATTATTATTATGCTTTAATATTAACATGAATATGATTATAATTATAATTGTTATAATGATTATGAATACTATTATTTTGATGATTATTTTATTTATGATAATTATTTCAATTATTATTAATATGATGATTATTTTCTTTTATGATTATTATCATGATTATTTCAATTATAATTTATTTTTATGATGATGATATTCATTATTATGTTGCTTGATGCTTATTATTTATTGCTTGATCACACCTTTTATGCATGTTAAAGGGAATTTGGTACTTGTAATCACGCTTAATAAGATAATTAATAATCTTGTTAGGGTTAATGTGATTATAATTCAAGTGATCGCCAATAATATTTTATGTGTGCATTAAATTCAACCAACATAGATTAAACAGGTTTAGGGTTAATCCTATTGATTGTATGTTAGTCAGAAAGCGCACATGAATACGAGCAGAATAAAGTAGAGGCCTATTATTAGGGCAGGTTCAATCTCTTTTAGGTTGGATTTGTACCATCATCCCCGAACCCTTATTTGGTTCATGACCTTATGGAGTTGACGATCTCTTGGATCGTTAAGGGGTGTAACCTTCACCTCGTGAACGGTTTACAAGTTCCTCAAAAACTTGTTGGCGACTCTTTTGCTCTATCTTCTTCCCTTTTGGACGCCACCGTACTTTAGTGTATGATCACAGTGGGGTTCAAGCTAGTGGGATTTTAAAGGCTTGAAACTATTCCCTACAGTTTTTGGCGACTCCACTGGGGAGGATTTCTATTTTAATTCCTGAATTTGTTTCGGCAATGATTTAGAATGAGTGGATGAGACTCGAAAAGTTCTAAGTATTTCATGTGCGTAATTTTGATTAACATTATTGTCATATGCATAAAAAGGTTCTCATTGGAAAGACCATCCGTAATGAGTCAAAAATATAGGATTTTACACGTAGGAAATTTGAGAAATGTCTTTCACAACTAGGACTAAAATAACACCGCACGAAACTGGATGATTTTATTGAGCACAGAAAGCTGCTGAGGCATGTGGGAAGTAGCGTCAGGGGCCAGAGCTTGGCGCCAACATTTTAGTCGTAGCGCCAGACGCCAGTATTGGCGCCAGGCGCTACAGCTAAAAGCTGGCGCCAGTCTCTGTTTGCTGGCGCCAATTTCCCCCAATACCGAGCCAGAAATATGCGTTCTAATTTCGACCGGTTTTTCGTATTGTTTGCTCGATCCTGCTTCCTGATTGAATTTTTTCTCACTTTTTTGAAACCCATATATGTTCTACATATGGACATAACCTTCTGGGAATTCATGCTCTATCTACCCGATTGAACGCTCCTGGCAACAAAGGGTACATCTGAGAGGTTGAATTCACCAAACCATGGAAGTGAGTTTTTTCTAAAAAACTCGCGGTGTTCTATCCACACGCGTTAACCCTTCACGGTTAGGCTTCTACGCGGTGCATCTGGACAATTAACCATGGACCCTATTTGACTAAACCATATCCCGAACTTTAGAGAACTAGAGCCATGGTTAGGTTGCGAACTCATTGCATCATATTGTGCCTACTTGACTAATTGTGCATTATTTGTTGTGCATACTCTATGTGATTTTTCCTAACCGTTTGTTTGACTTGTGTTAAGACTAAATAAACTGATTAATGACAAAAGGACTTTGTTTAATTAATTAATTAATTAATTTGAGCTAATAAATAAACATAAAATCGAGTCAAAGTTCCTTTAAGTCAACCCGGATTTTTATTCCCGTATACTGCACAAACGTCAACTTGTTTTGGTCATAGATGGAGTTCTAGAAAGAACTACGAGTCGTAGACCCTATGGATCTGTAGCCCCGAGTTTTATCTTTAATTTGGCGTTGGTTTCATCCCAATCAGAGTCGCAGATCAAAAGTTATGACTAAAATACCACAGTCTGTCCAGTTTAATGCATATACGTGAAGTCTTAACTTAGTCTTTGCTTGAGTCTAGTCACATAGTCTAGCCACATGGTCATGACACGAGCCTTAACATGTCATCTACACTCACTAATCTTAGCACACACTTTGAGTACACGTCACCATGACCATGTCGTAGGTCCATGCATGAGTCGATCTTTCCGTCATTTGAGTTGGGGGGTACATTCTATTCCTAATTCTTCATATCCCTCCATCTAAATCTTCTTTCACATTTTATTCCAATTTTCCTTCATTCCTCCATCCATTGCATGTTGAATAAAGTTTGAGTTAAATAATTAATGATAAGTATCCCCAAATTCCTTTCCCACAGTACTTGGTCGAGGAGAGAAGGGCGATTAATCAAGGACAACCTCTTTATTCAAGTCTCGCTTTTTGATAAACCGATTCGTCAGAAGAGGAAGGCTAAGAAGATAATGGCAACTCAAGAAGAAGTCAATGAGCTTAGGAACCAATTGGTTACCATGACTGAAACACTGAAGCTACTCACCCTCAAGGTTGATGATCCCGTGAAGCAACAACAGATGGATCTCATGCAAGAGAGTCTAAGCAAGCTATCTAGTGACTATAAATTTCAGGGCATGAGTTCGCAAGGGGTCTCGCTGGACAAAGAACTTCTTCCGCATAAGTTCAACGCCACTGACATCCCTAAATTCAAGGCAACAGACAACCCTTACTTCCATCTAAGAGCTTTTGAAACTATAATGACCATTAAGGGTATCGATAAGAAGGTGTTCCCCTCTCTTTTCCCACTATCTCTTGAAACCATTTGCCAACAATGGTTCTTCTCCCTTGACAAGGAGAAAACCTCTACCTGGGAATCGATAGCAAACGCTTTCGTTGATAGGTACAAATGCAATATTCAAGTTGAAACCGATCATAGACAACTTGAGATGCTTAGACAAAAAGAGAATGAAGGCTTTACTTCTTTCTTTAATAAATGGAGAGAAACTTCCGCCAAGATGATTGAGGTCCCCACCGAAAAAGAATCCGTGAGGATGTTTATCAAGAATCTCCAAGAAAAGTATTCAAAGCACTTAAAATATCAACACAACTTGAATACTTTCAAGGCCG
This sequence comes from Chenopodium album, assembly GCF_948465745.1. Taxonomy (NCBI): domain Eukaryota; kingdom Viridiplantae; phylum Streptophyta; class Magnoliopsida; order Caryophyllales; family Amaranthaceae; genus Chenopodium; species Chenopodium album. The sequence goes on from NC_137839.1 coordinate 41,288,817, forward strand.
TCTATGACATAGGTATCGAGATCGAAGATGACCTCGCAAAGCAAAAAGCTACTAACAATAGCAACCACGGTGGCTGGAAAGGAAAGAAGAGCGACAATCCTTCTTCTTCCGAAAACGCCCACTCTAGTAATAATGTTAGTACCTTTGACCATAATGATGTCTTAGCCATGGACAATCAAGGATCTAAAAGGAAACCCAGGCGAGAGTTCACACCCATTGGAATGACCTACGATGCTGCTTTCGATCGTCTCTATGATCGAGGATTAATCAAACCTATTGGCCCTACCGAGGATCCAACACCAGAAAATCGATCTTTGAGATGGAATCCAAATTCCTATTGCAAGTACCATCGAGGAAACGGTCATACCACCGATCAATGCTACAGGTTTCAAAATCTCATTCAAGATCTCATAGAAGCAAATAAGATCCCATTGCCTCTAGCTAGCGAGAAGACTGGATGATGTCGGAGCAAACAACACAAGACAAGAGGCGAGCTTCAATGACAAGATTTCATGACCTCTTTTGTCTATTTCTTTTTCTTTTTTTTCCTTTCCCCAATAAGTCTAGCATAGGCACCTTTTCTTTTCCTTTAGATTATTTTGTAGTTTTTCTTTTCTTTTCCCTTTTTAATAAAATGAGCATTTATTTCCTTGCATATGATCATTTCATTAAAAAAAAAAAAAAAAAAAAAAAAAAACAAATCCATGTCGAATTAAGCACAAGGTATACCAATGATTTGAGGCACCCCTTGTAGCCACATCATATCTCCTTTCGCCTTTCTAATTTACAAATCCTTTCTTCATAAACCACTTTGAGCCTCGTCTAACGATAGACCTTTCTTTTTTTCAACCTACATTTACCTAACCTTGGGATGGGATGGTGTGCAACTTATGCAATTTTCAATTTCATAAAAAGCTTGAGTAATTCAAAAAATAGCAAAAATAAGCAAAAGCAAAAATAAATAAAAGTGTACAAAAGGGCAAGTGTTCCAATGTCTATGATGTGAAAATATCTTTGATAAGAACACGTCTCAGATTGCGTCTCTTATCGAGTGATCGGTACCGTGCCTGAGAAACATGAATGTCAAGTGAGTGATAGACCGCATGATCGGGATTGCCCACACTTATAAAAATAAAATAAATGCTAAAGCAAAAGGAGCTAAAAAAGAATAGAAATTCAAGCATGAAAATACAAATATTCAAAAGCGAGGTTGCACACCTTGGGGGCTTATCTAGGGTCTTGAGCCTTTATCCCCTTCTTCTTTAAACCTTTAGCCTAACCACGTTACAACCCTTAAAAAGACCTTTTTTTGAGGTATACACACTTGTGCGAGGTTTGGCTAGAGCTACGTTCGGCCTGATTCCTAACGGATACGTAGGCAACCTCCCATCGAGGTGCGACCGTAATAAACATGCATTCATATTCACATTCACACACTTACACCATGATCATATCAAGGGATCCCCTATGCTCATCCCTTTTCATTTAGAGCTAGACTTGGGGGCTTGATCCCTATATTATTAGCTTACCTAGCCTAAGAGTCACCACCATTTGACTCTTTTCAATATATTTTTCCACACATTTAGCTCTTGCGGCCTAGCTTTAGTGTCACTTTCACACACTGCACAGATACATGACCAAATATATTTCCCTTAGGAACCCTTTGTCATGAAATCTTAACACAACATTGAAGCATGCCTTATCTCTCATCACTCATAATTGTCATTGCATCACGAAGTATGAAGTGCTTAGCCTCCGTGCCTAAGTTACCCAAATACTTTCATCATGGAGTCAACCATTGAGATAGCCTAGGATGGATTAATCCTTGAACCTTGAGAGATAGTATCAAACAACATTTGACTAAGCTCATTCAACATGCATCTTCAAACTTTTGATTTTCTTTTTCACGTCTTTCTTTTTCGGGAGAAAGTCGGTACCCTCCACAAAAATGACGGAAAATTTTTGCTTTTTTGCATTTTCAAGTCGCATAATCAACACCATGCACACACGGGTCATGAGTCTAACACATGTGTCATAACACTTCGAGTCGAGTCAACCTCGAGTCAGTCAATCAGCGAGTCAAGTTTATACCTTGAGTCGTGTCAAGTCGATGAGTCAAGCAACATTAAACCTTAGGTCAACCCTAAGATAATTTTAAGCCTTAGGTCAACCCTAAGATAATTAAAGAAATTGGCAAAGTTCTATAGTCAAAAAATAAATACAGGTGCAGCAGAATAGGGAAGACCCTACTCCAATTCCTGGCACCAGAGATATTTCAGCAACGACAGAGCTCGAAGCCTCTCAAAAATGTGATTTCGACTTCATGCAACAATTTCGGGTTCCTTGGTACGCCAGTTAGCCCCTATAAGCAATTTTACATGATTAAGTAGTCGGCTCGATTACAATCGTAGTAAGTGATTGACCTGATAAAAATCGTCTCACTTAGCTTAAGCGCCTAAAACACTGGCTCATTACAATCGGTTCAAAAGCAAGCACTTAAACGACAATATTTCCAAATATGGATTGTCGCGCATTCTTATTAAACGACAAAGTTTTCCAAAAATTGGATTGTCATCCCCAACTGACAATATTTCCAAAAATGGATTGTCGTGCATCTTCTTCAACGACAATTTTTCCAAGATTGGATTGTCATCTCTGGCAAAGTTTCCAAGCGTGGATTGTCGTGCTCCTTCTTTGTTTGGCAAGTTTTTCCAAGTTCGGATTGTCATACATTCATAGATCGCTGGCAAGTTTTCTGAAATTGGATTGTCACACACCCAGTTCCCTATGGCAAAATTTCCCAAAGGATTGTCGTAGGTCTCTACTCATCATAAATTTCGACAAAAGTTCCTCAACGTGGATTGTCTTCAGCAAATGGCAAATTTTCCCGAAGTGGATTGTCGGTCGACTCTTTTTTGCAAATGTTCCAAGACGCGGATTGTCAATTGTGGCAATATTTTCCTAAAAGGATTGTCGCATAGCGTTGGCAAATTTCCAAGGTGGATTGCTTTCAAGAGTTATATTCCAAGATGTGGATTGTCGATCGTAGAAAAGTTCTTATGAAAGATTGTTACGAAGCATTGGCAACTTTTCCAAAAATTGGATTTTGGCAAATTTTCCGAGGTACGGATTGTCGCTTCATCGTGACAACATTTCCAAGGATGGATTGTTACATGGCATTGACAACTTTCCCTAAATCGGATTGTCATACATCATACAAGAGTTGTGTTGGCAACTATTCCCAAAGAAAAGAGGATTGTCATCACAGCAAAAGCACCGACATACTGGTTCACAAGCAACAAAGCGCCGACGTACTAGTATAGCAAACATTAAGAAGCAGTGATCTTTTCGAAGACTATCACAGCGGAAATTAGATTCATATAAAAAAGAAGCTCTTTGTTCAGAGACGAGTGAACATCGAAACAACAAGGTGGCGTTCCCTAGATTGTGGAGAGTTGTCACAAACAACTGAGGATTGTTTCAAGAGAAGCAATCTTCGATAGTAATCCCTTGGATGTGGAATATTATCAAAGCGGAGAGGATAGTTTCAGGCGAAGCAATCTTCTAATTTGGAAGCAATTACAGGCGTAGCAGTTTTCAAGCGGGATGACATTCTCTAGCTTGCAGGGGGTCATCAAAACAACAGTAAAGCGGCAACAATCGGTTACTTTCAGAGACGTGTGCTCGACGGTGCAAGATACGCGTTTCTTAACTCTTTTATCTGTTTAACTAATGCTAGTTTTGCAGGTATCGGCGTTACAAGAGTGATTTAGGATCGCAGAACGTTCTGAATCATTCTCCGTCCCTATCGACTTTGACTTTCGTTTTCGAAACTTGCGTTTCTCCAAACTCAGTCAAAGTGGGGGCTTCTGTAGACACCCATTTGTGTCTCCCCAAAACCAAACCCAGTGATGAATACCTTTCACGTCGAACCATAATCGAATGAGGTGAAAGTATGAAAAGTCTAGTGTTGCGGTTAGTTTTTGTTAAAATTCTTTCTTTCTGTTCTCAAAAACCCACTCTATTTTATGAAAACGTCCATTCCAGTTTAGTTTGGTCTATGATAAGGGTCCAATAATGGTGTAGTTGGATGGGGGCTTGAAAAGACCTTTCCAACGATATATTATAAGCCCGATTCCGATGAATATTGAGGAAGTTATGACCAAAATACTAAACTGGGCCCAAACCGGATTTTACCTACGACCCAATGATCATGAGGAGGGTCCAAAGGTTTAATCCTATTCCTAAACTAATTATGATTGATTAGAATCTTCTATAAGTTTCTAAAATATCTTAATTATCCTTTTTTGAAAAGATAAGATTAAGGAATTTTATTTAAATATAAACTTTCCTTTTTTATAAAACTTTCCATTTTTAAAGTCCTTATTCTATTCGAATTTAAACATGTTCAAAGACAGTCAGATATTATTTTCGTGCCTCATATTTTTTATCCAAATTTTATATGGTTGGATAGATCTTTAAATTATCTTTCCAATGATATATTATAATATTAAATCCGAGCTATAACGAAAAAGATATGAATGAGACATGAAACTTTATCCAAAACTGATACCGTCCTACTATTTCGGCTATATCTTTTTATCTACAAAATTTTTTAATCTGATTTCAATTGGGTTGGAAAGTAGACTTCAAGATCTTTCCAAAGACATATTATATGCCTTATTTGGACTTCTGGATCAAAAGATATGATAAAAACAAAATCCGTAAAAACTGCTGTCTACGAGTTTTATTTCGATTCGAATTTGGATTCTTTTCTTAATTCTTCGACCCTCTTTTTTCCTATAAATAGAGGTCATATCTCCCCTTTTTCAAGAACCAACTCTCATCAAGATTTTCTTGATTATTCTCTCTCTCTCTTTTCTAAACTAGCCTTTTCTCAAATACAAAATTCCGCATTCATTAGATCTAGAAACACTTAGCCATATTCGAAGTTGCCTTCGCTCTAGACGTGAAAGGTTTTAATTTCTGAGGGTTTGGTCCCAAATCTCCCTTTCAATTATTTAATTTAATTGCTTTGATTATTATTTTCCTTGAAGTTACTAACGTGTGTATTTTGTAATTAGAAAGAGGTACGAGGCATCCAAGTAAGTACTTTAATTGATTAATTGATTTATGATGTAGAAATCATGTTTACATTGTTGTTATGATATTCCTAGTATCATGTCTAGGGTATTTTTAATATCAAATATGATTGTTATGATGCTTCCTATTCTCTTCCTAATATTTATGATTGTTAGTATCATGTTAGGGCTAAAGCTTTGATTTTTATTGCTTAGTGACATGCTAGGGTTTGTTATTAATCTTGTTAGTATCATGCCTAGGATCTTGCTATTATTATTATGCTTTAATATTAACATGAATATGATTATAATTATAATTGTTATAATGATTATGAATACTATTATTTTGATGATTATTTTATTTATGATAATTATTTCAATTATTATTAATATGATGATTATTTTCTTTTATGATTATTATCATGATTATTTCAATTATAATTTATTTTTATGATGATGATATTCATTATTATGTTGCTTGATGCTTATTATTTATTGCTTGATCACACCTTTTATGCATGTTAAAGGGAATTTGGTACTTGTAATCACGCTTAATAAGATAATTAATAATCTTGTTAAGGTTAATGTGATTATAATTCAAGTGATCGCCAATAATAGTTTATGTGTGCATTAAATTCAACCAACATAGATTAAACAGGTTTAGGGTTAATCCTATTGATTGTATGTTAGTCAGAAAGCGCACATGAATACGAGCAGAATAAAGTAGAGGCCTATTATTAGGGCAGGTTCAATCTCTTTTAGGTTGGATTTGTACCATCATCCCCGAACCCTTATTTGGTTCATGACCTTATGGAGTTGACAATCTCTTGGATCGTTAAGGGGTGTAACCTTCACCTCGTGAACGGTTTACAAGTTCCTCAAAAACTTGTTGGCGACTCTTTTGCTCTATTTTCTTCCCTTTTGGACGCCACCGTACTTTAGTGTATGATCACAGTGGGGTTCAAGCTAGTGGGATTTTAAAGGCTTGAAACTATTCCCTACACCTAGTAAGCTTGAACACCAAATAGAATGCTTTTAATTAACTGTAACCTGCCAGCATAGGACAAGTGCTTAGCAGCCCAAGTATCAATTCTGCATGTAATCCTTTCAATTAAGGGCCTGCATTCAGAAATAGTAAGTTTTTAAGAAGACAGGGGAACACCTAAGTACTTAAAGGGGAGAGTACCATTAGCCATTCCCAAAACCTGCTAAAGCTCACATCTAACATGATCCAAAATACCCCCAAAGTAGGCATCACTTTTATCCAAGTTTGTAGATAAACCAGAAGCATAAGAAAATTTTTGAAAAGTCTTAAAAAGAAGCTTAACAGAACCCAAATTAGACCTAGAGAACATCAGTAAATCATCTACAAACATTAAATGAGTAATCCCAAGTCTCTTACATCTAGGATGAAAGTTAAAATCTGGGTCCTTAGTCATATTCTGCAAACACCTAGACAAATACTCCATACATAAAGCAAAAAGGAAAGGGGACATTGGATCACCTTGTCTTAAACCTTTCTTTGCTTGAAAAGGAGCAGAAGGATAACCATTAATCATAACATTAGTGGATGTTTAATCTGTGCCCGTGGACCAAGTAGAGGAATCGTGTTTGGGGTTCCTTGTCTCCTGTTTGTTCTTGCTCGATTGCTAGTGGATTCAGGTTTCAAAGGTATCATTAATTGTTCTTTATGTGTTATGAATTGATCTTGGTGTTTAGATGGTTATGAATATGATTCATGCAATTTTGCTTATAGTATTTAAAGTCCTACACCTACAACCCCTCTTGAAATGCATCACCCCGAAAAGGGGCAGCATATTCTGGAAGATTTGCATGCGGGCTATTGCGCCTCACATATAGGCAACAAGTTTCTAGCAGAAAGGGCCAGACGGTAGGGTTACTTCTGGCCCACTCTTGAGAAGGACACCATGACATTGGTGAAAAAAATGTGATAAATGCCAAAAATTTGGCAAACTTATACACCGTCCAGCCATGGATCTGACGGCTATACATAGCCTAGTTCCATTTTCCATGTGGGGCATGAACATCCTAAGGCCATATACTCCTGCATTAGGTGGACAAAAGTATATTTTTGTTGCCGTGGTTTATTTCACCAAATGAGTGGAGGCAGAGGCGGTAAAAAACTATCAAGACAAAGGACGTCATCTCCTTCATCTAGAAGAACATCATCACTCGGTTTGGGGTGCCTATGTCTATGGGTTTTGACAACGATTCTTAGTTTGAGACGCCTCATCTCAATACTTGGTTGGAGATCAAGGGATCTCACATTGTTTTGCATTAGTCGGCCGACCCCAAGAAAACGACCAAGTTGAATCCTTCAACAACTTAATCTCAGACGGCATAAAAAAGAAGATTGAAAGAGCTGGCGTCATATGGGCGGATGAACTACCACACGTCCTATGGGCCATCAGAACAATAGCAAATTGGGCAACTAGAGAGACCCCATTTCTCATGGTGTACGGTGCAGAGGCCAAGTCTTGCGAATTGAACACTATTAGTCGACTCTTCAAATCATGCAATATAACGAACAGGCAAATTGAGAGGCCATGCGGCTAGCTTTGGACTCCCTTCTAGAGCGCAGGGGCAATGCCGCCTTGTTCTATGAGATCTATCTTCTGAAAATGACTAGAGCTTATAAAAAGAGAGTGCACAAGTGGCCCCTAAAGGTTGGGGACTTTGTTTTGCAGAAAATGGAGGTAGTCAGTTGGAGAATGAGCAAGGAAAGCTAACCCCAAATTTGGAAGGTCCCTACCGAATTTATAAAGAAGTAAGAGGCGGCACCTACCATTTGGAAACACAAGTTGACAGGCAGCTACCTTGAACCTGGAATATAGATAACTTGATAGTACTACTATTGAAACTTTGTACATTTTTTATTTGGCAAATTTGCCAAAAAAAACTTTTAAATGCACCATTTTGCAAAAAAAAAAAAAAAAAAAAAAAAAAAAAAAAAAAAAAAAACCTTTTAAAAGCTTTTTGACAATAGAAAACCTGAAGTTAATTTTTTTTTTTTGTTGAAGACAACCTGCACCTCTAATCCACTTAACTAAGCTCTAATTTTTTCCTAATCACCCTAAAACTCTCACTTAGCCTTTTAATATGTAAATTAAAGTATAAACAAAAACAAAACATAAACCACCAGCCCCACCACCAGCAGCCACCATCTCCCTTTCCCCCTAATCGAGCCGCCGCCCTAAACCACCAGTCGACCCTTCTGCCTAACCGAGCCGCCGCCTTGAACCACCACAAGCAGTAGCCCTCCTCCCCTAACCGAGCTGCCGCCCTAAACCACTGGTCGACCCTTTTCCCTTTCCCCCCCTTAAATTACCCCCGCTGTTTCTTCAAACAACGATAAGAGCAGCAAACATCGAGTGGCTAGGGACCCTTGGAGAGGTCGGCGCGCGACGACTAGAAAGTGGGAGAGAGAAAGTGAGTTAAGAAGAGAAAAGGAAGAAGAAGCATGACCGGAAACACCTATTAAAGAGGGTCGAGGATTGCAACGGGGGTAAGTAGGAAGGGTATGAGGGTCGGCTGGTGGTCAAGGTGGGTCGCCGGGAGTTAGGGTTTAAGTCGGCGCGTTCGGTTAGGGGGGAGTGGGCTGCTTGGCTACTCCAAGGGTCCCTAGCCACTCGATGTTTGATGCTCCCTGGTCGGTGAATAATTGTTGATTCACCCGGTCCTTGGTCGGTGAAGATACAAGATTACTCGGCACGCAGGCCAGAAATAAAAACACTTGGCCATTCGCTGTAGAAAAAGATATCTAAAAGCTTAAGTATTAGGAGAGAAGTTTTCATTGTTGACGGCCGCATCCTCTTGGGTGCCGTTTTGCGGATATTCATCATTTACTTTGTCTTCTCCTTCCTCCCGATCATCTTCAGACAACTCCATAGTGGAGTCAGACTTCTCGGTCGCCTCGTCCTTAGCTTGCTTCATGAGCTAGGCATGGAACTCATCGTTGGCCTCATCAAACTTGTCTTTCCCAGTTTTGAAGTAGGCACCTTGCTGGAGTGATTCCCAAGCCATCCGCACGATAGAGTCATAATCCTCCATCATTTGTTTGACAAAGAGCTTTCTTCTCCTCATTGTGCAATGATTTGAACTTAGCCCTGAGTTGGACCTCCTGATTTTCAAGACGAGTCTTCAACCGGCCACCATATTCCTTGTACTTATCAGCCTTCTGTCCGCCTCCTCCAGGGGCACGAGCTGGGTCTTGAGGCTCTTCACTTCATCCTGAAGCTCCGTTATCCGCCCCCTCACAGTCTCCATGTTTTGCTTGACCTGCATGTTGGTGTTCGCTTGGGAATACATCATATCTAGTGTCAGTAGTTCATTTTGAGCAATCTAAAACTGAGTAGTGTCTAATAAGGAGGCGACCCGAGCTTTATGAACCGTTACCTCTTTGGTCTTGTTGTTATATGGATTTTTAAGCCCATTTACGCGCAGCATAGCCTGCATTTGGCCAACATTGAGAATAGTCAGTATTACGCGGCCATATGAAGTACATGAGATGATATATTACAAGTACCTTACCTCACAGAGAAGCTCCAAGATGGCGTCGAGGTTAAGGGAGCCGACTCCTTTAACAAATGCCTTGTCATCAGGATCAAGTGCCCTTAGCATTTTCTTAGCCATCTACATGATAGTCGGCCTAGATTTGGTGCCCTTTGAGGTACTAGGCGCCTGTTTACTTTACCTAGCAACATATGGTAAAAGAATAAAGTGATTTTACCTTCCGCCTCCTCCTCTTTGGCAGCCTTGTTCCCACCCTCTGATGCGTCGACAGTAGTGTTGAGTGGCTCGCCACTCTTCGATGACTTTTTGGCATCCGGTTTACTAGAAACCCTACCAGCTGTAAGGTGGGGACCCTCTTCTCCTTTCTTGGGTTTATGGGAAATGTGTTTTCTAGCCTTGCCAGAGTCGCCCATATCTCCACCCGACTTCTTCTACAGTTTTGGGTACGGCTGCTTGGAAGGAAAAGGTTTTGAAGAACCGCCTTCAGGTTAATAGGCATACGATACCAAGAAATCTCAACTCAAGTCAAGTTGAAAGGATTTTCACCTTAGGGGTCCCGCCTGACTGTTGCTCCTCATTAGTCCTTTTGCCTAGGAGGGACGAACAGTAATAGGCTGCGGAATGAGCCGCTGACTTCTTTGATGTTGAGAGCTTTTCTATTGCTATTTCTGCACAAGAAAATAAGAGTTAAAAACAGAAGTAAACATCAAGTTCAGTAAAGAAATAAAAACTAAACAACCTACTACCTCTTGGCCTCTCCATATTAAGACTAAAAGCAACCAAATATGTTCTACCAGATAGACACTCATGATGGGGAATGTAGCTTTGGGGGGGTGACCTCCTTATCCCCCGTTCTTTTATTGGTTTCAACGGCCACAGTAAACAGGCAGCGATCCAATATTTGCTCCTGTGCCTGTCTTGGGAAAAGTGGCAGGGCCTTCTTCCCACCAAGAAGAGAAGGGTTTAGGTTCCACCGATTGTACTTTTTGTTGCGCAGGTGGTCAGGGCAGGATACTATGTAAAATTTCTTCCACCTGTCTTTCCATTTGGACTCATTCCCCACCGCCATCATGTAACCTTTATGGCTAGTAAGGGTGAACCATCAGGCTCTGCTTGATTGGGGGGCCTTGCTGAGGTAATGCATGTGGAAGCGGCCTCCACCCTGGCATTCCGATCACTTGACCTTGCTGAATATATTAGCTTTCTAATAATTCTGAACCCGCTATCAGAATAATACACTTGTTCGAAGGACACCATTCCTTTCAGGCGACACGTAGTTATCTAGTTCTTAGTGGTTAAAAAAATGACCGCCTACAACATCATTCATGGCCGACTTACTCTGAACGAGTGCAAGGCTGTTATCATACCAGCTCTCATGCTTCTCAATTAAGAAAAGGATGATGACACTGTTGGCTCCCTCAACGGGGATCTGAAGACGACAAGGGAGTGCTATCTCTCCGACGTCAAACCGACTGCTGCTGTAGCCGGTCATTTGAAGGAGCCAATAGACGATGATGATGTCAAGGACCCTAATTCACCCTTTCCAGCAGTCGCAAAGAAGATAAAAACTAAAAAGCTGGTGAAGGTGAAGAAAGAAAAGAAATAGCAATCACTGACCGGGGAACAATCAGATGATCTCCGCCCCAGCCGGCTGGTGAGCACATTGATATCCCTCTAGACGACAGTCGTCTAGAGCAAACTATTAAGGTGGGGATGGTTGCCTTTGAAATGCTTGGTGCAAACTTGCACCTTCTGCTGAAAGAATTCAAAAACATCTTTGCCGTTAAAGTGAAGGAGATGCCAATCATCAGCCCGGATCTCGCTGTCCATAAACTCGCCGTGGATCCAAAAAAGTAGCCCATCTGGCAAAAGAAAAGAAATCACGGCGAGGAAAGAAGTTAGACGGCAGCTGCCGAGGTCAAGAAGCTGTTAGACGCCGGGTTCATTTGGCCATGTAACTTCCCATATTAGGTTGTGAACGTGGTGCTTGTAAAGAAGCCAAATGGTACCTGGCGCATGTGTGTAGACTACACTGACTTGAACAAGGCATGTTCAAAGGACAGTTACCCGCTTTCAAAAAATCGACAGCAGATATGTCTTTTTTGTATAGTGTTTTACCCCCGTAACTTGGTCGTAATTAGTAGTGTTTTTGGCTCTTTAGAACCACTTTTATTACTAATTAGTGTTTTCGTAGTTTTGGTTGTGTTTTGTAGGAAATTGCATCTTTAGAGCTTTTTCCCAGGATTATTGCGGAACAACTACAAGCATTTGAAGGCATGACCAATTGCATTTGGAAAACGAGTATTCAAGACCCGAAGTGGAGATTTGAATTGGGCCAAGAATGAAGCCCAACCCAAGTCCAGCTTATAGCCAGGCCTGATCGGGCGAGCTTTAGCCCGATCAGGCGAATGCCCAGATCAAGGAGCTGAAGAAAAAGGCGGGCCTGATCGGGCGGCCCTTCGCCCGATCGGACGCGCGTTTCTTGGGAGCTATTTTCAGCAATTTCTTAGTTTTAATTAGGAGTAATTTTTGGTTATTGTATAAATACGATTTTAATGCTTTTGTTTAGGACCTCTCTTCTTAGACTTTCTCTCTCTACTTAGTTTAATTTTCTCTCTCTACAAACTCCATACTTTTTTCTTGATTCAACTCCTTGTTTACGATAAATTCGGTAACTATTTCCTCTTTATTAATTTCATAATATTATTTCTATAATTTATCATGTTTCCTTTAATTGCTTTATTTAGTTTAGATTTAATTATGTGTGAGTAGTTCTCTTTCTATGGTTTGTGGGGATCCATAAATAATATGAAGGGGTAATTTATTGTTGTTGATTATCAATGCTTGATTAATTTCCTAATGATTGATTTAATGCTCTTCAATTAGATTAGGCTTGGTTTAATTTTATGAGTTTAGCAATATTGATTCGAGATTCGAGAGACGAGAATTGATGTTTAGGCTTAGTTTTAATAGGCAGGTTAATTTATAAATGGTTAAGTCGAGATTCGAGAGATGAGATTTAATACCAGTAGATTAATTTTGTGATTGTAATACGTAGCGAAAGCCCTTTATGATCTGATTAATTGATGCATTGATGATTGATTGTTATGTTTTACCCTGGAATATTATTTATTGGTGAACCTATGCCCTAGGCCTTTTATTCCTTGATTTTGCTTCTTCTTTTATTCCTTCCCACTTTTACTGCTAGTAGTTTAGTTCTCCTTTATAATAACAATTTGGTTACTTGATAATTTAGATTATATTATTAATTAGGAATAAATTTACTTGTTCCCTGTGGTTCGACCCTTCTTCCTTATCTACATAGTTAGTGGATTTAGGTAATACTTTTTATTAGGTGATTATGACTTTAGCTTGTCAAAATTTGGCGCCGTTGTCGTGAAAACGGTTTTAATTTTATTTTCTGATTATTTTTGTAGTCTAGATTATCCCCTCTTGTCTCAGAGAACGTTGATAACTGATCAGGGGCTATTCTGTTATACGGTGATCCCAATTGGCTTGAAGAATGCGCCGGCTACTTTCCAACGGATGATTAATACAGCCTTCATTAATCAGATTGGGAGGAATGTAGAGGCGTACATTGATGACATGATAGTCAAATCCAAGCTGCAGACGGATCACCTTGCTGATCTCCAAGAAACCTTCACCACACTCAGGCGGCATAAGGTCATGTTAAATCCCAAAAGTTGTGTTTTTGGTGTTGAGTCTGGGAAGTTTCTCGGATTCCAGATTGATCAAAGGGGGATAGAGGCTAACTCCGAGAAGATACAGGCGATGAATGACTTGAAGTCACCCTGCACTTTTAAGGAAGCCCAGAGGCTCACCGGTTGTCTGGATGTGCTTGGGAGATTCCTCAGTCGGTCAAGTCACAAATGCCTTTACTTCTTCCAAGAGATTAGGAAGAAGACTAGGTTTGAATAGGGAGATGATGCTGAGGCGGCCATTCAAAAAATGAAAGAACATTTACACTCTTTGTCAAGGCTTGTTAGCCCTTTACCAAAGGAGACACTTTATATGTACCTAGCCGTCTAAGATCATGCCCTGAGTGTTGTTCTCCTTGCTGAGAAAGACGACAATCAGCTCCCAGTCTATTTCATTAGCCATGTGATCAAGAATGCTGAACTCCGGTACCCCATGGTTGAAAATTTTGGCCTTGCTTTTTACATGGCTGTTAAGAAGTTGAAACCATACTTCTTGGCACATCTGGTGGTGATCTACACAGATCGGCCCCTCAAGCGGCCAATGACAACTCTGGACTCATCCAGTAGAATGCTCAAATGGGCTATTGAAATGCAAAGTCTTGAAATTGCCTATGAAACAAGAAAGGCAGTGAAGGATCAGGCGTTTGCCGACTTCATTGTAAAAATGACAAGGTTGGTTACTCCGAATAACCTTGATCAGGTTTGGAAGGTGCATGTAGACGGGAGCTCTACTATGAAAAGCTATGGTGCATGCATAATCTGTCAATCTTCGGAAGGGGACAAATATGAGTATGCACTATGGTTAAAATTCTAGGCCTCAAACAATGAGGCGGGATATGAATCCCTGCTAGCTAGTATCCGCATGTGTAAGGCGGCAGGGGCAACAAAAATTGACGCTTGCTCTGATTCTCAGTTGGTTGTTAGCCAATACCATAGTGAGTATGAAGCTACCCATCTGGCTATGATCAACTATTTGCATGAGGTCAGAGCTGAAGCTGGGACACTTGAAGAATTTCATCTAAGTCAAGTGCTCCGGTCTAAAAATAACCAGGCAGATGCTCTGTTAAGATGGCATCCTCCGCCTCTTATGATAAGCCTTTGTCCGTCTTTTGGGAAGTAATGGAAAAACAAAGTATACCTGACGATGAGCCCATTGGAAATCTAGACCGAATTTCTACTTAGATGGATAGCATCTAAGCGTATCTCACAGACGGCACACTCCCTGATTCACCTCAAGAGGCAACCGTTTTGAAAAAGCGTGAAGCAAACTTTGAGATGAGAGACATAGAGCTCTTCAAGGCGAGTTTTTTGAAGCCCTTATTGTAGTGTGTTACCCCGGAAAAGGGTAGAGAAGTTCTCGAAGAGTTGCATGCGGGATACTGCGCCCCGCACTACTAAAATTCGGTGATTTTACGACCGATTTATTGCGACTGGTATAAAAACGGTCGCAATTCATATTAATTACGATCGTTTAAAAGACTAACGTAAAATTATTTTTTTGCGACCGTTTTTTATTTTGTTGCGACCGTTGTGCCGGTCGTTAAAAATATGTGATTTATTTTTTTTTTCAATAATTACAACCGGTTTAACTGTCAGAGAACCGGTCGCAAGTTTTTTTAAAAAAAATTTAAAATTAAAACAGTTTGGTCGTATTTCATTTGCAAGGGGAAGGGGAAAGAAGAAACAGAGAAGGGGAAAGAGGGAAATAGGGAAACAACGAAGAGATTCTTCGACGACGAGCATTCTCCACTCGTTCTTCCCTCCGACGAGCATTCTCCGGCCGACGACATTGCATGAGGTTGGTTTTCTTAATTTTCTCTTATTTTTTTTAATTTCGTTACTTAATTGTGAACCCTAACAATGGGTCAAAATCTAACCCTAAGCAAGACCACCGTCGCCGGCTTCCCCTCCTGCTCGTCCCTCCTCGTTTTCTGACGTCGGTATTCAGGTAAGTCATGCATTTTGTTTTTTTTTATTTAATTAATTTGGGAGAAAACCCTAAATTTGGGTCACAATTGAACCTCTTCGCAAGGCTACCGTCGCCACCTCGCTATGTTCCTCTTCTCTCCGTCCCTCCTCCGTTTTCCGTCGAGTTAAGTCAAGTTAGTAGCTGTAATTTTTATTTTTTTTTCAAATTTAGGTTGAAAATGTGAATTTCTGGAATTGAAAAATGTGAATTTTTGGATTTCACTTTGCTCTGTTTGATAATAGTTTAATTAGTAAAGAGAGAGTTATCTATGTTCAATTTTGTTTTGGTGCTTGATATTAAAAGAAGTCATGTTCTGACCCTATTGTCGCTAATTGTTTTTAGCAAATTTGTGAGTATTATCTCTCAATGTATGATGGTATAAGTGTTGGGTGACCATTGGTTTGGACATTAAGGATGCCTTTAGTTTTCTTATTCTGTAGACGGCCACAATGGCTGGACTTGTTATCTTTCCAAGCTGCAACAGTAGTAATAACAGAGTTGCCGTTAACGGTTAACTTTGAGGATTCTGTCTGTGACAAACACAAATAAGGATGGCTTTAGGTGACCATTGGTTAGGACATTAAGGTCATAACCTTTTTCACCTTTAAAAAAGTTTCAGGTCTATTTTTTTGTTCTCTGCACTTGATTTTTACCAAAGTGAGATTATTTATGCTGATTAAATGTTTTATTACTAACTGAAACTTGGTTTGATTTAAGAAGTTGATTTTTATTTATTAATAGTGATTTTGACTAATTAAACTGATTTTTATAGAGAAACTGATTTTTTCTTGTATAAGCTTATTATTAGTAGATTATCTTCTTTAGGTGAAGATAACAACCCATAAGTTAACTGTTAAGAGCTAGTAATTTCACTTTACCCTTACCAATAAGTATAGATGAATGTGATTCCAACAATATCGTCATTTAAATTATGTTCTTTCCCCTTGAAGTTATGGTTTTGTGTGTATATTGGTATCAATTTAATATGCGACCCTCGTCAAACCATTCTTTTTCCTGAAGCTCAACTTCACTCCCCATATTTTTACCATTGTCAACAACTGAAACCTGAAATTAAAGCTCAAAGACAGCTAACAGGTTGTCTTTGCTCGTCGTTTGCAAATACTTCCTTGTACCTTCCTTAGTTTGCAAATACTTCCTTGTACCTTCCTTAGTTTACATATGCTTTTCTTGTTAAAACAATTCTTTTTAGAGTTTGCTCAAGTGAATTTGAGACCTTGTGTAAAATATGATTTATATCACCCATTCTACTAGACTGAAATTTTCATCTTTCTTTTTGATAGTTGTTGGCCTATTGGGGTGTTGTGTACTTGGGATTAGTATTACTAAAAATCTAAGTGAGAGTAGATTGCAGAGAGGAACACTATTAACTAGACATCTATTATAGAAGCATGGAACCTTGGGGCATCATCTATATGTTAATCTCGGTGAAGTTTATAGCATTTTTTAGATTAATTTTGTATGTAATGAAATTTTTCTGTCTTGAATCGATTAAATAAGCATTTAATAGTGTTTCGTGCCTTAGTAACCTACCAAAGAAATGACTATCTTTAATTTTAAATTGAGCTTTATAAATCTTGCTAGAAATTGAACTTTTATGGATGGTTTAGTATTTGGTGTTTCATATTTTCGAGTTTTTCTAGTTTTTTGCTCTGTTTCGTTATTTTGTCTGAAGTAGCTAATTGTGGGTCGCTGTTTAACCCCCTTTGCAGCTCCACTGTCGCTGGATTCCTCTTGTGCCCGTCCCTCCTCCTTATTCTATTTTTTTCCGTCGCCGCCACCAGGTAAGTCGTGTGTAGTTAATTTTTTTTTTTAATTTTAAAGTTTTTTTTTATAAATACCCTACCTAAAAGTGTAACACTACCATATACCAGGACCACCTTCGTCGCCGCCTCTGCTTTTCTGGTCAACTCCTCCAGTGCGTGTTTTCTTCCCTTCTTATTTAACTACTTCTTTTACTTGTGCAATATGATTCATATTTATGTTAGTTGTTTATGGAGTTGTGATCTATATTATATAAAAAAAAACATCGTTATTAGATGCATTTTGATTTAAGTTTATTATCATTGATTTACTTTGTGAATGTGCTACTTGTTTAACCGGGTTTTCCTAGTGATTCTTAAATGGTCAGTTTAGTATTAGCAAGAGGTTTGCTATTGATAGCTTGGTTCATTGTTGGATTTTTTACGCTTTATTGTGCGTAGGCTTGAACTTGGATGTGTTTTGATTGGAATAGAAAAATTATTTTGCTTCATGTCCAATGTAGGACTATTGGATGGTATGAACTCATGTGATGGATTATTTTAGTTTTTGTTTTAAAAAAAAATGATTCTTATTGAATTACAATGGCTTTATTAGAAATATGTATGTTTAAGGGGTTATGATAATCTTTTGAACATTAATTTGTCTTATGGTTCTATAATGTATTTTGTAAATTATTTTGTTTTTTCATGTAGGGTTATACATGTGTTTTTTTTTTTTAATATTTTTATATTTTGATTTTTGTTATCAAATTCCCATCTTTGTTAACTATACAAATCATATTGCTTCTTTGATTTTATTAATGTTACATCAGTTTACTTTGAAATTGGATAAATATAATTTATTAATGTAAGTTATAAATAATTCAATCAATATTGTAAATTATATATAATAAGTATTTTAGAAAACATGTTGTAAAAATTATAAATATTTATCAAGTTAGAAGCATGTGACATAACATATGTTTAAATCTCTTAATAAAGAATGTGGAATCAACTTTCCTGTTCAAGTCATGATAAGTACCTTTGGATATCATTTCGATTCTAATTGTATCGTATGCCATTATTGTAATGAATACAAATTTAGTGTGAATGATTAATGTGATTTGTTTTTCATAGTGTTGTAGAATTTGTTACCATGAAAAGGAAAGAGCGTTGGTGGATGTAAGATAGATATGATGGCGGTAATGCCCGCAGACTTAGGCAAGAGTTTGTGGAAGGTGTTGAACAATTCATATGGTTTTGTGAAGCTCATCCTGAGAGCCCGGGCATAGATGAAGTAAGATGCCCTTGTCTGTTATGTAAGAATAGACGTCTTCATGATGCTAACACAGTTAAACTCCATTTGTACAAAAAGGGGTTTATACCTAATTACTATGAGTGGGTTTCTCATGGTGAAGGGTTCCCTACATCAAGTTTAGAGCAACCAAATACTTACCGTGAAATGGTTCTCGATGCTCTTGGGAGTAATCATGAACCACCGGGTGACGATACAACTAGTGGTTCAGATGAAGATCTAAATGCTCAAGCAAAAGCATTTTAAGAGCTTTTAAAGGCTGCCGAGCAACCATTGTACGAAAGTAGCTCCATGTCTGTTCTAGAAATGGCATCTCGAATTGTATCTTTGAAGTCGAAATACAATTTGCCCTATAGGTGCGTTGATGGGTTTTCTTCATTATTGAACGAAGCGATTCCCAACAATAACAAGATGGGAAAAACATTCTATGATACAAAGAAGATTCTTAATGGACTTGAGCTTCCGTACAAGAAGATCCATGCATGCCCAAAGGGTTGTATTTTATTTTGAAAAGCTGATGCTGAGTTGGATAAGTGTAGAGTGTGCAAAAGGGATAGATACAAGAAGACTTCAAAGGGGTCATTGGTTCCAATAAAAGAACTCATCTATTTTTTAATCACTCCAAGGCTACAACGGTTGTTTGCAACAAAGAACATTGCGGAGGAAATGACCTAGCATTCCAAATATCCAAGAGTCCAAGGTACAATGGCGTATCTTAGTGATAGTGAAGCTTGGAAGCACTTGGATAGATCCTTCCCCGATTTCGCATCTGAACCTAGAAATGTGAGACTTGGTATGTGTACTGATGGGTTTGCTCCTAATGGCAAGTTTGGGGGTCAGTATTCATGTTGGCCAGTCATTCTAACCCCTTATAACTTGCCTCCTTCGATGTGCATGAAAAAACCATTTATGTTCCTTTCATTGCTCGTTCCAGGTCCTTAAAATCCGAAGGGGAACTTGGATGTGTATATGCAACCGTTAATTGAAGAATTGAAACAACTGTGGGAAGTTGGTGCAACAACTTACGACATCTCGCAAAGAAAAAACTTCAATTTGCGTGCCGCAATCTTATGGACTATAAGTGATTTCCCAGCTTATGGTATGCTTTTTGGTTGGGCAACAGCTGGTAAAAAAGCATGTCCATATTTCTTGGACAAATCAAAAGCTTTTTAGCTTGAACATGGTGCCAAATTGTCTTGGTTTGATTATCACCGCCAATTTCTTCCTCTCGAACATCCTTTTCGAAACAACAAATTTCTTTTTGTAAGAATAAGGTTGAAAAGGGGACACCACCTCACATAATGTCCAGCGACGAGCTATGACAACAAGTTCAACACTTTGCTAAGGCAACAGATGGACCAGAAGCACTCGCAAGCTTGAAAAAGAAGAAACTAGGGTGGTTTAAACAAAGCATTCTTTGGGAGCTACCGTACTGGAAGAATCTTCTCCTCCGCCACAACCTCGATGTCATGCATATTGAAAAGAATTTCTTTGACCAATTAATTCACACAGTGATGGATGTGAAAAAACATACTTTAGACACAGTTGCATCTAGAAATGACATTGCCAAATACTGCAAACGACCACAACTACATGTGACGGAGGATGCGAGAGGGAAAGACACTTTGCCGAAAGCCCCATTCTCACTCGACACGGCTCAAAAGAAAGTGTTATGCGAGTGGGTAAGGAACTTGAAATTTCCCGATGGTTATGCTTCTAATTTGAGTAGATGTGTAGATTTACAGTCATGTAAGCTTCATGGTTTAAAGAGCCACGACTTTCATGTCTTCATGGAGAGATTGTTGCCAGTTGCTTTGAAGGAATTGCTCCTGGTCCATGTTTGGAAAGCTATTACTGAGATTAGTCTTTTCTTCCGTGATCTTTGTTGTTCCACCATCAAATTGAGTAATATGGAAAGATTGGAACATAACATTGTAGAAATTCTTTGTAAGCTCGAGAAGATATTTCCACCAGCGTTCTTCAACTCTATGGAACACTTACCAGTTCACTTGCCTTATGAAGCTAGGTTATATGGTCCTGTTCAATATTATTGGATGTATCCGTTTGAAAGGTTTTAGCTCCTACAAACTCATAGATGCCATTTTCTTTTATATACCTATAATTGTTTGTAAAACATATAACTTATTCAATATTTTTTATTATAGGTTCCTTAATCATTTGAAACGTAAAATTGGCAATAAGGCTCGTGTGGAAGGTTCTATCTTCAATGCATATCTAACGGAAGAGATAGGGTACTTTTGCTCTAACTACTTCCAACAAGGAGTGGATAGCAAAACACGTGACTTACGTCGTAATGTGCATGATGATGTTGAAAGCACTTTGGATGATAGTGTTCCAGAACTGTTTAGGGTTGACCATGAACACGCTTCTACTGGTGGAGTTCTTCGCTTTTTGGATGAAAAAGAACTACAACGTGCTCATTTATATGTTTTGGGAAATAGCGGCATTCTGGAACCATATGAGAAGTATTAAATTTATATATTATCACCCTCATTAAGATGTCATTGAATTTTGCATCGTATCCAATGTCGACCACCTTTATTAATACTCTTTCTCATGAACCTATAGCCATGAATATGCATAAAAATGTGTATGTTTTAGCAATTTGAACCTATAAACATGTTTTTTATGCTAAATATGAGTTGTTTGATTGAAAAATTCTTAGAATATAGCAAAAACAAAGAAAATGGGTAAGTTAGAATGCCATTTAATACATTTTAGCCTAGTTATGACCCTATAGCCTAATAAATGCTTAAAAATGTGTATGTTTTAGCAATTTGAACCTATAAACATGTTTAATATTCTAAATATGAGTTGTTTGATTGACAAAATCTAGAATATAGCAAAAACAAAGAAAATGGTTAAGTTAGAAGGCCATTTATGCCATTTTAGCATAGTTATGACCCTATAGCCTTATAAATGCTTGAAAATGTGTATGTTTTAGCAATTTGAACCTACTAACATGTTTTGTATGCTAAATATGAGTTGTTTGATTGACAAATTTATAGAATACAGCAAAAACAAAGAAAATGGGTAAGTTAGAATGCCATTTAAGCCTAGTTATGACCCTATAGCCTTATAAATGCTTGAAAATGTGTATGTTATAGCAATTTGAACCTATAAACATGTCCAATATGATAAATATGAGTTTTTTGATTGATAAAATCTTATAATATAGCATAAACAAAGAAAATGGCTAAGTTAGAATGCCATTTAAGCCATTTTAGCCTACTCATGAACCTATAGCCATGAATATGCATGAAAAGGTGTATGTTTTAGCAATTTTAACCTATAAACATTTTTTGTATGGTAAATACGAGTTTTTTGATTGACAAATTCTTAGAATATAAAAAAAACAAAGAAAATGGGTAAGTTGGAATGCCATTTAAGCCATTTTAACCTAGTTATGACCTTGGAGCCTTATAAATGCTTGAAAATGTGTATGTTTTAGCAATTTGAACCTATAAATATGTTTAATATGCTAAATATTAGTTTTTTGAGTGAAATTATCTTAGGATATAGCATAAACAAAAAAATTGGCTAAGTTAGAATGTCATTTATGCCATTTTAGCCTAGTTATGACCCTACAACCTTATAAATGCTTGAAAATGTGTATGTTTTAGAAATTTGAACCTATAAACATGTTTTTAATGCTAAATATGAGTTTTTTGATTGAAAAATACTTAGAATATAGCAAAAACAAAGAAAATGGGTAAGTTAGAATGTCATTTAAGCCATTTTAGCCTAGTTATGACCCTGTAGACTTGTAAATGCATGAAAATGTGTATGTTTTAGCAATTTGAACCTATAAACATGTTTTCTATGCTAAATATGAGTTGTTTGATTGACAAATTCTTAGAATATAGCAAAAATAAAGAAAATGGTAAGTTAGAATGCCATTTAAGCCATTTTAGCCTAGTTATGACCCTATAGCCTTATAAATGCTTGAAAATGTGTATGTTTTAGCAATTTGAACCTATAAACATGTTTAATATGCTAATATGAGTTTTTTATTGACAAAATCTTAGAATATAGCATAAGCAAAGAAAATGGCTAAGTTAGAATGCCATATAAGCCTAGTTATGACCTTATAACCTTATTATTGCTTGAAAATGTGTATGTTTTAGCAATTTGAACCTATAAACACGTTTAATATGATAAATATGAGTAGTTTGATTGATAAAATCTTATAATATATTATAATGGCTAATTTAGAATGCCATTTAAGCCATTTTAGCCTACTCCTGAACCTATAGCCATGAATATGCATGAAAATGTGTATGTTTTAGCAATTTGAACCTAAAAACATGTTTTGTATGCTAAATATAAGTTGTTTGATTGACAAATTCTTTGAATATATCAAAAACAAAGAAAATGGGTAAGTTAGAATGCCATTAAAGCCATTTTAGCCTAGTTATGACCCTATAGCCTTATAAATGCTTGAAAATGTGTATGTTTTAGCAATTTGAACCTATAAACATGTTTTTTTTTTTGCTAAATATAAGTTGTTTGATTGAGAAATTCTTATAATATAGCAAAAACAAAGAAAATGGGTATGTTAGAATGCCATTTATGCCATTTTAGCCTAGTTATGACCCTATAGACTTATAAATGCATGAAAATGTGTATGTTTTAGCAATTTAAACCTATAAACATGTTTTCTATGCTAAATATGAGTTGTTTGATTGACAAATTCTTAGAATATAGCAAAAACAAAGAAAATAGGTAAGTTAGAATGCCATTTAAGCCCTTTTAGCCTAGTTATGACCCTATAGCCTTATAAATGCTTGAAAATGTGTATGTTTTAGCAATTTGAACCTATAAACATGTTTAATATGCTAATATGAGTTTTTTTATTGACAAAATCTTAGAATATAGCATAAGCAAATAAAATGGCTAAGTTAGAATGCCATATAAGCCTAGTTATGACCTTATAGCCTTATTAATTCTTGAAAATGTGTATGTTTTAGCAATTTGAACTTATAAACACGTTTAATATGATAAATATGAGTTGTTTGATTGATAAAATCTTATAATATATTATAAACAAAGATAATGGCTAATTTAGAATGCCATTTAAGCCATTTTAGCCTACTCATGAACCTATAGCCATGAATATGCATGAAAATGTGTATGTTTTAGCAATTTGAACCTAAAAACATGTTTTGTATGCTAAATATAAGTTTTTTGATTGACAAATTCTTTGAATATATCAAAAACAAAGAAAATGGGTAAGTTAGAATGTCATTTAAGCCATTTTAGCCTAGTTATGACCCTATAGCCTTATAAATGCTTGAAAATGTGTATGTTTTAGCAATTTGAACCTATAAACATGTTTTTTTGCTAAATATAAGTTTTTTGATTGAGAAATTCTTATAATATTGCAAAAACATATAAAATGGGTAAGTTAGAATGCCATTTAAGCCATTTTAACCTAGTTATGACCCTATAGCCCTATAAATGCTTGAAAATGTGTATTTTTTTTTTATCAATTTGAACCTATAAACATGTTTAATATGCTAAATATGAGTTTTTTGATTGATAAAATCTTAGACGAATATAGCATAAACAAAGAAAATGGGTAAGTAAGAATGCCATTTAAGCCATTTTAGCCTAGTTTTGACCCTATAGCCTTGTAAATGCTTGAAAATGTGTATATTTTAGCTATTTGAACCTATAAACATGTTTAATATGCTCCTCATGAGTTTTATGATTGATACAAATATTAGAATATAGGATAAACAAAGAAAATGGGTAAGTTAGAAGGCCATTTAAGCATTTTTAGCCAAGTTGTGAACCTATAGCCTTGTAAATTCTTGAAAATGTGTATTTTTTAGCAATTTGAACCTATAAACATGTTTAATAAGCTAAATATTAGTTTTTTTTTTACTTCAATAAGCCTACCAAAAAAAGCTTGACGAGTCTCCCACTCAAAAAGGGTCACAACCGGACCCTAACCAGCAATACTAGGAGGTCGTTGGTGGTAGGAAAAAGGGTGTAGTGAAGGGCCTAGGTGCAAGTGCTAGTTTGTTTTACAGCCCCTTTTCCGAGAAAGGCACGCAATCGTACAATCCTTCTATAGCGTCACAGTTGGAGGAACGTGTGCAAGCTGAGGTTGTCGAGCGAATAGAGGAGGCAAAAGTGCAAATGCAGGCAAAGATGGTGGCACAGTTTGCTACGCAATTGAAGGAGGCATTGAAGAAGGAGCGGGAGGAGGCGGAAATTGAGAGTAATAGAATGATGGAGACAATGTTGCAGAACTTGTTCTCTAACTGTTCAGGTTGTACTCCATTTCAGCTTCGTAGGGAAGATGACCCGGACATGAGTGGTGGTGGGCTTGGTCACCAGACTCCGGTGTCGTAGTTTTTGTTCATAAAGCTCTTAGATTAGTATTGCTGATATAGGCCTTAATATTTTTTTGGGGGAATATAGGCCTTAGGTTTTTTTTGGGAATATAGGCCTTAGGTTTTTTTTGGGGGGATATAGGCCATTTCGTTATTTTTTTTGGGGAATATAGGCCTTAAATTGGTATTATATTGTCACATGTTGACCTTATCTATTTTTTGAATGAACATAGGCCATTACTTATTCATATAGGCCTAACTTAGTTTTTAAGTTAAACTTATAAAACTATTACTAACTAATTACTATTATTATTAATTTAACTTGAACATTGTTATTGCATGTATTGTTCGAAGTTGGACTTTTTAATTATTCATATTATTATTTATATGAACTATGCATTTTATTTTTACTTTATATTAATTTTAAAATTAATTCATATGATAACAGGTTATAGGTTCAAGTTAGGATGGCATCGATAATGCAAATTGTAATTATATGAAAATTGCATTATTGTCATATCATATTTGCGACCGACTATACCTGTCGCAGATTTTATAAATTGCGACCGTCAAGAACAGTAGCAATTCTCTGAGAATTTGCGACCGTTTTGTTGCCTGTCGTAATTTTCTAACAATTGCGACCACCATATGCCCTGTCGCAGTTGACAGGAATTTGCGACCGTCTAGGCGGTCGTAATTTTCTGGAAATTGCGACCGCCAGGGCCTATCGTAGTTCTTAGGATTTTGCGACCGTCATTGATTGGGGGTAAGAGTAGATCGTTGGTCTACTAACCCTAATCAAATTAGAAATTTATAATACCTAAACTTACATTAAACTAGTTAGTGGCAAGTAAAGGGTCAAACCACGAAGAGTAAGTGTATCAATTTGTGCAAATTAGACTAGTAGGAAAGGTTGTGAGATAGAGAGAGATTAAACCAAATACTACTAAGAGCAAATAACTAAAGCTAGGGAAAGTGAATCCAATTACATCAATGCATTCAACAACATCATACAATTAAATGAAAATGACCTCGATTAGGAACATCAACACATTTAAATCACTCTCGCACAATTCAGCATGTTAATTATCCTACTAAACTAATTCACTCTCGTGCAACTAGCTTAGCAAAGGTATGGAAGAATTTAGGGCTCTCAACCCACTCACTCTCGCATAATTGGTTGAAAGCACAATTAAGAGCATAGAATCGATTAGCTAGAAAGATTCTAATCCATAAAAGCATCATCCATACACAATAATCAAGAAACAATTTCATACTAATCACAATCAATCATTCAATTCATTAATATAACCTTCACCCAATTCCCTAGAACAAGACCTAAGCTAACATAATGAAGATAGACATGGAAAACAAGGTAAAATAATAATAAAAACAAGATTAAACAAATAAAATAATTAATCTACTCAAATCAACAAACAAAAAGCAAAAACTAAGAATTAAGCAAAGCAATAAAGATGAGAGAAAGTTAGAAAATGCTCATTGAATAGATGAGAAGAAGTTCCACAAAGTTGCTTCTTCAACCTCTCAAAAACTCCATGGAAATCAAAGCTTTCTCTCTCTAAAACTACTCCTAAACTAGAGAGAGAAAATCCTAATCTAACCCTAAGAGAGAGAAGCTCCCCTAAAACTAGGAAAAAGATCTAAAAATATCAAGTTGTCTCTTACAAAAACAAGGCTCGCAAATATAAAGGAAATCGCGAAAAAGCTGAACGGGGGCTCGCTGTGCGCCCTCACACAGATATGTCCGCCCGCGCAGTGGGTTGTGCGGCCGCGCATTCGGGGGTTGTGAGGCTTGCTGCTTGGGTGTGTGCGCCCGTGCTACTGGCCGCGCGCCTGCACACATGGCTGCGCGCCCGCGCATTTGTGTGTGCGCCCGTGCACAAGTCGCGCGGAGGCTGCACAAAACTTTGTGCCTCGATTCTGCAATTTTGCCTCTTTTACGCAGGTTCTGACAGGGCTGCGTGCCCACACACTCCAGCCGCGCGCCCGTGCACATTGCACGCGCCCTTGCACCTTGCTTTCTTCGATTCTTCTCTCATGCTTCCTTGGCTTCTTCTATGCAAACCAAGACTTCAAATACCTAAGCACAAACACCAAGGGAAGCAATAAGGTATAGGGAACGGTGCAAACACGCGATGAAGGCAAGTATTCAAGAATATACGCGATTAAAAACACATCGACACATGTATGCACGGATTATTTGAACAAAACAACTACAAAACACCAACAAAACAATTGCAAAACACCCTAACACAAGCTAAAACAAGGCAAAAACACTATCCTAGGAGTGACATAAATGTCACTCATCAAATTCCCCCAAGGTAAACCTTTGCTCGTCCTCGAGCAAGACAGAGAAAGGGAGAGAATTATTCAAGCAAAGCTAAGACACTAAAGGAGATGAGAATGTACACTAACTCACTTTCGTAGGAATCACGGTCAATTTTAGCAACTAAAGACAAGCCCTTTAAACCCCTAGATCGCCCTAGAGGACGAGTGTGCTCTCGTGAGGGTTTCCTAAGAGTTTAACTCACAACTCTATACAAAAACCAAGGCAAGGCGATAAAACGAAAAGGAAAAAGAAACATAAAAAGAGAAAAAAAACACAAATTTATATTTGGACAAGAGATAAGAACAAGCACTAATGAATGCAAACCTTTCTATATAGACAAATGTATGCACGTTCCAAGATGTTAATGGTTGATTGAAACATAACATATGCTAAGCATAGAGAACTAATGAGGACTCAATCCACCCTAGCCCCAACCAATCGGGCCGCGTTCTCTCCACTAGCTTCAAATCAACCCTTAAGCTAGTTTCTCATGATTCCACGAAGGAACTGGAATAAGATAAAGAAATGAAAAACATTGAGAAGGTAATCCCGACATCTCAACTATGCATACTCTCTCCATAGGCTGGAAGTCTATCTCCCTCCATCGTTCTTTGACCTAACCTCACTAAATTCTAAGGGTCTTTTAATGGGTTGTAACGTAAGGTTAAGGGTTAAGGCGGGGTAAAAATTTGAAAATTTTGGTGATATTTCCTAAGTGAAGCCAAAGAGTTGCCTACTCTCAAAAACAAACTCAAGAAGTCACAAAATATCAAAGAAAATTACCAATAATTCCATCTCCCCCAAGCTTACTCAACACCAACACACAATATATACAAAAAAAAGAAAGAACGCTTCCCCCAAGCTTAAACGAAGCATTGTCCTCAATGCTTAAACTAGGGTAGAAAACGAAACCAAACTAAAATATTTTTGTGTTTTTTTGTTTCTTTTTCAATTTTTTTTTATTATTTTTTTATTTAGCACTTATTTGGTGTCCTTGCCTTTTTTTACTATGGACGGCTTTTTCTTGAAACTTCCTTGATTTTCTTTAATTGCATCTTTCTTCTCAACTTTTTTGCATATTCTTTTCAAGCTCAACTTTCAAGACCTTACTTAAACCAAATCACAAAGTTTTCTTGCTCATGGTCAACACTCTCAAAACTCAAACCTCACATGCCAATGCTTCACTAACTAAAAGGGTTGGTAAACATAGGCCATTGGGTTTGTAATGGGGTTAAGACAAGAAAGGGAAAATTAGGCTTAAATTGGTTAGCAAGTAGGTCGATGCAAAATAGAAAATCAAATTTGTTACAAAATAAAAAGAAGATAAAGAAAAATGAGAAAAGGTGCCCTTTTCCTCCCCTAGAGTGGCTCGGTCATGATCTTGGGAGCTAGAGGTCAAAACAAGGATTAAGACATGCAAAGTCAAGGATCCTAAATTGCCACTCAACAAGGTGATGAAGGCTAGAACAAATGAAGCCCACAAGGGATTATAACCAAACAAATACCAACCAAGGGTTTCAAATCCACTATAGAGAGAAACTCCATCTTACCACATTCCCGTGAACTAAGGCTTCATGGACCCCTAAAAATTCTTAACCCGACTATCTTAGCATATAGTATCCTAGAGCCAACCAATGACACTCTCAAACCGTGCATACATTTACCACTTAGGAAGAAAAACATTCAAGGATTCAAGTCCCAAACCAAAATTTCCAAAATAAGAACAAACAAAACACATTTTGCCAAAATTACCTTGAAAGTAAATAAAAATCTTTTTGGATTTTTCAAAATAAAAGAAAAGACATGAAAATCATATACTCAAGTGTATGGCATAAATGAATCAACATCCCACCAAACATGATAGAATGCCCTCCCCCCAAGCTTGAGTGAGACAATATACTCAAATATAAACCAAAAAATCCATGGGAGGGGAAAAGAAAGAAATCAATCCAACAAACCAACACAAGTCCAACGAGTCACCAACTATTAGAAAAAGAGCTAGGAAAGATATTACCGGATATTGATGAGTGTAATTACCCCAAATGAACCAATTTAACCTTTCAAAGCCGATTTCCTCTTGAATTGAATCTCAATTTCCATATGCTAGCAAAAATAGGCATTAAACTTCCTTAATTCTTGATCCAAATCAATGCATAAGTGTATATCAAGTTATGTACCTAGCAAGGGGCACACAAAAATTTCCATGAGAGAAAATCTAATCTAAAAGAAAAGAAAATGAAAGCAATAAAAACCTCGGGTTACTTCCCGAGAAAGGCTTGTTTAACGTCCAAGCGAGACCACTCTAGTAAATAATATTGCAACGAACACAAGAGCTTATCAAATGCACTACTACACATTTCATATGATAACAAGTAGGCAACTGACGGGAGGAGGACGTTCAACAAGATTATTGCACGTAAGTGAGGAGGAAGATTCCAAAAGAAAAATCAAGAAAATAAGAAGAGAAAAAAGAAGAAAAATAAGGAAAAGAATAAAAAGGCAAAACCTCCTCAAAATCTTTTTGGGTGGCACAATCAACCATTTCCTCAATAATAGGAGGATGAAAAGGAAGAGTCTCATCAAACAAGAGAAGGTCCTCAATAGGCTCTTTGACAAAATAATGGAGGAACATGGGATAGTAGGAGATATGGTCAAATTTCCTTGAGAAAGGGACATGACGAAGGGGAGGAGAAACAATGGTCTCACAAAGCCTCACATCATCAATGAGGGAATGAAAATCAATCATAGAATCCTCAAAAGAACACTCATGACTTACATCTCCCTCAAACAAAAACTCTCCAATAGAAACAACCTCATCCTCCTCTCTATCACAACGAAGAACAAAAACTCCCTCAAGATCCTCAAAGCCTAGAGTCTCTAAACCTTGCATGAAAGGATAAAGGTTTCTCTCAAAGTCATCCCTTTCCCATGAGGAATTGCTAATGAACTCTCTCAAAAGGCTATAATGCTTTGTTACACCTTCAATGAACATACTAGCCATAACCTCAAATGAGTCCAAAGACTCATGGATAGAAGGGTCACAAACATGCAAGGTAGACTCATAAAGATGGGGAAGGGGGTTGGAATCCTCAAAATCGACATTTTCTTCATTCTCAACTCCTCCACCACCACTCAAGGGACTCTGAATCTCTCTTAATTGCTCAAACTCATCATCATCATCCTCATGAAATCCCTCATTCAAACATGAAGACGGCTCACTCACATCCTCACCAAGGGAAGCTCTCAAAGGGGGTGAATAAGGGGAAGGATGGCATTCAAGCTCAAATGGGGAATGAAAAGGATCAAAATCTTAAAAAATCCTCTCATCTCAAGAAAATCTCCCCTCACCTTCACACCCTTGCCCCACATCATCCTCAACAACACTCTCACACTCCAAGTGAGGTGCCTCACGTCCATCTAAATCAATCATAGCACTCATCACTTGGGCAAGCCTCAATTCTCTCAATTTTTGTTCCTCTTGAATCTCTTAGAGTTGTTGGGTGAGATATTGCATTTGAGAGAGAATTTGGGCATCAATGTTATTGTGTTGAGGTTCATGATCAAAATCAAATTGCATATCATCAAAATTAGCACAAACCTCATCAAAATGAGCATAAGAGGGAAAGGGGTTGATTTGGGTATTTCCTACCCGGCCAGGTGGCCCAATCAGAAAGCGCCACGTGTCCTCCGTATAGGTGCCATTTGGACCTATGGAATAATGACACGTGGAGGGTGGACTCTTCTCCGTCCTACGTGGACTGAAGGTCCAGCAGGGACCATTCAGGTGGCGACACGTGTCACTCAAAAAGTGCTCTAGAATCCTTTTGGGCACAGTGACACGTGTCACTCAGGCATTGGCCCTGGGATGGCGGCCTTCTAAGTCCCAAATCCCGAGGCGCCGCAAAACGGCGTGACCTAATTCCTAGGTCACCGGATCCTAGGAAGGCACACTCTTCAAAAGGACCCTATAAATAGGGACATTATGTCATTTATGACAAGGAGAGAATTTAGACACGCAATACGAGACAATACGTCACTTACCACAGAGCTGTCGTTTTCAAGGAACACACAACACTTTACCTGAGCTTGGAATCCAAGTAGATAACTTTACTTCCGCACGTTTTATTTCCGAACGTTTACTGACTTAATCTTCGGAGGCGGACCACCGACCATCCGGCGGTCCGTTTGCTTTGCAGTTACATGCATCCTCAGTTGAATCCAGTTTCAGTGTTGTAACTCTCCCGAGGGACAAAAACCCACGAAACATTTGGCGCCGACTGTGGGGAGAGTACCTCTGAAATGGCTTCACAAGAACCTGTACCAAATCCGGAGGCCATTCGGCCTCTAAATGATGTACTGGTCCAAACGGACCATGACTCAGGTGACGACGCTGATGTCGAAACCTATGTGGATCCAAATGGATCCCTCATCTCTAAACGCATCTGCAGTAAGGAACGGCGGGAGCGTCCCCATGTTAAGGCAGGACCAAGCAAAACTGCTGGTCAGCCAAAGAAGCCCTCGGGGCGGCCGGTTGATCCTTCCCAGGCGGCAGGATTAGCTCCCGTCACTCGGGATGAACTAATGACTCTCCTGAGCAGTCTCAGGGGAGAAATCAAACAACTCGCCTCTAAGAAGTTGCCTGCCCCTAGAAAGGAGCAGTCGGCCAAGAAGCCAGCCCAAGCTGGCAAACAGAAGTCGGTCAGGGACCGTCAGCCAACTCCTCATCCTGCCCCTAAGGAGAAGGCCCGGCCTCAATTTGATCTCACTCGGCTCCGTTTCCCATAAACGAGCACAAGAAAGCCCATCCGGCATGTACAGCCGGATGGCAGCAAGAAGACGTTCTCTGACGCTCGGCAATACATCGAGGAGAAGAGAACTCAGCTATCAGAGTCGGCTTCAACGTCGACTTATCATGATAGCTTCCGGAATACCTCTGTGAGGTGTTCCCAGTCTGTACATGAGACCCCAGCAAGCAGCCAAAGGGTTCAGTCTGGGCCTCATGTGATTCAATCCGCCCTGTACATGGCACCACCACTGTACCAGGCGCTAGTAGTACCTTACATGCAGCCTACCCTCTACGGGGGACAGGCGGCATACGGCTATCAGCCGATGGACTGGCAGCTTAGGCTGCAGCACCTTGGAGACCAACCCTCTGCTTTCTCTAGAGAAATAACTGAAGCCGTGCAGTCGGCTAAAGTTAAAAACGTTCTGGTTGGAGCCTATGACGGGACCTCCAACCTAGAGGACCACCTGTTGGCATACACCCACCTCATGTATTTACAGGGGTTGGAAGATGCCGCATGGTGTCGTTGCTTTCCAGCCACCCTGAAGGGCATAGCCCAGCAGTGGTTTGGCAACCTGCCGGCTGGCTGCATAAATAGCTTCAAGACGCTTGCGTTCTTGTTTGCATCAAACTTGTCTATGAACATCCCTGCCAAAAAGACAAGTCTTGACTTGGGCAATGTACAACAGGGAGATAGAGAAGGTTTGCGATCCTACGTCAGGCGGTTCAATCTGGTCCGAATCCAGATTCATGGGCTGTCTGATGAGGTCGCCTTCACAGACTTCTTTAAGGGTCTGAAGGACGGGTCTACTTTTAAGTACGAACTCATCCGCAAACAAATCTTTACCCTACAAGGAGCCTTGCGAGAGGCGGAAGCCTACATACAGGCGACCGAACTCTGCTCCTTCAATAAGCAGTCGGACCATAAGAAGTCCGATCGGCAGAAAGAGAGTCGGCCTTCTCAGCCGGCTCCTAAGCCAGAAGAGAGCAAAAAGAAAAAGCAAGTCTGGGCCATTGATAACTCTGATCAACCGGCCCAGAAGAAGAAAAAAGAGTGGAAACCGTACGTCCCAAGGTACGAATTCCACAAGGACTGCTGCTCCATCCTTTTGGAAATTAAGGATCGACTAACTCTTGAAAAGCCGACTGCTATGAAAGGTTCCGCTGAAAATCGGAACAAGAACAAGCATTGCCATTTCCATGAGGATGTTGGCCATGACACGAACGACCGCTTTAGTCTCAAGCGGGAGCTCGACCGTCTGGCCGACAAAGGATAGCTGAAGTCCAAAGTGACTTCAAAAGCAAATCCGGGGCAGTCCAAGAAAAAGACTCCCCAGCCTGCTGTGAGTGCCGAAACTGATGAAGAACCGGTGTACACCATAGCAGGCGGATTTGCCGGTGGTGGCCCGACCATTCGGGGTACCAAGGACCATCTGAGAAAGATGGTCAATTCTGTTGAGGAGGGGGATGCAGCTAGCACATCCACCTTCCTTAAAGTTGTCATCACCGAGCAGGACAGAGGCAAAGTCCGTCGGCCGCATGATGACCCTGTTGTCATTGAGTGCAAAGTCGCCAACCAGCTGGTTGGCCGAATTCTGATTGACACAGGAAGTTCCTCTGACCTTATCAGCCTCAAATGCTTATCCAATCTCAAGTACAAACCGGATAGCATGATGGAGGTCACCCACACCTTAGTTGGGTTTGGGGGAGGACTTGTGCACCCAGTCGGACGAATTGACCTACCTGTCCGTCTGGGAAGCAGAGGAGACGGTCGGCACATGACCATCCGTTTCCTAGTGGTTGAAGAGCTCACGGCTTACAACCTCATCTTTGGCCGACCCACTCTTAATGAGTGTAAGGCCGTCATCATCCCTGCTCTCATGCTACTCAAGTATGAGAAGGATGATGGAACAATTGGTTACCTAATAGGGACCAAAAGACGGCTCGAGAGTGTTACCTCTCGGACGTCAAGCCTGCGGCCGCAGCATCCGGCCGGGGCAAGCAAATGATTGACCTCGACGATGTCGAGGAAGAACAGTCGGCCCCACCAGCCGAAAAGAAAAGAAAGACTGATCAGCTGGTGGTGGTCAAAAAAGAAAAGCAATAGCAATCACTGACCGGGGAACGGTTGGATGATCTTCGACCCCAGCCTGCTGGTGAACACATTGATATCCCTCTGGATGACAGCCGTCCAGAGCGGACTGTTAAGGTGGGGACGATTGCCTTTGCAAAGCTGGGTGAAAACCTTCACCAGCTGCTCAAGGAATTCAAAGACATCTTTGCCTTTGAAGTGGAGGAGATGCCAGGCATCAGCCCGGATCTCGCTGTCCACAAACTCGCCGTGGATCCTAAAAAGAAGCCCATCCGGCAAAAGAAAAGAAACCACGGCGAAGAAAGAAGTCAGGCGGCAGCTGCCGAAGTAAAAAAGCTGTTAGATGCCAAGTTCATTCGGCCGTGCAACTTCCCTAAGTGGGTAGCTAACGTTGTGTTAGTAAAAAAGCCGAATGGAACTTGGCGGATGTGTGTTGATTACACAGACCTCAACAAGGCATGTCCAAAGGATAGCTATCCACTGCCTAAGATCGACAGTCTGGTCGACTCAACAGCCGGACATGCCCTGATGAGTTTCATGGACGCCTATTCAGGTTTCCATCAGATCCCCCTGTGGAAAAAAGATCAAGAAAAGACGGCGTTCGTCAATGATCAGGGGTTGTTCTGTTATACGGTGATGCCGTTTTGTTTAAAGAATGCGCCTGCTACCTTCCAACGAATGATTAAAACGGTCTTCATTAATCAAATCGGAAGGAATGTAGAGGCGTACATTGATGATATGATAGTCAAATCCAAACAGCAGGCGAATCACCTTGCTGATCTCCGATAAACATTCGCCACACTCAGGCGGCACAAGGTCATGCTTAACCCAAAAAAGTGTGTCTTTGGTGTTGAGTCTGGGAAGTTTCTCGGATTTTTGATTGACCAAAGGGGAATAGAGGCCAACCCTGAGAAAATACAGGCGGTGATCGACATGCAGTCGCCCCGTACTGTGAAGGAAGTGCAAAAACTAACAGGTTGTCTGGCGGCCCTGGGGAGATTCCTCAACCGGTCAGGCGACAAGTGTCTCTACCTTTTCCAGGCAATCAAAAAGAAGACAAACTTTGAATGGGGGGATGATGCATATGCGGCCTTTCAAAGGCTAAAAACTCATTTGCACTCTTTGCCGAGGCTTGTCAGCCCTTTGCCTAAAGAGAAGCTCTTCATGTACTTAGCCGTCTCTGATCATGCCCTCAATGTCGTCCTCTTAGCTGAAAGAGACGGCATCCAGCTCCCGGTGTATTTCATAAGCCATGTTTTGAGAAACGCGGAGCTTCGGTACCCCATGGTTGAGAAATTCGGCCTTGCCCTTTACATGGCCATCAAGAAGCTTAAACCTTACTTCTTGGCGCATGCGGTAGAGGTCTATACTGACTAACCGATCAAACGGCCACTCACAACCTTGGAGTCTTCTGGACGAATGCTCAAATGGGCGATTGAAATGCAAGGATTAGAAATCACTTACGAACCAAGGAAGGCAATAAAGGGACAAGCATTCGCTGACTTTATTGTCGAAATGACAAGGCCGGTTGTTCCGGACAATACAGACCAGGTTTGGAAAGTGTATGTGGATGGGAGCTCCACTGTGAACGGCTGTGGTGCGGGGATTATCTGTCAATCTCCTGAAGGAGATAAGTACGAATACGCACTACGGTTCAAGTTTCAGGCCTCTAATAAGGAGGCCGAGTATGAGGCCCTGCTGGCCGGCATCCGGTATTGCAAGGCGGTAGGGGCGAAGAAGATA
The DNA here is from genome assembly GCF_948465745.1 of Chenopodium album. Classification (NCBI taxonomy): domain Eukaryota; kingdom Viridiplantae; phylum Streptophyta; class Magnoliopsida; order Caryophyllales; family Amaranthaceae; genus Chenopodium; species Chenopodium album. The sequence goes on from NC_137839.1 coordinate 41,324,527, forward strand.
TCCGCCTGCTCTGATTCTCAACTGGTCGTACTCCAAGTTAATGGAACGTACGAGGCCACTCATCCGGCCATGATAAAATATTTGCAGGCGGTCAAGAGTGAAGTTGGGTCACTTGAAGAATTTCATCTAACTCAAGTGCCCAGGTCTTCAAACAATCAGGCGGATGCTCTGTCCAAGTTGGCATCATCCGCCTCCTGTGAAACGCCTCGGTCAGTTTTCTGGGAGGTCATGGAAAAAAGAAGTATATCTGAGGAAGACCCCATTGGAATTCTTGACCGAAGCTCAACCTGGATGGACAGCATCCGGGCCTATCTTGCAGACGGCACGCTCCCTGACTCACCACGGGAGGCGGCTGTTCTAAAAAAACGAGCAGTTAACTTCGAGTTGCGACAAGGAGAACTCTTCAGGGCTGGCTTTTTGAAACCCCTGTTGAAGTGTGTTACCCTTGAAAAGGGGAAGGAAGTCCTCGAAGAGTTGCATTCGGGATTCTACGCCTCCCATATAGGCGGCAGATCCCTCGCGGCCAAGGCCAGGCGGCTTTACTTTTAGCCAACTCTAGAGTCGGATGCCATGGAAATGGTAAAAAAATGTGACAAGTGCCAAAAGTTTGGCAAGCTCATCCATTGTCCGGCTACAGACCTGACGGCCATCCACAACCCAATACCCTTTGCCAAATGGGGCATGGACATTCTGGGGCCATATACAACTGCACCAGGCGGCAAGCGCTATATATTGGTGGCTGTGGATTACTTTACCAAGTGGGTAGAGGCTGAGGCAGTCAAAAACATCAAGACTAAAGACGTCATTTCCTTTATCTGGAGGAACATAATCACTCGTTTTGGGGTGCCCATGTCTATGGTTTTTGACAATGGTCCTCAATTTGAGACGCCTCAACTCAAGACTTGGTTGGGAGACCAGGGGGTCTCAAGCTTCTTCGCATCAGTCGGCCGGCCGCAAGCAAATGGCCAGGTCGAAGCCTTCAACAAGTTAATCTCAGACGGGATTAAAAAGAAAATTGAGCGGGCTGGTGGCCTTTGGGCGGATGAATTACCACACGTCCTTTGGTCCATCAGAACGACTGTTAAAGGGGCAACGGGAGAAAACCCATTCCTAATGGTGTATGGTGTAGAAGCTGTTCTGCCCATTGAGCACTATGAGCCGACCCTTCGAATCATGTTGTATGATGAAGAGGCGAATTGGGAGGCCATGCGCTTAGCATTGGACTCACTTCCAGAGCGCAGGGGCAATGCTGCCTTGCGTCATGAGATATATCGTCTGAGAATGACTCGGGCTTACAACAAAAGAGTACACAAGCGTCCTCTCAAAGTGGGGGACTTTGTGCTACGGAAAATGGAGGCAGTCGGTAGGGCGAATGAACAGGGAAAGCTAACCCCAAATTGGGAAGGCCCCTATCGAATCTATGAGGAGGTAAGAGACAGCACCTACCGCCTGGAAGAACCAGACGGCAGGCAGCTGCCCAGAACTTGGAATGTAGACAACTTGAAAAAGTACTACTTCTAAGTACGAATGTAAAGACCTCAATTTGGTAATCTCAAGTTTTGTTAATGAGAATATCCCTTCATTTCCCAAGTTATCTTTTTATTTAAGTTTTTTAAGTGTCGCCTGTACCAAATACAGACGGCCAATATGTTTGGAAAGCGTCTGTCCCAACAGCAGACGCCCCAATCCCTCTGAAGGAGCCGATTGTTTTAGAACAGTCGTTCCTACGAAATTCATCAAGTTTACACCAACACTTGACGAATATTTACTTAATCATTTAAGAGGCCTAAGGCTAGATAAAATCATGATGAGGCCCATGGCCGGATGTTAATAAACAAAAAGAGACCGAATGGTCACAGTCTGCTCCAATATGAGTATGACCGTCTGCTCCAACATGAGTCAGATAACCGGCGACGTCCATTCGGGCGAATTCGTCGAGGAGAAGCATCTCCCATTTGGGTGGCACATTGCTCTACGAATATATCAAGCGGCCCTACCGAATGCTAAGGCAGCATTCGCAGTCGTTTGTTTTAATTGAAAGTGAAATCTAAAAGACCTGAATTTTCTATCTAGTGCAGTTCAGAAATGGTCACTGTTTCATAAGTAGAGGCTAAGCGAGGCATAAAGCCGGATACGCCTGTTACTGCTCAGGGGCAAAACAGGCGGAATATTTGATTAATATACAAGTTAACTACTTAACACTTATTGAGGCTATTGGCCGGATGACGCCTGATCCTTGCCTATGGGGCAAGACAGGCGGACAATTATTTTTAAAGAAAATTGGTTAAATTACAAACTTAGCATTTTATCTCAAAGAGGTCGATGGCCGGAGGCGCTTGTTTTTGCTTATGGGGCAGAACAGGCGGAGGTTTACCCTTAGCAAATTAGCTAAGTTGGAAATTTGAGTTAGTTCGAGCCAATGGCCGAATGAGCACTTATGTTTGCCAATTCTGGATGGACGTCTGCCGCGTGGTTTGGGTCAATCACCATAGTGATTGATTGACTTAGAAACCATGCATACTCTTCTAAGTATTAAAAATTTCTAAGTCAATCAATCCAATAAACCGAAACCACTCGACATCCGTCCAGGGGCAAGAACATTCGCATGGTATACAGGTTATAATACTTAGCCAAAAACATGCAATGAAAAATTCAAAATGCAAAGGACAACAATATGGATAACTTCAGCCAAATGGCCGAATGATTCAAATTAAAAAGACCAATCGTCACCAGACGATTGGTTAAGATTGTTATCTGGCAAAGCCAGAAAGATTGTCAAATTACCCGACCCCTTGGTCGGTAAAGATACAAATACTCGGCACGCAGGCCGGAAAAGAAAAGTACATGGCTATTCGGCCGCAGAAAAGCATAAAAGCTTAAGTGATCAGGGGAGAGCCTCTTCAGTGGCAGCCGGCCTGTCGTCCTTCGGCTGCTCTTCATCCTTTTTCTCTTGCTCCTCCGCCTGATCCTCCTCCTCGCCACCAGAGGACGACTCCCCAGAAGAGTCGGACCCAGAACTTTCCTCGGCCTCAGCATTCTCAGCCTCTTCAATAAGCCGAGCGTCGAATGATTTGCTGGCTTCGTCAAATTTGGATTTCCAAATCTGATAGTCCGAGTCCGGCTGTACAGCCGCCCAAGTGTCCCGCATGATGGCTTCATAATCGCTCATCATTTGCTTAACAAGAGCCTCTCTCTCTTTATCAGCCACGGACTCAAACTTGGACTTCAGCTGATGCTCCTGGTTGCTGAGGCGCTGCTCCAGGCGGCCCACCTTCTGCTTGGCTCTCTCGACCTCTTCTTTGGCTTCTTGAAGAGGCTCGAGCTTCTCCTTAAGAGTTGTAATCTCTTTCTTAAGGGAAGTGATGCGCAAACGGGCCGAGTCCAGGTCCTTCTTCACCTGCATATTGGCTTCTGCCTGCGAATACATCATATCAAGCGTCAGATACTCATTCTGAGCAATATCAAATTGAGCTCGATCCAAGGCGGACTCGGCCCGAGCTTTAGCGGCTGTTACCTCTTTGGATTTCTCCTTGAGGGGTTGCCTGAGCCCTTGGACGCGCAACATGACCTGCAAAAGAGCCGAATGGTTAAAACCAGGCGAAAAATAAAAAATAAATAAATTTTGCTTGAGCTAAGACTCATGCCTCGCAGAGGTTCCCCAAGATGCCATCCAAGTCAAGGGTGCCGACTCCTCTGACAGACGCCTTGTCGTCAGGATCAACCGCCCTCAGCATGGACTTGGCCATCTGGACTACAGTCGGCCTCTGCACAGGAACTGAGAAGGAAAGAAAGTTAGAAAAATAACTTAAAGTACATCTAAATGGAAGAACAATAGAGGCGAATGGGTTTTACCGTCGTCCTTCTGTTCCTCCTCTCTCCCCAGGCTCCTCTTCTCTCCTGCTGAGCCGACAGCAGTGGTGGGTTGCTTGAAGCCACCCTTCGATGCCCTCTGGGCATCCGGTTTGCTGATCTCCTTTTCAGCTTCGAGAGAAGAGGCGTCTGGGCCCTTCTTAGGCTTATGAGCAACGTGCTTCTGGCCGCCCTTGCCGGATGCGCTCACGTCACCCGCCCTAGTCTTTTGGATTTTAGGGTCGGATGGTTTTGAAGGAGATTTGGAAGGCGCACCCTACATCAATACAAGACAAACGCAAGTTAGAAATCATTCGGGCAAGTTAAATATTGGCCAAGAATGAAAGTATAACAATTTCCTACCTTGGAGGTGCCGCCAGTTCTCTGCTCATCCACTTTGGTGTGAGTGGTTGCTTCTGCCCTGTTTAGGACATTCGACCTGTATCGAGCAGCAGATACAGCCGGTTTCCTTGTGGCCGAGAGCTTCTCCATTGCTTTGTCTGCAAAAATGAACAAGTGTTAGCACCATTAAACAGGTACTGAAAAGCAAAAGTAAATTGCATATAAAACAGACAGCCGACTACCTCTCGGCATTTCAGAACTTAGCCCACAAGCGGCTAAGAATGTCCCTTCTTCAAACCACTTGTACAAAGGGAGATAGCATTGAGGGGTGACCTCCTTGTCCCCCTCATCATTCGTCCACATGGACACGGTAAACAACCCCACGTCAATGATCTCCTCCTTTGCCCACCTGGGAATAGGCGGCAATGCGCTCCTGCCTGCTAGGAGAGGTGGATCCTTATTCCACCTGTTATACTTTTGGTTCAGGCGGCTGTTGGCAGACTTGACTATGTAAAACTTAGTTCTCCAGTCTTTCCACTTGTTCTCTTTGCCAACAGCCATCATGTACCCCTTGCAAGTGGTCAAGGTGTACCAGCCCTCGCCGCCCCTAGCAGGCGCCCTGCTCAGATAGTGCATGTGGGCGAACGCTTCAAAGCTCGCCTCCACCTGCAGCATCTCACAGGCGGCAACGTACCCCAGAATATTGATCCAGGAGTTGGGTACAAGTTGCCAGATACCCAATTGGTATCCGTCCAAGATCCTCTCCACGGCCGGATGGAGAGGGAAGCGGAGGCCAGCCTGGAAGGCCGCTTCATAGCAGCCGAATGCTTTGTCTTGATAGCTGGCCAGGCTCGGCCAGGTTATGGTGTCGCCCTCATTAGGGACCGACAAAGTGTAGCCATAGCCTAGGACGACCTTGCGCCTAAAATTGGCAAGGCCGGATGCCATGGCGCTCCGCCTGCCTGGCGGAACATGCTGATAGTAGGGGGCTCTCTCCAAGCGCCTGGAAGCGCTCGGCTCGGCCCAGCTTTCCCCCCTATCCACTGCCAGGGACTCTCTGGCAGAATCTATTTTTGATCTAGCCTCCTCTGAAGTTACGGAGGCATTCTCTAAAGAAGACGACGAGGCCGACTCGTCATCAGAGCTCTCATCAGAGCTAGGGGACCGTCGACTGGTGCCAGCGGGGTCCTCCCCTAGGCTCTCTTCCGACGCCTGTCCAGAAGGCCCGGATTGATATTCTTCATCCGCCTCCCCCAGGATTCCATCACTAGGAGTTCCACTAGATGTGGGCGAATGGTAATAGATGGGGGTTGGAGGAAGATAAGAAGGGCTGTTAGGGTGTTCCGACAGCTCACTTCGAGGCACTCTTATTGAGCCGTCTGAATAAACAGTCTACCCGTCCGAATGGTAGAAAACTCCATCGGAGCTACACTGCCTTGATTTTCTTTTGGTCCGGGCCATAGTGTCCTGCACAGACACGGAAACGGTCGGATTCGGAGAAGTTCGCAAAGCAGGGTCTTTGGCCAAGCATTCGGCACTGCTAGTTTTAGATTCAGCCGTCCCCGGTGACCGGCTGATCACTATCCTACGCCGTGCCGCATGCAATTGGGGAGCCATTTTTTCGAAAACAAAGAAAAAATGAAGAGTAAAAAGAGGAAAAAACAGGCGTTACCTTAGAAGAAGGGAGAAAGACGCCTGGTTGATTTAAGAACGGTCGGATTGTTGGCCGAGTGTCGGATGCTTGAAAAACGCTTAGGGAATTTTGAGATTCTTTAAGTCAAAAAGTCCAAGATACTCCATAGATTCGCCAAGGTATGAATCCAAGGGGGGGGGGGGGGTCAAACCTCACTATTTATAAGGGGGTAAAACCCTAATTTTTTCCCTCCAGTAATTTTTGAATCTGACCACTCAGATACTGACACCTGTCACAGAAGTCACGTGCAATGCATGTGACCCCTGTGAGGGGCAAATGATTTGGGTATTTCCTACCCGGCCAGGTGGCCCAATCAGAAAGCGCCACGTGTCCTCCGTATAGGTGCCATTTGGACCTATGGAATAATGACACGTGGAGGGTGGACTCTTCTCCGTCCTACGTGGACTGAAGGTCCAGCAGGGACCATTCAGGTGGCGACACGTGTCACTCAAAAAGTGCTCCAGAATCCTTTTGGGCACAGTGACACGTGTCACTCAGGCATTGGCCCTGGGATGGCGGCCTTCTAAGGCCCAAATCCTGAGGCGCCGCAAAACGGCGTGACCTAATTCTTAGGTCACCAGATCCTAGGAAGGCACACTCTTCAAAAGGACCCTATAAATAGGGACATTATGTCATTTATGACAAGGAGAGAATTTTGACACGCAATACGAGACAATACGTCACTTACCACAGAGCTGTCGTTTTCAAGGAAGACACAACAATTTACCTGAGCTTGGAATCCAAGCAGATAACTTTACTTCCGCACGTTTTATTTCCGAACGTTTACTGACTTAATCTTCGGAGGCGGACCACCGACCATCCGGCGGTCCGTTTGCTTTGCAGGTACAGGCATCCTCAGTTGAATCCAGTTTCAGTGTTGTAAATCTCCCGAGGGACAAAAACCCCTGAAACAGGGGTAAACTTGCATATTTGGATCATCACAAGGCACACTAGAAGTATCAAGAGAATTCATGCAAAAATTAAAAGAATCTTGGCATTGAGAATCAAAACAAGAAACATGAGATTCTCTGTCAAAAGAATCTCTAGCAAGCCATGTGAAGAAATTCCAAGCATCATTCATAGACAAATGACAAAATCTACCACTATTCATGTCCTCAACCATTCCCCTAGTATACTCATTCATGCCCCAATAAGCTATACCACAAGCATCACTAAGAGAACTCCCATGGTAACTAAGGAAACCATCTAGTCTTTCAAAGTAAGCATAGAAGGGTTCACCAACAAATCGAGGAAAAGATAAGCATACCATTTTTATACAAAGAACAAATAAAAGCAAACAAAAATAAAATAAAATACAAGAACCTAGTTAATCTAATCAACAAAAACTAATGAATGCCTTAGTCCCCGGCAACGACGCCAAAATTTGATCGGGGGTAAGAGTAGGTTGTTGGTCTACTAACCCTAATCAAATTAGAAATTTATAATACCTAAACTTACACTAAACTCGTTAATGGCAAGTAAAGGGTCGAACCACAAAGACTAAGTGTATCAATTTGTGCAAATTAGACTAGTAGGAAAGGTTGTGAGATAGAGAGAGATTAAACCAAACACTACTAAGAGAAAATAACTAAAACTAGGGAAAGTGGAATCCAATTATATCAATGCATTCAAAAACATCATACAATTAGATGAAAATGACCTCTATTAGGAACATCACCACAATTAACTCACTCTCGCACAATTAAGCATGTTAATTATCCTACTAAACTAATTCACTCTCGTGCAACTAGCCTAGCAAAGGTATGGAAGAATTTAGGGCTCTCAACCCACTCACTCATGCACAATTGGTTGAAAGAACAATTAAGAGCATAGAATCGATTAGCTAGAAAGATTCTAATCCATAAAACCATCATCCATACACAATAATCAAGAAATAATTTCATACTAATCACAATCAATCAATCATTTCATTAATATAATTTTCATCCAATTCCGTAGAACAAGACCTAAGCTAACATAATGAAGATAGACATGGAAAACAAGGTAAAATAAGAATAAAAGCATAATTAAATAAACAAAATAATTAATCTACTCAAATCAACAAACAAAAAGAAAAAACTAAGAATTAAGCAAATCAATAAAGATGAGAAAAAGTTAGAAAATGCTCATTGATAGATGAGAAGAAGTTCCACAAAGTTGCTTCTTCAACCTCTCAAAAAATCCATGGAAATCAAAGCTTTCTTTCTCTAAAACTACTCCTAAACTAGAGAGAGAAAATCCTAATCTAACCCTAAGAGAGAGAAGCTCTCCTAAAACTAGGAAAAATATCTAAAAATATCAAGTTGTCCCGTACAAAAAAAGGCTCGCAAATATAAAGGAAATCGTGAAAAAGCTGAACGGGGGCTCGCTGTGCACCCTCGCACAGATATGTGTGCCTGCGCATTTGTGGGTTGTGCGGCTTGCTACTTGGGTGTGTGCGCCCGTGCTGCTGGCTCCGCGCCCGCGCATTTCTGTGTGCGCCCGCGCACAAGTCGCGCGCAAAAGTTTCTTCCTCGATTCTGCAATTTCGCCTCTTTTGCGCGGGTTTTGACAGGGCTGCGAGCCCGCACACTCCAGCCGTGCGCCCGTACACATTGCCCGCGCCCTTGCACCTTGCTTTCTTCTATTCTTCTCTCATGCTTCCTTGGCTTCTTCTATGCAAACCAAGACTTCAAATACCTAAGCACAAACACCAAGGGAAGCAATAAGGTATAGGGAATGGTGCAAACATGCAATGAAGGCAAGAATTCAAGAATGTATGCGATTTCATTAAAAACACATCGAGACATGTATGCACGCATTATTTGAACAAAACAACTACAAAACACCAACAAAACAATTGCAAACACTACTACAAAAAAGGCATTAGAGAACGGTTAAAAGAGGCTTTATAGAACGATTATACAAGAGAAGATAGGATGTAGAAAATTATATACAAAAAAATTTCATTAGATCTATTCATGATGGACAAGGTTGACGGCGGACAATGGGCCGAAGAAAAAACCCACAAGGAATAAGAAATGAATAGGAGGCGGTTGAAAGAATAGTAGGGATAAGTTTTTATTTATTTTTTTTCTTTTTAACTTTTTTTTACATGTTAAAAGAATATAAAAACGTACTACAATTGATTGGAGTTATCGGACTAGATACAAAACGGTTGTAAAGGAACATGTTCTCTATCTATTTAAAATTTGAATATAAAAAAATATTTATATGAGTAAAAATTAAAAAGAACGGCTATGTAAGCTAATCGTTCTATATTCTTTTACCTACAAAACGGTTGTAAGAGAAAAGCGTTCTATAAGGTTATGGAGAACGCATATCCGAGATAACCGTTTTGTATTATGCGTTTCATATTCTAGATTTTGTAGTAGTGAAAACACCCTTAGACAAGCTAAAACAAGGCAAAAACATTATCCTAGGAGTGACATAAATGTCACTCATCAGTCATACGCGGTCGCAATTTTTGAAAATTGCGACCGCTTAGCCTGTCACAAATAACTAATTATGTCAGCTTCATAAACGGTCGTTGAAAATAAGAAAAACGGTCGCAATTTGATCTGCGACCGCCAAGTGGACGCAATTTTTTGTTTTTGCGACCAACAGAATAACGACTGAGCCTTTGCAACCGGTGACGATCGTAATTGTCAATTGCGACCGTTTTTATCATATTTTGCGACCGGTGCTGGCGGTCGCAATTCACTTGTTTTTTAGTAGTGCTGATCTCTTTCAGTCGGTATTACCTATTGTTGTATATTTGGATTAACACTCGAAATACACAAGGCATAAACCAAGGGATAGTTAAGGCTAAAGAACCAAAGGCTTCTTAGATAAAGTCACACCACTAAGAAACTGTTTGGATTCCTAAGATCACAAGCCAACTAGTAGCCTAAACTAGCTAACTAAGCAAAGGAAACAAAATTCCAAATCCAAGAATTTCAGGTTTTGTTTCTAATCCAAGAAACGAATGTAAGACAAGTTTTTTGTTTGAATAATCTGATTTTTTTCATTCACATATGCTTGCTATTTATAGTAAACAAGCATCCTTAAGTACAAGCTAACTTAAGTGGCTGTTCAGCTCACTTGTTACACGCCTAAGCTAAAGCTAAGTACAAATACACCTTTTGTTGTCTAGATACATTAATAAAAGAAGCCTTATTTAACTAGATACATCAAAGAGAAAATGGTGGTTTATAACCTCCAAATTAAGGCTGAAATAAAATCAGAATTAAGAAGTGTAACTCCTCCTTGGTTCAAGCCTTGAAATTAGCTTGAATGTTTGTGGACAAGGGTGTACTTGGAAGCCCTTTAGTTGCTCCAAAGCTGGCTGAATTAAACAGCCAATTGAAGGCTGAAATTAAGGCTTTAGATGCTCCAATGTTGACTGATATCAACGGCCACTTGAAGGCTGAAGTTAAGGCTTGTAATTCCTCTTTGAAAACTGATTATAACTCCTAAGTAAAAGCTTTGAAATTCCTTGTAAAGGAATTTCGGATTCCAAGCTTAAATGGCTGCCATTTTGATGTATCTTTGCACTTGTACTTTTGGTGTGAATGTGACAATATTTTTCGAACTAAAATCAGCTAAAAAGAACTAAGAAAAATATAACTAATTTGCAAACTTAAAATATGACTAGAGTTTACAATTTATTCAAAGCATAAAATGAACTAGAATAAACTAGTTAATAAGAACAACAAGAAATTCAAGGGGTTGAATATCTTGCTGCCCAAGGATAGAATGCATAGCACCAATACATGATGCTACATCTTGAACCAAAGAAATGTCCATAACCAAGTTGTTAGGCTTGGCTACAACATTCCCCCCTTCTTGAAAATAGTTTGCCCTCAAACTCGGCAACTCGTCAAACTCATCATAGTAAGGTGATAAATCAGCCACATTAAAGGTGCTAGAAACACCATAATCTCCGGCAACTCAACTTTGTAAGCATTATCATTCACCTTTTCAACAATAGCAAATGGACCATCACTACGAGGACTAACCTTGGACCGCCTTTTGGAAGGAAATCTTTCCTTTCGAAGATGAATCCAAACTAAATCACCGGGCTGAAAACAGACCTCCTTTCTTTTCTTGTCATAGTATGCCTTTGTCTTTGCATTAGCTTGTTCAATTTTTGAACGAACTTGCTCATGCATAGACTTGATTTCTTTTGCACGCACCTCGGCATCATTGCTGAACTTGTTTGGTGAGGGAATGGGAGTGAGATCAATAGGAGTGCACGGATTGAATCCATACACCACTTCAAAAGGACTCAAACCTGTTGTCTTGCTAGGCACACGATTGTAAGCAAACTCCGCATGAGGAAGCATCTCTTCCCATTGCTTGGGACGTTTAGTAGCCAAAGACCGCAGCAAGGATCCCAAAGTTCTATTAGTCACTTCGGTTTGACCATCTGTTTGAGGATGACTTGAAGTGCTAAAGTTCAATTTCGTGCCCATTTTCCTCCATAATGTAAGCCAAAAATGACTTAGAAATTTTGGATCACGATCACTCACCATGGATTTAGGTACACCATGCAAACGAACAATCTCATTGAAAAACAAGTTAGCAACATGAGTAGCATCATAAGTTGAATGACAAGCAATGAAATGAGCCATTTTAGAAAATCGATTCACAACAACCATTATAGAATCTTTCTTTCGTTGGGTGATAGGAAGTCCCACAACGGAATCAAGACTAATATCCTCCCATGGTGCTTGTGGAATAGGTAAGGGAAAAAGATAGCCTTGTGGTAGACTATGACTCTTGGCCTTTTGACATATCACACATCTCTTCACAATGAACTCCACATCACGAACCAATCTAGGCCAATGAAAGTATTCTTGGACAAGAAGAGTAGTCTTCTCTATGCCAAAGTGTCCCGCCATTCCTCCTTCATGAAACTCTTTGATAAGAGATTCTCTTAGGCTTGATCTTGGGATGCACAACCTGTTTCCTTTGAATAAATAGCCATCTAAAATGTAATAATCTTTGTAAGCATGATTAGAACATTTTAAAAATAAATCACCAAAATCATGATCATTTTTGTAACTTGCTTTCACATCTTCAACACTAATTACCCTTGCTTTGAAAGAATTCAAGAGTGTATATCTCCTTGAAAGCGCATCAGCTCCTTTGTTCATGGCGCCTCTCCTATGCTTGATCACAAAATGAAAAGCTTGCAAATACTCCGACCATTTGGCATGGCGTGGTTGGAGTTTTTGTTGGCTTTGAAGATATTTGAGTGCTTCATGATCTGAATGAAGGATGAACTCCTTAGAAATGAGGTAATGTCTCCAATGGTCGAAAGCACGAACAAGAGCAAAGAACTCCTTATCATAGGTGCTATACTTCCGTTGTGCTTCATTGAGTTTTTCACTAAAGTAGGCAAGGGGACGCCCAACTTGTGACAAAACAGCACCAATACCAACTCCACTAGCATCACATTCAACTTCAAAAACTTTATCAAAGTTAGGCAAAGCAAGAATAGGTGCACTAGTAAGTTGATGTTTTACCTCATCAAAGGCCTTTTGAGCCTTATCATTCCAAACTAACTTCTGATTTTTAGTTAGCTCGGTGATAGGTGCCATGAGGGTACTAAAATTCCGCACAAATCTTCTATAGAAAGAAGCAAGTCCATGAAAGCTTCGAACTTGTTGAATGGTTTGTGGCGTGGGCCACTCACAAATTGCAGCAACTTTCTTTTCATCAACTTTAATGCCTTGTGATGAGACTTTAAAGCCAAGAAAAATAACTTGGGAAGTGAAGAAATGACACTTCTCTAAGTTACCAAACAATTTCTCTCATTCAAGGGCTTCAAAAACCTGTTGCAAGTGCATAGAATTCTCTTCTTCCTCCCTACTATACACCAAAATATTATCAAAATAAACTACAACAAATTTACCCATGAAAGATTGCATAACCTGATTCATAAGGCGCATAAATGTAGATGGTGCATTAGACAAACCAAATGGCATCACAAGCCACTCATAGAGGCCCTCCTTTGTCTTGAAAGCGGCCTTCCATTCATCTCCTTCGAAAATTCGAATTTGATGATAGCCTCTTCTCAAATCAATTTTAGAGAACACTTTAGAACCATCCAAATCATCAAGTAAATCATTCAACCTTGGAACAGGAAACCGGTACTTGATAGTGATTTTATTGATTGACCTACTATCAACACACATTCTCCATTCTCCATTCTTCTTAGGCACAATCAAAGTAGGACAAGCACATGGACTAAGAGACTTACGAATAAGACCCTTGGACATTAATTCTTCCACTTGCCTCCTAATCTCTTCGGTTTCTTTTGGAGTGGTTCTATAGGCTGGTTTGTTTGGGAGCATTGATCCGGGGACAAGATCAATTTTGTGTTGTATGTCACGTTTTGGGGGTAGGCCATGGGGAATGTCTTCGGGGAAAACATGGGAAAAGGTTTTGAGAAGAGGGGTGAGGAGTGGGTGTGGTTCTTTTTGTGTCGGTTGGGAAGGGGTATCAAGTTGGCTCAAAATGAAATGTTTGTGAGGTTTATACTCATGCAATTCAGATTTTATGAGAGTGGTAAGGGAAGTGGGGGGTGTGGAAGTGGGGTGGCCGTTTTTGAGGTTTAGAGGGGTAAGGAGTATTTTCTGTCCATCCTTAGTGAAGGAATATGTATTTTTATACCCATCATGCATCACACGCCTATCAAATAGCCAAGGTCTACCAAGTAAAATATGACATGCATCCATAGGTATAACATCACACCATAATTCTTCCTCATAAGTTATACCAATGCTAAATGATAACAAGACTTGTTGTGTTACTTGAATCCCTTTACCATGATTTAGCCATTGAATCACATAAGGTTTAGGGTGAGGAACAGTTTTTATTTTCAGCTTGTCTATCATTACTTGTGAAGCTACATTGGTAACACTACCTCCATCAATAATCAAGGTACATACCTTACCACCAATGGTGCAACGAGTGTGAAAGATTGCCTCACGTTGCAAGCTCCCTTCTTTTCCAATCATATTGCTTAGTGTACGTCGAACCACCAAGCATTCTCCTTCATCCGGTCCAAGACACGCATACTCATCATTCTCCTCAAGGTTGCTGTCCACTTCAATTTATAATTCGTCCTCCTCTTCATGCTCAATCAAAGTGACAATCTTTTTATTTGGACAATCACTAGCCAAATGTCCAAGGCCTTGACACCTAAAACATCTTCTTGGGGCTGGTTTTGGGTTGGAATTTTGGGTGTTTTGTGAAGGTGGTTTAGAAGTAGGCTGATTGGATGTGGGTTTGAAAGGTGGGAAATTGGATGTTTGCCTTTTTTGGGGAAATGAGGTTTGAGATGCAAAACGTGATGATTCACTTTTGCCTCTTGCTTTTTGTTGCTGCTCAATCTTATGTGCTAAGATAATGAGCTCTTCAAGGGTGGTGTAAGGGTGTAGCTCGGCCACATTGGCTTTTTTTGGATCAAGTCCTCCCAAAAAGCGCACTAATGTTTGAGGTTCATCTTCCTCTACTCCACATTTCATGACAAATCCTTCAAATTCCCTAGCATATTCTTCTACTGATTTTGTACCTTGTTTGAGGTTGTGGAACTTGGAAAAGTTTTCTTGCACATAGTATGTGGGAAGAAACTTTTGTTTCAACATCTTTTTCATCTTGGTCCACGATCTCACTTTCTCTTTGTCTTGCCTTTCCCTTTTGGCACACACACTAGCCCACCAAGTTGAGGCATATTTTCTTAACTTCAAGGCTACAATATTCACCTTTTTTTCTTCCGGTGTTTGCTTGTAATCAAACACTCTCTCCACCGTCCTAAGCCATTCTACAAACTCATCAGCATCGAGTTTGCCATCATACTCCGGGATGTCAGCCTTAATGTCATTATTAGGCCGTGACCTTTCTCTTTCATGAAAAGGTCTATCATTGTGATTGAAATTAGATTCACTCAATTCTTCATCACTATGATTGGGTTAACCCTCTTTTTGATGGCGCAACTTAGTAGAAAGATCTTTTAACTGATCTTGCAAATATTGCATTCGTTGCTCCATATCTTCTTTCTCTTGTGCAACCTTATTGACATATTCTTGCCAATTAGGGGGTGGGATGTCGGACATGGTTTGTGTTTGGGGTATGTGATTGGGTATGTGTTTGGGTATTTGTTTTGCTAGATCCCCCTCCTTCTAGCGCCAAATGTTGTGTATTTGGAGTAACACTCGAAATACACAAGGGATAAACCAAGGGATAGTTAAGGCTAAAGAACCAAAGGCTTCTTAGATAAAGTCACACCACTAAGAAATTGTTTGGATTCCTAAGATCACAAGCCAACTAGTAGCCTAAACTAGCTAACTAAGCAAAGGAAACGAAATTCCAAATCCAAGAATTTCAGGTTTTGTTTCTAATCCAAGAAACGAATGTAAGACAAGTTTTTTGTTTGAATAATCTGATTTTTTTCATTCACATTTGCTTTCTATTTATAGTAAACAAGCATCCTTAAGTACAAGCTAACTTAAGTGGCTGTTCAGCTCACTTGTTACACGCCTAAGCTAAAGCTAAGTACAAATCAGCTTTTTGTTGTCTAGATACATTAATAAAAGAAGCCTTATTTAACTAGATACATCAAAGAGAAAATGGTGGTTTATAACCTCCAAATTAAGGCTGAAATAAAATCAGAATTAAGATGCATAACTCCTCCTTGGTTCAAGCCTTGAAATTAGCTTGAATGTATGTGGACAAGGGTGTACTTGGATGCCCTTTAGTTGCTCCAAAGCTGGCTGAATTAAACAGCCAATTGAAGGCTGAAATTAAGGCTTTAGATGCTCCAATGTTGAATGATATCAACGGCCACTTGAAGGCTGAAGTTAAGGCTTGTAATTCCTCTTTGAAAACTGATTATAACTCCCAAGTAAAAGCTTTGAAATTCCTTGTAAAGGAATTTCGGATTCCAAGCTTAAATGGCTGCCATTTTGATGTATCTTTGCACTTGTACTTTTGGTGTGAATGTGACAATGTTTTTCGAACTAAAATCAGCTAAAAAGAACTAAGAAAAATATAACTAATTTGCAAACTTAAAATATGACTAGAGTTTACAATTTATTCAAAGCATAAAATGAACTAGAATAAACTAGTTAATAAGAACAACAAGAAATTCAAGGGGTTGAATATCTTGCTGCCCAAGGATAGAATGCATAGCACCAATACATGATGCTACATCTTGAACCAAAGAAATGTCCATAACCAAGTTGTTAGGGTTGGCTACAACACCTATGGCCCACTTTGGAGTCAGATACCATGGAATTTGTTAAAAGATGTGACGAGTGTCAAAGATTTGGCAAGCTTATCCATCGCCTGGCTACTGACCTGACGGCAATCCACAGCCATGTCCCGTTTGATAAACGGGGCATGGACATTCTAGGAACGTATACGCCTACGCCAGGCGGAAAGCGTTATATTCTTGTGGCTGTGGATTATTTAACCAAGTAGGTGGAAGCAAAGGCGGTCAAAGGCATCAAGACAAAGGATATCATATCCATCATCAGGAATAACATTATCACCCGGTTCGGGGTACCTATGTCTAAGGTATTTGATAATGGACCTCAATTTGAGACGCTTGAGCTCAAAACTTGGTTAGGAGATCAAGGGATCTCACACTGTTTTACATCAATCGACCGACCCCAAGCAAAAAGCCAAGTTGAAGCCTTTAACAAACTCATCTCAGACTGTATTAAAAAGAAAATTGAGAGAGCCAGTGGTTTATGGGCTGAAGAGCCAATTCATGTCCTATGGGCAATCCAGAAAACTAATAAAGGGGCAACCGGTGAAACCCCATTCCTCATGGTTTACGGTGCTGAAGCCGTCTTGCCCATCGAGCATTGTGAGCCGACTCTACGAGTCATGCTGTATGATGAAGAGGCGAACTGGGAGGCCATGCAACTAGCATTCGACTCACTCCCGGAGCGCAGGTGCAATCCTGCCTTGCGTCATGAGATTTACCGTCTGAGAATGACTCGTGCCTACAACAAGAGAGTGCGCAAACGGCCATTGAAATTTGGGGACTTTGTGTTATGAAAAATGGAGGCAACCGATAGGGCCAATGAGCAAGGAAAGATAACTCCTATTTGGGAGGGCCCCTACAGGATTTATGAAGAAGTAAGAAACGGCACCTAGTGGCTGGAAACTTAGTTGCGCATCAAATGAATAAGCTAAGTAAAAACTTAGCGGCTAACCTGATATTTAAGCTGGTGGACCTTCGCCTGTGCAATCAAACCAAGGCCAATGGCCGGATGCAAGATTATTTTTAAAAATTCGTCTACTCCTATTTGAGTATGGCGTCCGGTGACGGCCCTCCGGGTGTTATCGTCGTAGAGGGCACTCTATCGTTTGCTCTACCAGCATATGCATACGGCAAAGATTAAACGACCAAATTGGTCAACTCATAGTTGTCTGACCAAAATAATCTAAAAGAATGATTAAGCTTAAAACCGGATGTCAAGTGACATCATCCGGTAAATTACTAAAGTTCTCTGTTAGACTATTTAACGAAATTGTACCAGTCACTCCAATGGGGCAGACGAGCAAGATGCAATGGATTGCAGGTATCCTAGACGATCTTTAAGTTGTCTGGGATCCACCAGATTGGTGGACTATATTTCCCTTGTTCCATTGGTTGTTAGGCGGCAGTTACTCACCTGGCTCACAAAGAAATTATATGAGAATACCCGGTTAGGTAAATCGGCTGTTGTTAACAGCTGTGTACTTGGTTTGGGGCAATCACTACTTTGACTGATTGACTTAGGAACATTCCATACTTTTTAAAGTATCAAACATTCCAAATTCAATGAACCAAAGAAGTACTAAAACCAATCACATAGCCGCTTGGGGCAAGAGTAGCCAGTATACTATTTGAATGGTCGCATGCTCTAAAAAAGTTAGGCAAAAATTCAGAAACAAATTCAAAAACAAAAAGTGAAAAACTTAAATGCAAAAATTAAAGTAAGCACATTCATCAAGCCAACTCAGTCGGCGTACTTCATTCACGGCCTGTCAAAACCGGATGATAATGTTAACTGGATCCACATCTGGGACAAAGAAATAAAATTGTCACCCGACTCCTTAGTCGGTAAAAGATACATAAGTACTCGGCACGTAGGCTGGAAAGAAGTAAATTGGCATACTGCCACTGAAGTAAAAAAGGAGGAAGCTGAATCACTGCTAGTGGGTCTAGTCCGGCTGGTTTTGACCGGTTGGGAGGCTTGTTTCATTCTGAGCACCAGGATCCTGGTTATCCAGGGTTTGATCAATTTTAACTTCGTTAGTCTGAACTTGATCATCCTTGCCTACAATCGGCTCCTCCTCCTCCTCGTCATTAGAAACCTCGTAGTCTTGCTCAAGAGCCAAGTCCTTGAAGAGAAGAGGGGCCTACTCATTGAGCTGATGTGCATCGTACACCTTAGTGGCTTACTCGTATCGAAGCTTCAGCACATCAAACTCAACCTTAGCATGGAGAAGACCCCATGCAATGTGCAGCCGGTCCTCTATGTCTAATCGAGGGTAGAAGTAGGTCGTTGGGACTACTAACCCTAACAAAATTAAAAATTTATAATACCTAAACTTACACTAAACTAGTTAGTGGCAAGTAAAGGGTCGAACCCAAAAGGAATAAGTGTATTAATTTGTGCCAACTAGACTACTAGGAAAGGTTGTGAGATAGAGAGAGATTAAACCAAACACTACTAAGAGCAATTAACTAAAACTAGGGAAAGTGGAATCCAATCACATCAATGTATTAAACAACATCATACAAATAGATGAAAATGACCTCGATTAGGAATATCAACACATTTAACTCACTCTCGCACAATTAAGCATGTTAATTATCCTACTAAACTAATTCACTCTCGTGCAACTACCCTAGCAAAGGTATGGAAGAATTTAGGGCTCCCAACCAACTCACTCTCGCACAATTGATTGAAAGCACAATTAAGAGCATAGAATCGATTAGCTAGAAAGATTCTAATCCATAAAAGCATCACCATACACAATAATCAAGAAAGAATTTCATACTAATCACAATCAATCATTTAATTCATTAATATAACCTTCATCCAATTCCCTAGAACAAGACCTAAGCTAACATAATGAAGAAAGACATGAAAAACAAGGTAAAATAAGAATAAAAACAAGATTAAAGAAAAAAAACTAATTAATCTACTCAAATCAACAAACAAAAAGCAAAAACTAAGAATTAAGCAAGAAATAAAGATGAGAGAAAGTTAGAAAATGCTCATTGAATAGATGAGAAGAAGTTCCACAAAGTTGCTTCTTCAACCTCTCAAAAACTCCATGGAAATCCAAGCTTTCTCTCTCTACACTACTCCTAAACTAACCCTAAGAGTGAGAAAATAAAGGCCAAACTAATCTAATCTATCTAAAATTAAAATGTTGATTAAAAGTTTTTTTAGAAAATAACCCTAAAGGTGGTATTTATAATACAAGTTAAATAAAACTAAAATAAAAGAAATTAAAAACAAAATAAAACAATTAAAATAAAAATAAAATAAAAGAAAATGAAAAGGAAAAGGAAAAGAAACCCCAAAAATTCTTACAATTCCCACCAAACCCCACGAATTATCAGACCCCCCAATTCCCCTTCTCTTCGTGGCTGCTCTGAACTTTCATCACCATCACGCATGATCTTCACCCTTCATCGAAAATCATCATCAAACATCATCACATCGCAGCCGTTCGATTTTCATTAAAAGTCACGCGCAAAGCTCGTGAAATGGTTCGGTCGAACCATGGGTTGGTGCGGCCGAACTACGTGGTTGGTTCGGTCAAACCATGGGTGTGTTCGACCACACCTCTTCAAATTAAAAAACCTCAAAAGTTTCTGACTCGAACTTCGACCGAACTCCTTTGGTTTTCTCGAGCTTGATTAATTGCTATTTGCTCTGATTTTAGGCGCTTGGTTGAAGTGAATTGTTGCGATTTGTTGGCTGCTACTGTTGCGGTGGTTTTGGCGGCTGACGGATTGCGAGTTGGCTGAGATTGGTGGCGAAATGGGAGGCACAGCAGGTGAGGTTGGTTTTTGGTGTTAGTTGCGTTGCTATTGTTGTTATTGGGGGATCTAATTGAGAAGGGTTTGCTGCTGTGAGTTTTCGGTATGGGAGGTTGAAGATGGTGAGTGACGGTGGCTGTGATGCGGGCTGCGAGCAGAGGTGGTTATTGCGGTGGTGGCTATAGTGGTTGTTGCGGTGGTGGAGGATAGGTGATTGTGGGGTGAATTTGAGTGTTGAGGTGCTACTACTGTTTTGGTGCTTGGAGTGTGTCAGGAGTAGGGGAGCAGGGGAGTTGAGTGCGCAAATGGGTGTGGAATGGTGTGGTGTAGGATTAGGAATTGGAGTGGTGCAGGTTAAGGTGACAGCAGCTAGGAGGAATTTTGTTGAACTTGATTGACTCGGGTCCCAAACTTCCAATGCAAACCATTTGACTTTAAAATCCGTGCTTCAACCCGAAAACATACCTACACAACCAAAAAAAACCAAGAGAAATAGGGACAAAAACTAAAATAATAAAATAAAATGAAGTAAAATAAAATAAAATACGAAACTAAAATAAATAAGAAAACGAGATAAAAAGAGAAATTATTAAAAATAAAAACTAAGAACTTAAACTACAAACATTAAAAGTAAGAAAAATAAAATAAAACACGAAAATAAACTAAAAACTATTAAAAATTACAAAAAAAAAACTTAAAATAAAGATAAAAGGCGAGAATAAGAAAATAATAGAAATAAAGGATAAAAAAGGGTTAAATTATTGGAAAATAAGCCGGAAGACGACTCAATAGACACCCTAAAAGTGACATAAAAGTCACTTATCAATGTCCTGCTCGTTCTCAGCAACCAGTTGTTTCTGCTCTTCGGCAATCTCGTTTTTGTGCTGGTTCAACCCTAACATCGGTATCGGAGCCTCGGTCGTTTATTTTTAAAATCCTATTTTTTCAAGGTGTTTTTATGGCTTAATTTTTCTGGTTTTGAATTGCTAATTAGATTAGTAGCTCGGTTTATTAATTTTAATCCCCTATTAGAGCTGACTTCAGCTCCCGAACCCAGATTTTTTCACAAAAATAGTGAATTTTGGGTGGAAAAGGCGTTCTAGAAATGGCTTTTTATTTGTAGGACTGTGTTTTTAGCTAAAAAACGACCAGAAATGCACTTTTCGAGGGATTTTTTTGTTTTGACGACAAATTTTAAGTCTTTCTAACCTTGAAAATTCATTGCATATTTATGATGGTTATATAATTGATTCAATCATTATTTTATATGCAATTTAAAACCTCTTTAGGCATGATTACTTGGTAGTAATTTGTGTTTAAAAGTTTGGTTTTATTTTTTCACATAATTGAAAACTAATTGCATTGAGTGTGAAATCTTTGTTCTTTGAGGCTTCCAAGTACTAATGATTCAATATTTAATTATGTTAAGTGATTGAAACTTTGAGTTACTAAATTCCATGAATTTTTGTTGAACTTTGTTGATTTAATCATTTTAAGTTGATTTGAATCATAAAGTTTGAAACTTGTGATAGAAATTTGTTTAATCTTCATATTGGAAGATATAATTTTTCAAGGATTCACTAGTATTAAAGTTGGAATTTTTATTGAACTTGTGTTCATTTTTCCAACTCCCTTTTATTTTGTCAAAATCTCAAGATTAATTTAAATTAATTAATTTAATAGTGAGTAAATTGCCCTCTTAATTTGGTTGCACCAAGTTAAACCAATGGTTCTTGGGAATAACTTTGGTCTTATGCAATTAGATGAATTTATTTAAGTTAGACTTGTTATTTTCATTTTTCCTCAAAAAATTAATTAATTCTAAAATTAATTTAGAATTAATTAAGAATGTCACACAAATTCGGGAATTTTTCCCGAGGCATGAGCACACAAATCAAGACCTAAGAGCCCCAAGCATGCACTCGGCCCGCCGAACATAGGGCTGCCGAGGCTGCTGGGCACCTCAAAGTGGTGCATGTGTGCGGGGAAGCTGCTGTGCGGCACCATGGCAGCCAAGGCAGCAGCATGGTACGCCAGTGCGCTCGCAACATGCGTGCGGCCTTGTGGCTAGCCGTGGGTAAGCCATGTATGGTGCATGCATTGAGCGTGCATGTGTGCGTTGCTTGATACATAATTAAGGGTAATATGCGTAGTGCTTGCGAAGCAATGTGGTGCAATGAGCTCGTGCAACATGCTCGTAATGGGCCACGACTTTGTGTGTGAAAGTTCGCTGATG